>NC_046661.1:31263111-31287537 GCF_010883055.1 Belonocnema kinseyi | reverse complement strand
GACCCATGCCGTATCTAGGACCTAATATCTTTGGTGCTATCTACGGGTAGCGATGTGTAGAGGGGAAGTGACTTTTTTCGCCGGAAGCGCCGTCTATATTTATGACGGGCAACTAAGCGAACACCGCATCTACGTTTATAATATCTTTGCACTATCGTACCAAATTTTAATGTAAAAGTGAATAAAATTATGTGCCAAGTGCTGAATTATTGCATAAAAAGGTGAAAAAATACCATTTGTCAGTTGAAAAGGTGGTTAAAATGCAGAAAACAATGTACCAAAGGAAAAAAACAGCAACTTATTGACCGGTATGTGGAATGCAGGTTATGTTTACACTGCGTATAATGTAAGGTTTTAACAGTGAAAAAATAGTGTTTTGCATAAAAGTGAAATCATTTTAATAATAACAAAAAAAAAAGATTGATAAAGCATTTTTAAAGAAGTGCAGTTGAAAATGAATTGATATTTATCGTTAATTCAAAAATTTGAATATTTTTGATAAAAAACGTGTTCAGTTCAACAACTGTAAATAGATGTAAATATTGTCATGACTTTTCTTTTAATAAACTGCAGTTCGAGTATAAATATTCGAAAAATAATTTCTGTCGAAAGACGATTTTAATCTGATGCTCGAAATTAAAGAAGGTACATGCAGATTTTAATTTTCAATATTGAACTGTTTCAATGGGACAATGTTAGTTTTTAAAGAACTTTAAACATCTGATTAAACCTTCATAAACTATTTGTAATGAAAATAAGTTAAAATTAATAGAATGCAATGAGCAAATGTCAGTATCCTTGTTTACATCCATCATGCTTGAAAAATACTCGTCTCTGCGCGCACATAACCTCACCAACATATCACTTTTACTGCATTTGGCCTAATTTTTAAAATGCTTTTTAAGTGAACCTTCGGGAATGTCACCCTTTCGATATATTAAACATGGTTTTGGAAATATAATAAAATAATCAGGACATTTCAAGTAGGACCTGGACCGACTGTCACTTTTGCACTTTCCAAAACACCACCTATTGTGCGCACCAACCTTTTTTCTTTTCAATGAATTTTCTCCTGTTCTATTAGACATTTCTTTTTTGGGAAGTTTTTTAACTTCCAATTGTTCAAGATAATTTTTTTTCGTCAATATTTACTATTCCCACATAAGTTTCAGTCAAAATTGACCGAAACTCCCATGGCAGTGCTATATATATGTTTAGCGCTTGCGCAATGTCGTTTTCTAAAATGAAAAGGTCGATATTCCCTCTGGTTAACGACACTACTAGGGCCTCGCGTCGCTGGTTCCCAAACTAAGCCTACTCTCGACATCTCATTCCCCGCACCATTCTTTTAAGCTTGGTGGGCATCGTCGCTTTTCTATATATTTATCCAAAGATATTATGAACGTAGATGCGGTGCGAGCTTAGTTGCCCGCTATAAATATAGACGGCGCGTCCGGCGAAAAAAGTCACTTCCCCTCTACACACCGCCACTCGTAGATAGCACATTTATAACTTTGCAAAACATGGTTATTTTAATAAATACCACAAATAAAAGTCGATGAGTAATTTATATTACGGTTTCTTATGCTTTCCACCAATTCTAAAATTATTAATTGTTTTATAAGATAAAGTATCGATAAATGTCAGAATAATTGTTATTGTGCCATTATTAATTGTAATTTATAGATAATAAGGGTAATTTATAACAAAATTATATGATTGAGATGTGGCATAGATTGTGTTTACCGTAATAGTGGAGGTGAGTACCCTTTATATTTCTTTTTCTATAAAATGGTCATATTGATGTAAGCGAGCTTTTTGTTTGGTCCTGTTATTCTCACTGTAACCTAATCTAAAATGTACACTATTTGTTTCTACATATTACTTCTATTTGTTAATATCACGAAGTAGTATAAGGAGACTCCACTCTCTGAAAATTTGGACGCGTAGATTCGGATGTAGTTAATTTGCATCGCTCGTAGCGCCTCTTGCGGAAAATTGAGAACCCCTTGAATTTTCACAATACGGCAGTTGTGTCGCCATGGCAACTGATAAACGAAAGCAAAGACAGCTGCACTTTTATGGAACCTTTAATAATTTACACTCGAAATTTCTTCGATTTGGCATATTTAAAATGGAACACATGACATTTGGCGTTCAAAATCATCCAAATGACTGTGCTAGGACAAACGGAGTGACGTTTCTCAAGCCTGTCTCCTTTTTGTTTTTTTCTAACGTAGCTTGCGGATGCACGCCCATCAATGCAACAACAAACCATTTTGCACACACAGGAACGTCTCACCTTTATCACAGTCCATTTACTTTCACGAGGAAACCGAGAAAACGATGAAAAGCATGTACATTGTTTGTTTACAACCGGCTTAGTACGCGGACGCCGCCATTTGCAAAACTTGTATTTCAATGCTTTACCACAAGAAGCGCTACGAATGATGCAAACTAACAAAATCCGAATCTACGCGTCGAAATTTTCCAAAGACCGCATGGGAGTGGGGCCTCCTTATACTACTTCGTGGTTGATATTCAATTATATGTAGAATAATTACAAATGCAGTAGCCTGTCAGAGTGTATAATAAGCAACATTCAATTAAAACTATACTTCGTTCTTGCGATTTACTCTTGCAAACCTTGCGACTCAAAACAAGCTGTCGGTTTCACACAAACCATGCCACATCTCAATCATATAATTTTGTTATACATTACCCTAATTCTTTATGAATTACAACTAATAATTGCATAATCATAATTATACTGACATTTATCGATACTTTATCTTATAAAACAATTCATTTTTTAATTATTCAACTTTTTCAGATTTAAAAACTCCCGCCATTAAAATGATTTTTCACGATTTGCAACAGTCGCAAAAGCCGAGGTGTGAACGGCCGCTTACTTGTGCAAGCATGCAGGCTCCCTGCTTGCAGAGGCATGAAAGCACGTTAATACAACGTCACTCAAAAGGTTAGGTGACACTTAAAACCAGCCCTCTGGTACTAGGGTTGTGCAGTGAAGCGTCAATCGAGATTTCTGGCGTATTATACGTAAAAATTGTATTATACGTAACAAACCTGTAAAAAACATAATAAACGTAATAAAGGTGGTGGACTCGGATAGAGAATAATATAATGTCACTTTTTTTAATTATGCTTATGTGTACCGACTTACATTGTTGTTGTTTATCATAACTCCATTTGGCATAAAAATATCACCAAGAATATCAAAACTGACACCACTCATTTTTTAATTATTATTTTGACTGCTTTCATCTAATTGCATCAGGTTTTCTTCTGATGCGTCCATAATTATAGCGCACTTTTTTCTGAAAAAAATGTCGAAATCAGCGAAAATCCTTGAATAATTTTTATTTTTTTTTATTTTTAAGGTATTTGCAGTTCGAATGGTTTGGAAATTCAACTGTGGTTTCTTAACCTTTCTTTAGCCGTATTCAATAATACGCGGTGGCATCGCTGACAAAACGCAAAATTTTTACCATTTTTTTTTAAAGGAAGGATAATTCTTCCCGACAAGGATTCCTCGGTCTGCCGCCTCTATTCATCAGCCCTATGCATCGCCTGTGTATGCGTATGCGGTAGTTCCCTTCTAGAAAAGAATGATTGGATCCGATTGCGAGCGATTGAAAGTAATATCCAATCGTTCCACAACCATGTTGGTGGCAGCACTTTGATCACATGGGAATTATTTGAAAATGGTTATTTACTTTTTGTTTTTAAATTACATCTCGATTAAAGAAACTGTTTAAACATTTCAAATAATTCCCTTGTGATCAAGGAACTATCACTAACAGATTTTTAAATAATTTTTATAGTGATTTTTCTGAGTTATATTAAAATCAAGTATTTATTTAAATAGTGCAAAACACTTATAATGTAGAAAGCGTACAAAATTTATAAAGTGTAATACATAATATAAATTACAGTGTAATTAGTAATCAGTCAGCTTAAAGAGTACTGTTGATTAAATCAGGTTTGTTATTTTAAAAAGACAAATGTTCTATATTTTATGAATCCCTTTACAAAAAAAAATGTTTATATCTTTGTTAATATTATTTTAATTTACCTAATGAATTGTTTCAATGCGAATTAATATGATACATTTTAAATCCGATGTGAATTTCGTCAATATTCTTTTAATTTCGAAATCGTATATCCTAATTATTATACATAATTATTATTTATCTACAAATATTATAATCTTTTCGCAGTTACCCTTAATTACGAAAATTTTAAAGTACACGAAGAAAAATAGATGTTAACACAGACTATCTAGTTATTAATAGGTAATATCTTAGCGATTTAACTATGGGACAGAATACTAGATACTGAAGTAGAGTATCCATAGATATTAATAGGATTTTAACTGACAATATCCAAGATATTAAAAGGCAGAATCTAAGATATTCAAGAAATATTTTTTAATTGTGCAAAAATTACCTGTAAAGCATGCCATTTTCTATAATATGCAAAAGATAACACACTGCTCAAGGCTAATATGAAAAATGCCTGTAGCTGAATCCTCATTTTCTTCAGAAAATTATAACATCCAACAACATTTAATCCATTTCCCACCAAAACTTATAGTGCAATAGATATAAGAAAAATCACAATACACATGATGAAAGCTCAAGATACAGACAAAGCGGGGTTAAAATCTTTTGTCGCCACGCCACACGTCAGCGACCTTGCTCCGATAAAATTGAGCTTTTTTAATATCTTAGATATTAACTGTTAATATCACACATCTTGTACTTTCAATGTAAACAGACATTTCCCTTTAATATTTTGAATGTTAAGTAGAAGATATTAGATATTATGCCGTAATATCTATATATTATAGTTAAATATCAAAGTTATTAATATCTGCTTTTCAAGATCTACTTTTCTCCGTGTATAAATTTCGTTCGAATGCGCAGGCGTGCTTACCCTATTTCAAACGATTCAAACGCCTGTGCCGATTGGAAATGATTAAGATCGTTATACAATTTCTGTCCCGAATAACACCGATTAAGAACGATTCAACCTTCAATCAATCCCATTCGGATCCAATCATTTTTTTCTAGAAGGGTTGTTATTTTAGCATCCGTGGGAAACCACGAAATGACCGGAAATTGAATTAAAAAATAATTAATTTACTTCGTCTACAGTTGCAGAGCATATGATTGAAAATAGTTATTGTTTTTATTATATGACAGGGAATTTCAGTAAAGAAATTAAATTTCCGTTGGGGCAGGGAATTTTTGACATAGAAGGGGAATTAAAAAAAATATAAAACTGAGATTCAGGATAAAGGAGTTTAAAAGCTCCCTGTTCCCTTCTTCCGAAGTTTAAAAAAAGAAAGTGCCTTGAGTAGTTTTTAGAGTAGAAGTATTCTTTCGAAATGAAATATTTCTAAATTATAATATAATTTTTTTTTACATTTTTCGTTAAGAATTTACCTTTTTTTTTTTAGAAAATTCAACTACTTGTGGTAAGAAGCTAAACTCTTGTGTTAAAAATTAACTTTGTTGGAAGATTTATCATTTTAATTGAAAATTGATCACTTTTTAAAAATGTAACTAGTTTGTCGAAAATCAATTTTTTATCTACAAATTTTAATATTCCCGTATAAAATTTAACTATTTCTTTACTGAGTTGAAAAATCAACTCGTTTGTTGCAAATTAATTTTTTCAAATTGAAGATTCATCATTTTTATTTCAAATTCATTTTTTGGTTGAACATTCATTTTTTGACAGAGAATTTAATTGTTCAATTTTTGGTTGTAGAATGGTTTTTTTAGTTTAAAATTCGTTCTTTTTGGGTCAACATTGATTTTGTTAACTTGAAACTTAATTATTTAAGTTTTGATTGACATTTGATTTATTTTAGTAAAACATATTTTGTTGTTGTTGAAAGTTTAACTGTTTCAGTTGAAGATTCATTGTTCAGTTTAAAACTCATATTTTTATTTAAATTTTAACTATTCCAGTTGATGATTCACCATTTTAGTTGAAAATTCATCAGTAAAGGTGAAAGTTACTTTTTTAATAAAAATGTAACCAGTTCATATTCTGTTAAAAAAATTTTTTAGTTTAAAATTTAAATATTTCTTTAAAAATGTCTCCTTTAATTTAAAATTAATCTTTTTGGTTAAAAATTCATCATTTTAGTTGAAAATTCCTCTGTTTGGTTTAAAATACCACGAGTTTTGTTATAGATGATTTTCTTTCATCAGTATAAAAGTTTTTTTATACCTTTAAGGGCATGTGACACAGCTAAATCCCTATATTACCGACCTCACTTTTTCAGTTCACTGAATTTTTTTATAAACCTAAGAACTTTTTTTATAATTAAAATATCGAGCTGAAACTTTGGAAAATGTATTAGAGTACAATAAAGTACGTTTAGGTACTGCATTTTGGTAGGAACTTTACTGAAAATTATTTCATCTTTTTTCTGAACCTCGACATTTTTTGAACGTTCGAACTTTCTTTATACATAAAATATCGGTCTCAAACTTTGCAAAATGCGAGAGCCGAAAGAAAACTACGTTTAAGTACAAAGCTTGATAATAAAAGATGAAAAAATATATTTCAACAATCAATTCCAACGGCATCAGCCGGTAACGTTGTACACGAAAATACGAACCCTCTAGAGCCTCGTCTAGTGGCCGCCACGTTTCGTATTTTCGTGTACAACGTTACCGGCTGAAGCCGTTGGAATTGATTGTTAAAATATATTTTTTTACATCTTCTATTATTAAGCTTTGTACATAAACGTAGTTTTCTTTCGGCTCTTGCATTTCTCAAAGTTTGAGACCGATATTTTATTTATAAAAAAAGTTCGAACGTTTAAAAAATATTGAGGTTCAGAAAAAAGATGAAATAATTTTCAGTGAAGTTCCTACCAAAATGCAGTACCTAAACGTACTTTATTGTACTCTAATACATATCCCAAAGTTTCAGCTCGATATGTTATTTGCAAAAAAAGTTCTTAGGTCCAAAAAAACATTCAGTGAACTGAAAAACTGTGGTCGGTAATATAGGTATTTAGCTGTGTCACATGCCCTTAAAATATTTTTAAAACAAATTTTTAACTACATATGAGTTATTATAAATAGGTGTGATCTTTCCTACGGAATCTTTTTTTTTATTAATAATTGATTTAGCTTATTAACCACCATTTAGTTAAACAAAATTAATATAGAAATATAATAAGAAACGAAATTAACATATAGTGGACATTATACTTCCGTCTAGGCCTTTAACTTCTGCCTTCCAAATTATGTCATTTTCCCAAAAGTGTTGTTCACAAACTGTATTTCTTTCATCTCTGCGAATAGCCTGTTGCCACCGTTTAATTTCTTTGGGATCTTTTGGCACATGAAAAAAAATGAAACTTCTCCGAATTGCTGGTATAGCCAGACGTACAACTCGGAGCTACACATTTTAATCCCATTATTTTGCACTATCCATCAGAAAAAACTCTGAACACAATAAATAATTTACTCGGCTACAAGTTCTTATAATTTAAAATTTCTATTTGACATATTCGCCATCGTAATAAACGCGCGCCTAGCTATATCAGAAACATGGAATCGTACTGCGAATGACAGAATCATTAATAGAACCTCTGTAGTTGTGAGGTTTGATTCTGGAAACATAATCGTTCTGACCCCAGTTAAATCATTTTTGACCCGTTTTCTTTGATAATTTACTGCTTCATTTTCGTCCGCAGAACTTACCTTCTCTGAAGTGCTCAATGTAGGTCCTTGCAGGTGAAAATTACCATTATTATAAGCAGGATTCTTGCAGGATATGGACGTATTTATTTGTTTATTCCAAGCATCTTAGACTTGGATCATATCTAAAATAGACATCATAAAGAAATTATGTTTCGATTTTTAATCTTCTAAACCAGCATTCCACAAGAAGTATTGAATTTAAAAGAAATCAGTGCAAATTAAATAATAAGACAGTAAAGAGAAGGGTATCGCCGAACCGATTTTTAATGTTTATTAAGTAAGGCAGTAAAAACAAAGTCTGGAATTTACGCCGAACTTGTTTTCATTTTTGAGTGAAATTAAGTAGCTAACTTGATTTTATCATGAAAATAGTATTTTAAAAAATCCTCCTGAGTCTTAAAACAAAGGGATTTTATATCAATGAGGGATGCCTTTTTGTATTTGGGGCAATTTAGTAGTTGTCCCATTTTCTCAGGTGGTTTAAAAATGGTTTGGATGTTGTGTTTCTTGAGAATGCTTCCTATTTGTTCTGTGACACCCTGGATGTAGGGTGGATGTAGGCTGGAAATCATACGAGGCGTTATGGGATCTTCTCTTAAGCACGTGTAAAAAACTGACACGAAGTGATAATTATGTGCTTCTTCCGTCAAAAAATGTATCGAGTACAACCACTGTTTTTTAAATAGAGCCACGCTTTTGTATCACCTACAAAGAAAAATGTCGTCTGTGCACCACTGAACTCGAATTAGAATTGACAATTCGCGGCAAATGTAAAAACTTTCATTAAATTTTACAAATTATTATAAAAAATTGTTGGCACTATGGATTTTATCAATACGATTCTCTAAATAATTGGGCTCATTTAAACAGGATAAAGCAAAGATGGACATTTAAAGATTTTGCAATATTATATTAAATAATGAGAGACTTGAGCAAGTAGATAAGTTCGTATACCTTGGTCGCTTATTTACCAGGGACGGGATAATAGATGAGGAGTTAGGTATGCGCATAAACGAAGGTTAGAAGGTTATTAATAGATCAAGGCCCATTATCAGAAGTAAAAGTATATCAAATAAAGCAAGCTAACATGGCAATACATAATTCTATTCTTGCACCGCCTGTAATTTACGGTAGCGAGACATGATCTTATGAAGAAAAAGATAAAAGTAAAAGTATACTTTTACTTTTATTTCAATTGACATGAGATTCTTGCTCATAATATGCCTAAAGCTATGATGGACAAAGTGAGTAACGAGATAATTCTCAAAGAATGTGGTGCAGAAGAGACGTTAGTAGAAACATGGGAAAGAAATCGGTTAAGATGGTTCGGCCATGTTGAGGGAATGCCAAATGAACGACTAACGAAACAAGTGTATCAAGGTAAAGTGAATGGCAGCGTGCCCAGAGGTAGACCGCGGAAAGAGTGGTTAGAATGTATGAATGAGACCCTAGTTAGAAGAGAGATACGAAGCCACAGAAACACGCGAGCCTGCATGAAAAAATGCATGGACGTGAAAGAAGCTAGAAAAGTATGCCAGGATAGATACGTATTGGGGCAAATAGTTAATAAAAATAGTATCAGTAGAGTGAATGACGCCTGAAACAAAAGATCTTTGATACTAATGGACCCAAGTGGAGAACCCTACATGGCGACTTTGTGTGGATCTTCACTTGGGGTGATTGCTAGAGAGATTGATCAGCACCCTGGGTCGGAGCAGTGTTACGGAACAAACGTGTAATAATGGTGTTATTATAATAAAATAAATAAATAATATAAAAGCAGATAATAGACTTATCCACGTCTTCACTGCTTGATACACGCTGTTGTTTTTCATTATGTTTGTGGTCCACAGAGATTCCTGAAAAAAGTTACATTTGAAAAATTAAACTAAAAAAAGTGTGAAACTGTTTATTTTCTTACTTCAATGACTGCAAGTAGTTCTAAAACCTTTATTTAAAAATAAGGGCCGGTCACAATTTTTCTATGTACTCAATGTATAACGATGCATTCAGAAATATAACTGAAGGTTACTATAAACAAATGTATTTCATATGAAGTGTACATTAGGGTGGCTCAAAAACACTTTTTTTTTAAATGGCAACCCCCCCCCCCACAATTTGATTCAAAATCCGAACAAAGAAATTCACTATTTTTTTTATTTTTCGATTTTAACAGTTGCCGGTTTCGAGTTTAACTTTCCCATGTAAAATGCATGGGGAATTAATGTTGAGAACAAATGTTGAGAATTATCCAACAAAGAATTTTATGTATCAGACATATGGGGTTGACACCTTTAACACACCCTCACGAGTACCTGAAACTACCCTTAAAACAAAAACTGTCAATTCTTCATGAAATCGACGTTTTGAGCACTGTATCCTTTTTTCTTACTTAATATTATTACTATTGGTCTAGTGGCAAATATTTATTATCATTAGTTAATTCATGATTAATTTTTTAAACAAATTAAGTGTTTACACATTTTTTTCTAGAATTTGCCCCCCCCCCCCCCTACACATAAAATTATTACAATTAGTCTAGTAAAACATTTAATAACATTGGTTTATTAATTTGTAATTGTTTAGACAAATGTAATTTATTCGAATTTTTTTTAATTCGTTTTTTCCCTAAAAATTATCACTATTGGTCTAGTGGAATATTTTTTAACATTAGTTCATTCATTATCAATTGTTTAAACAAATGAAATTTGTTTGAATAATTTCGTTTGAAATTTTGTAAAAATAAAAATTATTACTGTGGGCCTAGTGGAATATTCATCAATGATAATTAATTACTTATTATTAATTTATTTAATAATAATTAATTTATCAGTTATATTAAGTAATAATTTTTATTTAAAAAATTTTTTAAAATAATTTTAATCAAACAATGTTGATAAATATTTCACTCAAGAACTATTAATAATTTGTACAACAAAAAATTTAAACACATTCCATTTGTTGAAACAATGGAAATTTTATGAGCTAATGTCAGTAAATATTCAACTAGACCAATAGTAATAATTTTTAAGGGAAACAAGAATTTAAAAAAAAAATTGTTTAAACAAATTCCATTTGTTTAAATAAATAACAATTAATGAACGAATGTTAATAAATACTCCACTAGACTAATAGTAATAATTTTAAGGGAAAAAAATAAATCTTCGAAAAAAAATATTTAAACAAATGCATGCATTTTACATGGGAAACTGCAAGTCAAAACGGGTACCTGTTAAAATAAAAATTTTCCGGCTTCGCGGACATATTCTCATCGCGCGCTACGCGCGCGTCTGTTAAATTTCGCACTTCGCGCTCGGATATTTATTCTTTGAATTTGGAATGCTTGAATAAAACTTTATCAAAATGATCTATTTTAGATCGCAGTATTTATATGCCGAAATTTTATACCACAGTTTTTCAACGGATCTTGACGTTTCGAGACCCCCTGAATCCGAAAATCAAGTTTTTACGATGACGTCAGTCTGTCTGTCCGGCCGTCAGTCCGTAAACACGATAACTTTGAAAAAAATTAATGGATCGAATCGATCGTTGGCTCACTTTTTTAAGGTTCTAAAAGAAAGGACGAGTTTGTTAACCAGCCATTTTTAATCAAAATTCAAAGCAAGAGCGCATTTAGAAAATTTTTCAGACAACTTTTTTCTGAATTTGAAAATTTTATGTGAGGATATTTATAGTATTAAAAAGGGACAATAAATTTCTCTTAATGATTTTTTTCGATAAAAAAAATGTCAGAGTTATCGCATTTTCAAAAATTTTGAAATCAACCGAAAATCAAAATGTTAAGCCAAACAACACACGACATGAAAAAAATTAATAGAACAAAAATGTTGATTTTTTAATGCTCTGCAAGATTATCATAACGACTTTTCGAATTTTCTTAAAAAATCAAAAATTCGAATTTCGACAGCATAAAAAATAATGAAAAATCCAATAATTACATTTTTCGGCTAAACTATGCAAAATACGGTGAAAGATAATTTAAAAAAATGTAATCCCCAAAAAATCTACAATTTCGTTAAGAATCACTTCTTGATAAGACGCATACTTTTTGTTTCATTCGTGAAAAATAACATGGAAAATTAAATAAAAAATTTGTTGAAAAACGACGAAAGTTATGAACAAAATCTGCCCGCCTCGCGGACACATTTTCACCGCGCGCCGGGTGCGCGGCTCGCGAGTTTCAGCGCGCCTCTGGCGCGCATCTGATGCATCTCGCTCTTTGCGCTCCGACATACTTACACCTCGCGCTTTGTGCTCAGATATTTATTCTTTGCCTTTGAAATACTTAAATAAAACATTATCAAAAATATATGTTTTAGATCGCAGTATTTATATGCGTTTTAATATTCTGAATTGTCTACTTAATTAAATATAATCAAAAATTAAGTTTCTCAAAGCTCTGTAGGCTTTTAGGTACACACTAGCAGTCTTGCGCGTGCCACGGCGCGCTATTTATCTTTTTATGAAAAAGAATAAATGCAAAGCCTACCTTTCTATGTTATACATATTTAATGAATGTTACAAAATATTAGCATAAAATAATGGAAGATGGGAAGGGATGAGTTCTGTATCTAAAACTGTAATTTATCTTTTACAATAGGATTTTAACAAATTTTATATTTTTTAGTAGAAAATGAAATTGAAGTATTTTATTTCAAATGAGCTTTTTTTATTAAAAATTAATTTACACCTACTATTGATGAATAGCATATATTGCAATTTTGTAACTCTCGTTGAAGATAATCATATTCTTTAAATAATGAACTTTGCATTTTTACACCACAATTTTTATAAATAAATTTAACAAAATTTTTGAACGCGCATTATAATAATAAATGACCTTATAGGTAGAAAAACACATGTAATAAGATATATGATTACTGTACGAATTTTGATTACAAGAGTAGATAAATTCTTACAAAGTTAGAAAAAAATTTAATTATTGAACGCCAATTTCTGCCAATTGTTGAATCTCGGGCTTAGTTAAGTCTCCCACTTTCTCCTGGACTTTTCACATTAAAGTTTATGAAAAACATCAATATTTTTTTCAAAATTAAACTAATCGAACCACAAAACTTCCATTAACTTACCATCAACACCTAACTAAAAATTAGCGTTATGTTCTTGAATTAAGACTTCTTATTCTGATCCCTCTAATAGCTTAATTGGAAAAGCACCTGACCGGAAATTAGAAGTTTTGTGGTTCGATTCCCAACGGAGTGAAGATGGAGTAGGATCTTTTTTTCAAGAAACAATTTTAATTTTAATTTAAAAATATTTTCCATCTAGTCTTATTAAGACGTTAAGCATTTTCTGTTATTGAAGATTCTTAACTTGATCGATATTGTGTAGATTCTTCTGCCTTCATGGTTTGGAGGGTTGATCTACTGTCGGTAAGGTACAATCTCTGATGATATAGCAGACAAATTTAAAAATTTGAAAACAATTACTTGTACCATTAACACCTAGCTAAAAATTAGCGTTATGTTCTTGAATTAAGAGTTCTTATTCTGATCCCTCTAATAGCTTAATTGGAAAAGCACCTGACCGGAAATCAGAAGTTTTGTGGGTCAATTCCCAATGGAGTGAAGATGGAGAGGGATCTTTTTTTTCAAGAAATAATTTTAATTTTAATTTAAAAATATTTTACATCTAGTCTTATTAAGACGTTAAGCATTTTCTGTTATTGAAGATTCTTAACTTGATCGATATTGTGTAGATTCTTCTGCCTTCATGGTTTGGAGGGTTGATCTACTGTCGGTAAGGTACAATTTCTGATGATATAGCAGATAAATTTAAAAATTTGAAAATAATTACTTATACCATTAACACCTAGCTAAAAATTAGCGTTATGTTCTTGAATTAAGAGTTCTTATTCTGATCCCTCTAATAGCTTAATTGGAAAAACACCTGACCGGAAATCAGAAGTTTTGTGGTTCGATTCCCAATGGAGTGAAGATGGAGTAGGATCTTTTTTTCAAGAAATAATTTGAATTTTAAATTAAACTAATAATTATTATGTTTCAAATTACATTGAAATTAATGAAATTTTCTATCAAAAATAACACTTTCAACAAATAAATACTTGAAAACTTATCATGTGGGTTGAAGGTGTTGTGAAAAATGTGGTTTATGGTGGTAGATCGAGGGTAAAGGTGTTATAACTGTTTTACAGAAAAATATTCAAAAGTTTAAGAATTGGGACAAATTTTTTTATTTCCTAACTGACAATTCATTATTTGTTGAAAATTCGTCTTTATAGTTGAAAAATTCATAATTTTAGTGAAAAGTTCATCTCTTTGGTTAAAAAATTTATTATTTTTTCGAAAATGCTTTTTTTTCGAAAATTCAACTATGACATTTTAGGTAAAAAATTAATTTTTTTAATGAAAGTGTGATATTTTTTATTTAAATATCTAACTAAATGTTGAAAAATTTAGGGATTTTGTTCAAAATTCGTCTTTTTAGTAGATAATTAATATTCTTGTTTGAACATTCATCTTGCTGATTTAGGATTCAAAATTTTTCTGACAATTTTTTTTTCAAAATTAATTTATTGAAGTAAAAATTTAAATTTTCATTTTTGGTTAAAAATTTATTGATATTTTTAATTACAATCTGTTTTGGTAGAGAACTCATCTATTTTTTTTAATCACGCTTCTTTAAGTTGAAAATTATTTTTTGAACTAAAAACTGAACTATCATGTATTTGTTTGAAACTTTCTAGATTTTGTAGAAAATTCAAAATTTTTTGTAGAAAAGTAATATTCTTGATTGAAAATTCAATATTTTTTGTTAAGGATTCAGATATTTACAAAAAAATCCTTTTAAGTTTGTCAACAACCAATTTCTTTAAAAGAAATTTCGATTCTACTATTTTTGCTTGAAAATTGATATTTTAAATTGAAAATTGACCTTTTTTACTCAATAATTTAATTTTTTCAATTTTTCTGTTTTGGTAGAAAATTAATCCTTTTGGTATAAAATCGATCTTTTTTTGTTAAAGATTGAACTATTTGAAAACAATTTTATCTGTTTTGATACATTATTTAGAAATTCAGAATTTTTTTGAAAATTCGTCATTTTTGGTAGAAAAATAAAATTTTTAATTGAATTTAAATTTTTTCGACAATTCAATTATTTTGTTAAAAATTGATTTTTTGGTGAACACAGGCGTGTTCAAACTTGCTAGCCACGCACACAGAGCGCTATAAGAATGTGCCCGCAAAGCGGGCAGATTTTTGTTTCCTATATATATTTTTTAATCAGATTTTATAACAAACTTCTAGATATTTTTGGTTAAAGAAACTTTTTTTTAAAATTTGTTTCGTCTTTCGTGTCCTTTTTCCAAAAATTTATTCTAAAAATTTAATTTTTTATTTTCAATCTTATTTTTTACGATTAAAAGAAAATCTACTCGTCCTATTTAAAAATTATTAATAAGAAATTTATAGATCTTCTTGGGTGAGCAACTTTTGACTTTTAATTTTAGTGCATACCTTGTGCTGTTTTACAAAAAATATTTATTTGAAAAATGTATTAAAATAATTTAATTTTTTTATTTTAAAAGTTTTATCTTACGACTAAAGAAAAAACTAAGTGTCCTCTAAAAAATTATTAATGAAAAACTTGAATGAGTTTATTTATTTTTTTCAAAGCTTGCATTGTTTGTCAAAAAATGAATCTTTTTAGTTTGATTCATTTAAGAATAAACAAAAACTGCGCATCCTATAAAACAGTGATAATAAACATTTGTAGCCTTTTTTGTGATAAACAAGTTTTTTTAGCTTATGTCGTTAGTTCAAAAATTTAATTTATTTGTAATTTTTAATTTTTAATATTCCTTTTTACGACTAAAAACAAAAACTACGCGTCCTATCGAAAAGTGATTGTTAAAAAATTTGTAGATCTTTTTAGGGCGCGTAATTTTAGTTTATTCAATTTTTTCGTATCTTTCATAGTTTGACCAAAAAACGGCCTTTTTGGATTTTTCATTATTTTTCGTACGATAAAATTCTAAATTTTCGATCAAATCAAAAAATTTGTTATGATAATTTTGTAGGGCTTTCAAAAAGTAATGTTTTTTTCTCTTAACTTTTGTTCATATCATGCGTTGTTTGGCTTCAAATGTTCATTTTAGTTTGTTTTTTTGGATTTTGAAAATGCTCTAACTCTGATGATTTACTTTTTACAGAAAAGTCCTTAGGACAAATTGTTTGAGTTTCTAAGTACTATGAAAAACCCTTCATAGAATTTTGAAATTCTGAAAAATGTGGTTTCAAAAAGTTGAGGTACGATCAAATGTTGAATTTTCAACTTTTCGACCAAATCAAAAAAGTTGTTATGACGATCTTGTAGGGCTTTCAAAAATCAACGTTTTTCTTTGCTTGATTTTTTTTTCATGGCATGCGTTGTTTGGCTTGAAATGTTCATTTTAGTTTATTTTTTTTTGGATTTTGAAAATGCTCTAACTCTGATAATTTTCTTTTTATAAGAAAAAGTCATTGGGATAAATTGTTTGAGATTCTGAGTACTATGAATAACCGTTCATAGAATTTTGATATCTTGAAAAAATGGCCTTGAAGAAGTTTGCCAAAGCAGAATATAATCTGATCAATTTTTCGAAAGTTATCGTGCCTACAGAATACAGACTACAGACAGACAGACAAACAACTTCGTAAAAATCATTCTTTCTGACTCAGTGGATCTCAAAACGTGAAGATTTTATGAAAACCGACAAAGTGCAATTTTACATAAAACCAATACCTTCTCATTAGATGAGAATGTAAAAAAAAAAATAAAAATGTGTGGAAAAACGATGAAAGTTACGAGAGAAAAAAAGATTCAACAAAATCTGTTTAGAAATGTCTCTCGGAAATCGAACGCGCAGCGCGAGTGTCACGATAAGAATGTGTACTTCAAAGCCCTACAGAGCTTTGAGAATCTTAATCTATACTCAAGTAGACAATTCAGAATATGAAGACGCCCATAAATACTGGCATATAAAAGAGATCTTTTTGATAAGGTTTTATTAAACCATTCCAAATGCAAATCCGAGCGCGAAGCGCGTAGTGTAATTATGTCCGAGTGCGAGATTCATCCGTCAAAAATTAATTTATGTAAGATAAAATTGGATTATACCATTTTTGGCAGACAATTGATATTTGAAGTTAAAGGTTTTTCGTTTGTAGTTGAAAATTCAATCATTTGTTTGAAAATGCACATATTTTTGGGTTGAAAATTCAATTATTTCTCCACGTTTCGAGACCCCCTGAATCCCAAAATCAGGTTTTCACGATGGCGTCTGTCTGTCTGTCCGGCCGTAAACACGATAACTCTCGAAAAAAGTAACGAATCAAATTCATCTTTGGCACATCTTTTTTAGGTCCTAAAAGAAAGGACAAGTTCGTGAACCAGCCATTTTTGATAAAAATTCAAAAAGTGAGCGCATTTTGATATGAAAAGAAGTCAGGAAAAGAAAAACATTTCTTTTTGAAAGCCCTACAAGATTATCATAACCAATTTTTGGATTTTCTTCAAAAATCGAAAATTCAAATTTTGATTGCACAAAAAATATTGGAAAATAAAAAAATCCATTTTGTGGACAAACTATGTAGTATACGAAAAAAGATGAATTAACAAAAATGGTTATCCCAAAAAAGAGCTACAATTTCGTTAAGAATCACTTCTTGATAGGAAGCGTACTTTTTGTTTTATTCGTGAAATATAACGTTGAAAAAAGAATAAAATAAAAAAAATGTGTGGAAAAATGACGAAAGTCACGAGAAAAAATACAACAAAACCTGTTAACAAATGTCTGTCAGAAATCGAGCGCGCAGCGCGAGTGTCACGATGAGAATGTGTACCTCAAAGCCTACAGAGCTTTGAGAAACTTAATATTTGACTATACTTAATTAAGTAGATAATTCAGAATATGAAGACGCATATAAATACTGCCATCTAAAAGAGATCTTTTTGATAAAGTTTTTTTCAAGCATTCCAAATGCAAAGAATAAAGATCTGCTCAAAGGCGCGCTCAAACTTGCGAGCGAAGCCAGCCGCGCACAGCGCGCGATGGGTATGTGCCCGCGAAGCGGGCAGATTTTTTATATAAAATTAATTTGCGTGGTTGAAACTACATCTGTTTGCTTGAAAGTTGAACTGTGTATCATCAAAGGCATCTATTTTATTAAAATTTTAAATAATTTGTTGAAATTCAACTGTTTGTTGTTAAATATTAATTCTTTTAACTAAAAATGAATTATCCTACTTCTGGTTTTATATATTTTTTTTTAATTAAAACTTTATCTTTTTTAGTTGAAAACTCCACTATTTATTTGAAAACTGATCTTGTTGATTAAAGTTCAACTATGTTGTTAAAAAATGATTACAAATTCAACTGTGCAATTTCAGGATGAAAAATTATACTCTTTATTAAACATTAACTTTTTCAAATGAAAATTCCTCTTTTTGGTACATAATTATTTTTCTTTGTTAAAATCTTATATTGTTTATTGTGAACTCAACTATTTTCTTCATTTTTGTTTGTATGTTAAAAATTAATATCTTTAAGGAAAAGATTCATTATATCATTGTTGGTTGAAAAATAATAGTTTTTTGTAGCGAATTAATGTTATCCGTAAAAATTAATCTGTTTTTTATTATTCTTAACACAGATGTTCAAATTCGATTTTTTTGTCTTAGATCAGAGAAAAAACGTATTGCATAATTTACTATAAAACAATTTTAATCGCTAAGAGTTTCTGCTAAATAATGTGTAGAACCTGCCTGATTTTAAGTGAATTCTATTTTATTTTAAACACTTTTTATAATATTGTTCTTGGATTGAAAATTAATTTAGTTGAAAATTCTGTTATTTGTTTTTAAAAAATGTTAATAGAAAATTATTCGTTGTGATTGGGCTTCCGTTTCCGGTACCGATCGCGAAAGAACTTTTTTTGTCAAGTGGTGTATTTTTGGCTTTGGTGAAGCAAATAAGGGTGAGTGGATGCAGAAAAGGCAGAAAGTGCGGAGATCGAGTGTAAAGGAAGAAGGATACGTGAAGGCAAAGGTATGAAGGGTGAAAGTGAGTGGTTTGAAGTGAAAATTTGGAGCTTGTGAAGTTTTTGAGGTTAGGAGTGAACAAATAGTTGCTTGGTCAGAGGGGCAAGAGGTAGGAAATAAAGACGGGAAACGTCACGGAACTTTGGGTAAGGTAGGATGCCGACGACGCGAAGTCCACAAACTGGCGCCAGAGGGCAACAGTTACTGGATGATCGCACTGAGCAGAAAACCGTAGTGGCTGCAACAGCTGACGTTGCTCAAAGCATTGAAAGTGGGGAGATGGGTGACGTTGATCGCAGTGACAGCAGCAGTGATGAAAGTGCCGAGAAATCGACCCGGGTGGGGAGGGGGGTAGCGGACTCAGGTACGGGCAAGCAACGTGGAAGGCCCTCAAACTTACAGCGCCTTCACAAGCTAGGCAACGCGGGTTCGAACAGAAGTCTGGAAGAATGGCAAAAAAAGGCAAGCGCGACTAGCAGTGAAGGGGAGGAAAAAAGGAAAAGAGTGGCTGGGGAAGATGAGGTAGAAAAGGACCAGGAGAACAAAAGAGTTAGAATTAAAAGGAAAACACCAGAGAGGAGGGGGGGGGATGTTTGAAAAATTGGAAGCTCTCATTAAAGGGTTTAGAGAGGAAACAAGAAAGAGATTGGATAACATGAATAGGGATATGAATAGGCAGGGAAACAATGTAAGGGGGGAAGTGAAAAAGGTCAGAGAAAAATGGGAAGAATGGGATAAACGTTGGAAGGAGGAGAAAGACAAGGTTTGGGGTAAGCTAGAGAGCATTGAGAATAGACAGAGAGAGGTTGACGAACAGAGATCTAGAGAAATAAAACAGTTGGAAGAGCGGGTATCCAGTCTAGAAATTAGGAACGAGCATATGGGGGAAAACAGAAAATGAGGAAATAGTTCAAGGGACTGGAAAGAACGTCCGAAGTGAGAATGAAAGATTAAAGGAAAGACTCAGTGGGATCGAAAGAAGATTAGAAGGGGAAGAAAGGGCAAAGAGGAAAAATAACATAGTAGTCAAGAGATTAAAAGTGGAGAGTGAAGCAGGAGAAGTGGAAATAACAAATCTTTTTCGAGATATTAGAGTGCAGGTAAGGGTAGGAGTCAAGAGAATAGGAGGGACAAAGGAAGGAAAAGAAGGAATGTTTCTAGTAAAAGTGGGGAGTGAGGAGGAGAAAAAGAAAATTATGGAGAGAAAAAAATTATTGAGAGGAAGAAGGGAAAGAATTGAAGAAGATCTGACATGGAGGGAGAGGAAAAGGAGATGGCAAATAGAGCAGAGGGCTTGGGTAGAGAGCAAAAGGGACCATATGGTGTAGATAGGGAGAGACAGGTTATGGATAAATGGAGAGGAATGGTGCTGGGATGAAGAATTAGTGGAATTAAGGAAAAAAGGAAAAAGTCTTGAGAAAGGTAGGGGGGAGGGAGACGAAAAAGAGTCGAGAAATAAATCAGAGGGGTTTCCAAACGGCAAAGGGGAAACAAAATGAAGAGAAAAGAAGAGGAAGGGGAAGAGAGAAACATGAAAATAGCTTTCTGGAATGTGTCAGGTTTGAAGAACAAGAATAAAGGATTTGGGAGGAGTTAGAAAAGTGGGATGTAATTATGATGAGTGAAAATTGGGCAGATGAGAGGGACTGGAAGGGAATAAAAAAGCTGTTACCGAAAGGTTATGTGTGGACAATGCAAGAAGCAAGAAATGAACACGTTAAAGGGAGAGGGTTGGGCGGCATGGTGTCAGGGGTGAAAAAAGAATTAGCAGTAAAAGGGAGAAAGGATGGGAACATGGAGGAAAAGGATGGAACAATGATAAGAAAAATTATAATTGGGAAAGTAGAAATAGCAGTGGTGTGCGTATACAGAAGAAGAGGGGAAGAGGAAGGCTGGAGAGTAATAAGGAGGTGGATGGAGGAAAAGAAGGAAGAATTGGTTTTAATAGGAGGGGACTTAAATGCATGGACTGGAAAACAAGGGGGAGGGTTATGGGATGAAGAAAAAGAGGCATTTATAAGGAACTCCAAACATAGAGAGACGGGCAGGGTGGGGAGGAAGTAACTAGACATGATAGGAGAAACAGGATGGTTTATATGCAATAACAATATGAAAGGAGATGAAGAAGGGGAGATCACATTCATAGGAAAGGGAGCAACAGTAATAGACTACATCTTGGCTGAAGAAAGAATGCGGCTTAGGATAGGGAGTATGAAGGTGGGGAATGAGATAGGGTCCGAGCACTTTCCGGTCATAGTTACACTAAAAAGAGGCGTCAGTAAGCGCGACAGAGGGAGAAAGGAAGAAGGGTGCGAACGAAACACGAAAATGGGAATCTGGGGGTAGATAAATTAAAAGAGTTTAAACAAAAAATGGAAAAGGAGAAGGTTAGGTATGAAAAAGAGGAGGGAATAGACTCTTTAGTTGAAAGGTTGAAGGGGTCCATTGAAAAGGTAAAGGATGAGCTGGGAAATAATGTAGAAAGAGTAGGGCGAAAGAGAGGCTGGTGGGACGAGGAATGCTGGGAGAGTAAAGAGAGAATAAAAGAGTGTGTGAGCAAATGGAGAAGAGGGGAAATGGAGAAGGAGGAGTATAACAGGAGGAAAAAAGAACATGAGAAGATGCTGGAAATAAAAAGACAGAGGGGAAATGAAGAATATACAGCAGAGGTAGAAAAAGGGATCAAAGAAGGTAGGGTGTGGGATGTGATAAATAAGGATAGAGGGGAAAGGAAGGGCCTTAACGAGATAACAAGAGAAGAAGTGGATAAGGCAATAAAAAGGTTAAAAAGAAACAAGGCGACGGGAGAAGATGGGATGGAGAACGAAGCGATGTAGTTTGGAGGAGAAGGGATTAGGGATGGGATGTGGAAGATCTGCAAAAAGGTATGGAAAGGGGAAGGTTGGCCCGAAGAGTGGACGACGGGACTGGTGGTACCGCTGGTCAAGAAAGGGGAAGGAAAGAAGATAGAGGAATACAGAGGCATCACTCTCATATCAATCAGCTATAAAATATATGCAGAAATCTTAAGAAATAGGTTGGAGAGTCAGGTGGAACAAAAAGAAAGTATCCCACATAATCAGACGGGATTTAGAAAAAGAATGTGAACTATAGACAACATCTACGTACTTAACTATTTAGTTAACAGAAATTTGGGGAGAAAGAAAGGGAGACTAGTCGCTTTGTTCGTAGATTTCAAAGCAGCGTTTGACTCAGTGAATAGAAAAGTACTATGGCAGGCAATGAAAGAGAGGGGTGTAGAGGAAAAGTTAGTGGAGAGGATAAAGGACATTTTTACTGAAACCAGGATTAGGGTGAAAATAGGAAATAAAAAAGGGCAGGTTTTCTGGACAAGCCAAGGTCTAAGGCAAGGGTGCCCTTTGAGCCCGTTACTATTTAGTATCCCATTGGCAGATTTAGAGGAGAAGCTAAAGGAGAAAGGGAAAGGAGGAACGGTTTTGGATAATAGCAAACTATACTCTCTAGCATACGCGGACGATGTAGTTCTATTAGCAGATGATGAGAAGGGGATGAACCTAATTATGAGAATCTTCGAAGAGTATGCGGGAACAAAAGAGCTGACAGTGAACGTAGATAAGACAAAGGTGATGTTTTTCAGAAATA
Source organism: Belonocnema kinseyi (assembly GCF_010883055.1). NCBI lineage: Eukaryota > Metazoa > Arthropoda > Insecta > Hymenoptera > Cynipidae > Belonocnema > Belonocnema kinseyi. Next base: position 31,265,071 of record NC_046661.1, on the reverse strand, counting down.
AAAAGAGCAAAATAAATTACGTTTGGAAGATAAACGGACAAAAAGTGGAAATTGTGGAGGAGTTCTGTTACCTAGCTTTTTGGTTTGAGGCAGAAGGGGGAAACGAGCTGCAGGTGAGGAAAAGAATTGAATGTGCGAGTAAGTAATGGGCCAAGTATGGGGTATAGGAAAGAGAAGGTTCAAGAACGATTGGAGAATGAGGGTCTGGTTGTTTGATGAGTTGGTATGGACGGTATTCTGTTATGGTGTGGAGATCTGGGGATGGAAAGAACATAGGAAAGTAGAGAGCATGCATGAGCGATTTCTGAGGTGGGTAATGGGGGTTAGCCGGAGTTGCCCAGGATAAATGTTAAAAGATGAGTTAGGAAGAGAAAATATGGTTAATAGACAAATTGAGAGAGCATGGAGATTTGAAGAGAAGCTAAAAAGGGGAGAGGGAAGTAAAATTGTACAAGCATGTTTCGGCAAAATTCGGAACAATAAAGCGAGAGGTAATGTGGGAAATTCAAAATGGGAGGTAAAAAGGAGAAAAATGAGAAGGGTTGGCAATATTCGAGAAGGGGTTATGGAGTGGCAGGACATAGAGTTAGAGCTATTGGTTAAACAAGGAGAAGAGAGATGGACAAAGATTATAGATTCGAAGTACAATAGATGGTATATGATGGTCAAAGGGTTGTACAGGAGAGGAAGAGGGACAGTTGAGTGTGGATGAGTGTGTAAGATGGATTTTGGATGGTAGTGGACAGGGAGTGATATGGATGAAGAAATTGGAAGAAGTAAGGGAGAGCAAGGGAGTAGGGCAGAGCCAAACGGGTGATCCTGAAAAGGGACAGTAAAAAACGAAAATTATTTTCAATATCGTGGAAAATGCATTTTTTATGGTAAGAGGAAACGGAAGCCCTGGAAGCTTGCTCATTTTAGAAATTAAAATCACTACTATTACTATTGTTTATCCTACGTAATGCGAAAGAGTACAATATAAGTAGTAGTTAAGTTAGACTAAGGATGGAATTGTAAATATATGTACAGGGAGCGGAGGCCCGCAAATCTGTAAAAGGGAGAGATTAAATACATATTCGTTGTGATCAAAAATTCATCTTTTTTCTTGAAACTTTTACTATTAATAATCTGTAGAAAATTTATTTTTTTAAATTGAATATTAACTTTTATAAACTAAAAACTGAATTATTCTACTTTTGTATAATTTTTTTTAAACTTCATCTTTCTAGTTAAAAATTATTTTATGGGTGAAAAATTAATCTGTTTTTTATTATTCTTAACATAGGTGTCCAAATTCCATTTTTTTTGTCTTATATCATAAAAAACGTATTGCATAATTTACTATAAAAAAATGTTAATCCCTAAGAGATTCTGCTATATAATGTGTAGAACCTGCCTGATTTTAAGTGAATTCTATCTTATTTTAAATACTTTTTATATTATTGTTCTTGGATTGAAAATTAATTTAGTTGAAAATTCTATTATTTGTTAAAAAAGATTTTTTTAAATAGAAAATTAGTCTTTGTGATTGAAAAATCATCTGTTTGTTAAAAGTTTTACTATTTGGTGTCAAATTCGCATGTTTTGGTTACATTTTGAAATAATATGTAAAATATTTAATTTTTTGATCGAATATCAACTTTATAAACTAAAAACTGAAATATTCTATTTTTGTTTGAAATTTGATATATTTTTTTAAACTTCATCTTTTTAGTTAAAAATTATTTTATGGCTGAAAAATTAATCTGTTTTTAATTAATCTTAACACAGATGTCCAAATTCGATTTTTTTGTCTCTGATCGGAAAAAAAACGTCTTGCATAATTTACTATAAAACAATGTTAATCGCTAAGAGATTCTGCTATACGAGGTGTGTTCAAAAAGTAAGGTGACTTTTCAATTTTCGCGGGCTACGTACATTCAAGTTTTAAATTTTTTGTTTTGTTGTGTTGGTACACTCG
>NC_046661.1:31261961-31263011 GCF_010883055.1 Belonocnema kinseyi | reverse complement strand
TGTTCCAAGAAAGCCGAGAGGATGTCGAAGACGAACCTCGCCCTGGACGTCCCAGCACGTCAACAACAGATGAAAACGTTCAAGCAGTGGAAGAAATGGTGTCAAAAAATCGCCGAATTACCATCAGAGAATTTGCTGAAGATGTTGGCATATCGGTTGGCTCATGCCATGCTATCTTTTCGGACGTTTTGGGCATGAGACGTGTGTCAGCGAAATTTGTTCCAAAACTGCTTAATTTTTATGAAAAGATCCATCGCATGACCATCGTTCAGGAGATGTTGATTGAAGTCAATAATGATCCTGATTTTCTCAAAAGGGTTATAACTGGGGATGAATCGTGGGTATATGGTTATGACGTCGAAACTAAAGCCCAATCTTCTCAGTGGAAGCATCCTGAGTCTCTTAAGACCGAAAAAAGCACGTCAAGTTCGGTCAAATGTGAAGGTTTTGCTCACTGTCTTCTTTGATCACCGTGGCGTAGTGCATCAGGAATTCTTACCACAAGCTCGTGCGGTCAATAAGGAGTATTACCAGAGATGAGGTGAAAGATTGCTTATGCCGTGCATTTGATTTCGACCGACTTACCGCAGCGCGCCCTGTTTGCCTTAGCCTTACGGGAACTAAAATTAAAGGTCCAAAAGCGCGCCCTGTTTGCCTTATTGTTATTTTTCGAGAACTAAAACGAAAGGTGGTTTACCTGCTACTCACTTGGTAAAACAGGGTATAATTTGATAAAGTCGGTAGAGAAGATCGGAGTTGGTAACAATTAAACATAATAAAATAATAAATTAAGAAAAATGTATCAAATCTACTCCTTTAAACTTAATTATTTAACTAAGCTTTGGTTTTAATAATTTTTTCAACTAGAAAATGTTATCATAATAAAGATAATTTTTTATGTATTATCTCCAGTTCTTAAAATAATTCAATTATAATAATATAATTATCAATTAATTTATAATTAATACTGTGAATAATTATACCTAATTATTTTGATCCATGTTATTTAAACTTAAATTCATTATTGTGTTTTTAAAGATAAGGAGTTTA
>NC_046661.1:31259101-31261861 GCF_010883055.1 Belonocnema kinseyi | reverse complement strand
AATTCTACTTCTTTCGGTTCAGCTGAAAGAAAATCTGAATTAGTAGTTACCATTTTTATTTTTTATCAAAAGTTTAATAATAATTGATATAACTATTATTTTGCGTGGAACTTTTCCTGAATATCGATACGATAAATTATTAATACAAAATTAAAAAGATTTTTACATAAGATTTCAAATGTGATATTATATTTATAGTTAATTAAGTGGTTAATAATTACTAATATTTCATTAAATAATAAAGCTTTACCTTTGACAAATTTTTAATTGTAAAATTGTAATCGCTTCGAATGAAACATTATTGTTCAATTACATTATTCAAGTTTGATCACTCTGAATTAGTCTAATTTAAAAAATTGAAGTTGGTCATTTGTTTTTCAGAGATTCTGATACAAAAATCGTTTGATATATGTATTTTTCTTAAATTTCAAGCAAATTCAATTAGAACTTAGTCAATATAGTAAAAAAATTTTAAATCTTTGAATTTGATATGTATATACAAATAGGAGAGAAATACTGTCTTGATTTGGAAGAACACCGTTAACTGCATTTTGGATAAGGCCCTTGAGCCGCCTACCGTTAATTGTTTCAGGTGACTTTATCCGATTTGCAGTTAACGATGTTCTTCAAAATCACAGCAGAATAGGCATGTCGGTACCGGATCTAAATAACGAGCGGGCTGTTCTACCTAGATCTTGGATTGATAAACCTCTATTGCTTTTACAAACCAACATGCTCCACTCCCCCTTGTAACTTATGTTCAATCCCCGCGCCCAAGTTAGGTAGCATGTGGCTAGTCCCCTCCTATATTTCTATGTCCATCAGAGGCGGTGGAGCCTTGCCAAGGGGGCACAGGGTCCAATGCCTCCCATAGAAATCGACCAGGGAGGACCAAAGTTTTGATTTGCCTACTCGTAAATAAAATGCTTAAATTCGTCCGATCGTAGGATATAGAAACCTTTTAATTCTTTCTTGCTTTGTTTAATCTTTAAAATCTAGCTGGAATCTATGTGGAATAATAGAAGCCTTTCCGAATTCTTTTATATTTATCCGAAACTTTGCGAAATATTTGAAATTTTTGTAAAGTCTTCATAAGATCTTTGAGATATTATTGCAACCTTTGTAAATTCTTCGTGAAATTTTTGCGAAATAACTTACGGTCCAATCGCAAATCGAAAAAATAAATATGTGTCAAAAAAACATGTTCTTCGAAACTCAGATATTTATTTAATAGAAAAAATTCCTTTTGAAACTTCCTGACGTTTCGGTACACATGCGTACCTTTTTCAAAGGTTCTTAACCTGAGTTGATGATAGTTTAAAATAGTCAAACAGATCAATTTTCAGTCAAAGAAAGTAACATTTCAGTCAATTGTTTTAAAAAATTTAATTAAAATTTAGTCATTTTTAGAAGTCTCAAAAAATTTTTCGAGACTTCAATCGATTAGAATCGATTCGCCCGTCCTAACCTACGCTAATTTGTTTTCTCGTACAATTTAAAAAAATGTAGTTCTAATCGATTGAAGTCTCGAAAAATTTTTTGACATGTTTTTTTGACTCATATTTATTTATTCGATTTACGATTGGACCGTAAGACATAAATAATTTGAAATCTACGATTTGAAATCAATAAATATCAACGGTCGAAGAAAGGATTGATTTGTTTCATCAAATCATTTTACAATAATGGAACTATCTGTGAAATCTTCTAAACGTATCCTATATCTTTCCGAAATGTTTGAAATCTTTGTATAATCATTAGGACGTCATTGGAATTATTTGTTCAATCTTTGAAATCTATTTTCAATCTTTGCGAAATATTTGTAAGCTTTGTGAAGTTTTTAAAGTCATTGGGAAATCATTGAAAATTTTGTGAAATCTTTCTGAAATCTTAGTGAATTCTCTCAAAATCTTTGCAAAATCATTAGGCAATTATTGAAATCTTTGGTTCAATCTTTGAAATCTATATGAAATCTTTCTGAAATATTTGAACTCTTTGGGAAATCATTTAATTCTCTATGAAATACTGGTATATTCTCTAAAAATCATTGTGAAATATTTGAAAGGTATCTGAAATCTTTCAAATCTATCTGAAATCTCGGCGAAATCTTAGAAAACTTTGGAAAATCATTGAAATTTTTGTGAATTGTTTAAAAGTCTTTGCAAATTATTTGAAATACTTTTGAAATATTCGGTGATATTTGTTAAATTATTAAAACTCTCATGAAATCTTTTTAAAATAACTGAAGTCTATGTGCAGTCTTTTAGATCGACCAGAAATCTTTGAAATCTTAATTGTCGAATAATAAATGTCAGCTTTTAATAGTGTCAATTAAAGTCAAAATCAATTGGACTTAAATAAGTTAGTGCACATTTTTGAATGGACATACTTTGACGTGCTAGATCTTTAACCATTTTTAATCAAATCATATGGTAATTATTACATCAAGAATGTAAAGCTTCATTAAGAAATATTAACCATCCTAAATTTGTAATATGCCAGTGGCGTAAAACATATCGGTATTTTGCAAGTAAATAGTCGCTAGCACATCTGGAGCACGGTGGGACGACCCCTTGTAAGATTTGACAAGTTTACGCCTGTGGCGTAGAAAATCTTTGGGACTCTCTGTAATGCAGCTAGCCCATTCATCGTTCGGGAAACTATGCTTTGAAACAGGCAGGCCTGAGGTTGTAGAAAGTAGAAATATAGGCGGGAAGTCTCTCGGAGTCTAGGATTCTCGGCAGATTACTGGGGATGAGT
>NC_046661.1:31248255-31259091 GCF_010883055.1 Belonocnema kinseyi | reverse complement strand
TCTGTTCTTAACGAATTTTCTTAACACGTTTATTATGATTTACAGAAGTTGTTCTTTTCAAAGAAAGAACTTTCCGATAAATTCAATATAAATGAATGGAAATTTTTTAATCGATATACAATTGTTTAGAATTTTCCAGTTATTATTCTCATAATTAAAATGTGAATTCATCCAACAATGTACTTATAATATTTTTTAAATATTAATGAAACGTAAAAAATGCATTTTTAAGGTATTTCGCGATGAAGGTAAAATGAATTTCTTCTATCTGAATTTGATCTGAATTTTCTACAGAATTTCATTTATCACGTTTTTTACTTCAAGGTTTAGATAAATGTAACATTAATATGCATAATGAAATTAAGAAAAATTCAAGATCTGGCATACAAAATTGTATTTATTCAAGCGAGACGTATACGCAACAGTATTTTAAATTATATTTGACATTCGCAAAAGAAACTTAATTGTTAATTAGGCGTCAAACACAATCGTAAAAATCTGTTTTTCGGATTCAGGGGGTCTAAAAACGTGGACATTTGACAAAAGCTGGGAGAACCAATTTTACATAAATCTAATACCTTCTCTGACGAAAATGTAAAAATCGAGAATTATTGTAGATCAATCTTAACGCTTAAAAATCTACATCCCTTTCCTCACATTACTCGCTTCCACGCTCAGTGAATCACGCCTACACCACGAAAGGCAAATAATGGTTTAATTGTGAATGGTATAATAATAAAATATTTCGATCCTTGAAGAAAATTCTATTGGCCTCCAAAATCGAATGGTCCACCTACAACTGATAGGATCCTTTCCTTGTATAAGCAGAAACTATTAGAGAATATGAGAAAAAGAAAAAGCTGCGTTTCTTATATTGCAGAGCCATACTTAAATTACGTAACAGATTACCGGTTCTCTCCAAGCCCCGCCCCCTTCCCCAAACCTGTAATGACCCGTACACCACCCCCCCTCTTACTATACATAATTTATGGTTTACAGAAATAATAAAATAAGGGACTAGAAGCGTATATTCGCTGGAAAAGCAGCGAAATTTAGCTGTTATTCAGTGAAATTTCACTGATCAACAGCTACATTTCACTGTTTTAGCAGTGTATATACGCTGATTTGAATTAGACATATACTAATTCAGATTTAGAGAGTACAAAGAAGACGAATTTTCAACAAAATACAGGAATGTTCAACTCAGAAAGGACAGTTTTTATACAAATAGTTACATTTCAAATGAAAAATATAAATTTTATACCGAAAATGAAATAGTTGCATTTGCAGTTTAAAAAATCATTTTCAACCAAATATTAAAATTTTTAATCAACGAGATGAATTTTCAACTGAATTGAATGAATATTCAACTGGATTCGTTAGTGTTTTTTTTAACTTTCAACAAAATAGCTTCATTATCAACTGCGTTCAGTTGAATTTTCAGTTAAATAAATCATTCTATCGACCAACAAGGCGAATTGTTTACAAAATACATGAATTTCAAGGAAATAGAATTGAATTTTTAATTCAAAATATTAATTTGTCAATCAAGAAGACGAACTATCTGCCAAAAAGACGAATTTTCAACCAAAATAAAAGCTCATACGCGCGCTCTGCACGCGAATCACTACTTTGCTTGCAATTATTTTATTTGGAAATAAAGTTCAATAAAATACCACAGTAATCATTTTTACTTTAATAACTTCTATTTGTACACGGATTCGCGTGGGTACCCTCTCACGATACAGAATAAATGATTGTGCAACACTAAACATTTTTATCAAATGTTTAGGCAAATGCGAATACTACCAATAACCTCGTATATAGCCGCATTGTAATTTTATTGTACTAAAATTAATGCACTGATTTTAGGCCCGCCTTAGTAAAAAAAAAAATTTCAAATGCGCATAGAACGCTCAATTGTACATTTATCTCGCGCTTCGCGCTCGATTATGCATTTACCTCGCGCTACGCGCTCGGTCTTTATATTTTTGCACATTCTTGCTTAAACATTTTAAAATTAACACTTAAAACATCCACCACTGGAATTTTGTAATTGTGAATTCTCTTTCGTTAAAAGAGAGTTTGAGCGCACCTACGGAACGCGTCTGATGGCAATCGCAATCCGCACTTAGGCTTTGCATTTTTTCCGCATTTCTTCCGCATTCGGGCACAGACCTTTTAAAATCAAAGGTGAACGGACCGACAACTGTAATTTTGTAATTTTGAATTCTCTTTTCTTAAAGCTCTTTTGGCTTTAACGAATACATTCTCATGACGTATCTCGTGCTTCGCACTCGATTTTGTCCAACATGTCAACTTTTCTACATTATACACAACACTTTTATATTAATTATAGTACATTTTTATGTAACTATCCTGGGATTACTTATTAAAAAATTGTAAAATAAAAAGCAAATTGTATTTATCATGATTACTTTTGTATTTGTTTCTTATTTTGCTTTAAATTTTATTCTAAGCTGCTCTGAAACATGTATCATTTCAATAAATGTATATCATTACAATTCATAAAATTCATAAAAATTGAATCATACTACTATCGGCGAGAAAATTCAAGTCCTCTGGCTTTGACGTTTAATAAGTGCGTGAAGATAAAATGGTAGGTTAATAAAAGAGGTGTCATTTTAAAGGTGCAAATGTTTTACGTTAATGAGCCGAAAAGTAAAATTACAAAAAATTATTTGTAGCTTACAGATTTGAAAATATGATGAAAAGTAAGGAAATTCGATAACTTTTAAAAACAGTGAACTTTGAAGCATAGTTTCTCATTGAAAACATAATAGGAAAAATCTGAAAAAATTCATGGTGGTACATTAAACATTTTCGAACAGATTGCTGTTGAAAATTCTGCCAAATATAAATAATTGTTCGTTTTTTGTGAATAAATATGCGACCGCACTATCTTCAGTCCTAATGAAGATAATTAAGTGATTTAAATTGGAGGTAGTTAGTTGAAATATTTGTAATAATTTACAATTTGAAGGAAGTATGTGCTTCTTGTTGTCTTCGTACAAATTGCGATATTTGAAGTCATTTTTTTATATAGGAGATCAAGTGCGAAAGCCCAGCGTGGTGCCGTTTTTTCAGGGGATCGTCCTCGGTTTTCTTCAACACAGGGAAAGGATTTGAAGGCCAGAGCGAGGCTCGGTGGCACAAGTTGGGTAGGTCAGGCTGAGGAAAACCAAAGACGATCCCCTGAAAAAACGGCACCACGCTGGGCTCTCGCACTTGCTTTCGTATATAAAAAACTGACTTAAAATATCGCAATTTGTACGAAGACAACGTGAACCACATACTTCCTTCAAATTGTAAATTATTACAGATAGTTCAACTAACTACCTTCAATTTAAATCACTTCATTATATTCCTTAGAACTGAAGATAGTGTGGTCGCATATTTATTCACAAAAAAGGAACAATTATTTATATTTTGCAAATTTTTCGACGGCAAGCTGTTCAAAAATGTTTATTGTACTACCATGATTTTTTCAGATTTTACCTATTATTTTTTCAATAAAAAACTATGCTTCAAAGTTCACTGTTTTTAAAAGCTATCCAATTTCCTTACTTTCCATCAGATTTTCAGATCTGTAAGCTACAAACAATTTTTTGGAATATTTCTTTTCGGCTCATTAACGTACAACATTTGCACCTTTAAAATGATAACCCTTTCATTAACCTGCCATTTTTTCTTCACATACTTATTCATCGTCAAAGCCAAAGGACTCGAATTTTCTCGCCGATAGTAATTCTCATTTCCTTGTTTTTATAATTTTTTATTTTTAATGTTGTTTTTTACGATTAAATAAAAACTACTGCGCATCTGCATAGGGTCTAATACAGGAACCTATATAGGGTATTATAAAGGAGCCTATGTCCTCTTTCGTCTTTTTTGTGCATTTTCCAAAAAGTTCATTTTTGCATTTTTTATCTTATGTTTTACAATTAAAAGAAGATCTACTCGTCCAATCGAAAAATGATTAATAATAAATTTATGGATCTTTTTAGGCGAACAACTGTTGTCTGGTAATTTAAGTTCATACCTTGTGTCGTTTTTTCAAACAAATTTAATATTTTTATTTAGAATGTTATTTTTTACGACTAAAGCAAAAACTAACTGTCCTATCAAAAATATAGCTCTTTTTTTGGATGAACAATTTTTGTCTCATTTTTTTCGTAGCTTTTATCGAAAAGTGATTCATTATCAATTTGTAGTTCTTTCTAGGTCGCGCAATTTGAGCTTTTTCACTTTTTTCGTATCTTGCATAGTTTGACCAAAAATTGAAATTTTTTATTATTTTTGGTACGATCAAATTTGGAATGTTCAACTTTTTGACCGATTTAAAAAAGTTTTTATCGTAGTCCTGTAGGGCTTTCAAAAAACTAAATTTTTCTTCTCCTGGCTTTTTTCATATCATGCGTTGTTTGGCTTAAAATGTTCATTTCAGCTTGTTTTTTTTTATTTTGAAAATGCTCTTACTCTGATCATTTTCTTTTTATAGAAAAAAAATCATGGTGATAAATTGTTTGAGTTTCTGAGTACTATCAACAACCGTACATAGAATTTTTATTTCGTGAAAAAATGTGGTTTCAAAATTCTTTTGTATGATCAAATTTGGAATTTTCAACTTTTTGACCAAATTGAAAAAGTTGTTATCATAATCTTGTAGGGCTTTCAAAAAGCAATGTTTTTCTTCTTATCATGCGTTGTTTGGCCTAAATTGTTTATTTTAGTTGTTTTTTTTTGGATTTTGAAAATGCTATAACTCTAGTCATTTTTGATTTTTCGAAAAAAGTCATGAGGATAAATTGTTAAATTTTTTTAACACTATGAATAACCATACAAAGAATTTTTGAATTTTTAAAAAAGTGGTCTTAAAAATATTCAAAAAGTGCCCACTTTTTGAATTTTCATCCAAAATGGCTGGCTAACGAACTTGGCCTTTAGTTTAGGACACTAAACGAGCGTACCAAAGGGCAATCTAATAGATTACTGTTTTCAAAAGTTATCGTGTTCACAGATAGATAGACAGACATACATACAGACATAGAGACATACAGACATACAAACAGATAAGACACATTCGCAAAAACCTGTTTTTCGGATTCAGGGGATCTCAAAACGTGGACATTTGACAAAAACTGGGGGGGGGGGTCAAATTTTACACAAATCTAATACCTTCTCTGATGAGAATGTAAAAATCATATTACAATAAGTAATAATAAGTAAAATATATGGAGAAAAGTATTGCAAGTGAAAATATACCACAGAAAATCTTGATAAAGCAAAATATTTAACTGAAGAGATTATGAAATTACTTTAAGAAATTAATAAAAATAGATACTTACTGAAACTAATGAAAATGAAAGTTTTTACCATTATAGAGTTTTAATTTCTTTTTTGATTCTCATTAAATATATAGTGCATACATTTTCTTATAAAAATTAATTTGTTTAAAATATTCAAACAGTTCAAAATCTAAAAAAAGTTAAGTTTTGAATTTGTTTATGAAATTTATTTCTATAATAAATCATTATTGTAAATTTGCAAGGTGTCGTAAGAAAATGTGATTGGAAATATATTCTTTGTTGATTCCGTAAAAAAATTAGGCCCATTCTTCAAAAAATGCCCAAACTCTTAATTAGCTCATGAAAGTAGTTTATATAATAAATCTTGAAAATACGATTATTATAATTAATCGGAAAGACTTTCTTAATTAAATTTGTAAAAAACTGACCCTATTCGTTTGAAAAATAGCCAAATTCTGAACTTGTTATAAAAGTTCTTTAAATAATTAACCATTCTTGTAGATTTAACAAATACCTTAGGAAAGAGCCATCGCAAAGACAATCATAGTTAACTTCGTTAGCAAATTGTGTTTATTAATTGAAAAATACCTCACCTCTCAATATGTTTATGAAAATTGTTTAAATGAATAATAATTATTATAAATTTACAAAGTATCGTAAGAAATGATCATCGAAAGACATTCTTAGTTCAGATCTTTGAATGGATAAGTGAAAAAGCTATTTCTGATCTTGAGACTTGACTTGGACAAACAGGTACCAAGTTGCCACCTTTCTAGAAACCTGAAAACACAGGTCGAGGAAGGCAAGGAGTAAAATCGCATGCTCCCTCCCCCTCAACCATGGCGCTCTGTGCAACCGCACGGTTTGCACGCCCCAAAATGCGGCCCTTATTTTAAATGAACTGGTTGAAATTAAAAAGTTTAAAATTGCATTGTGTAAAATAAAAATAAATAAAAATTCGAAGTTTTTGAATGATTACAGTTTTAGATCTCTGAATTTTCATATTCAATAATGAATTAAAACATTTACAAACAATGAAACATTAAATTTAGTTTTCGTTCGCAAATTCTCGAATTTTAATTGCTTCATTTTGAAAATTATTATTTTTTTTTTAAATTTTAACTTAACATTTTCCAATTTTGAAATTTTTGAACCAGTCTCTGATTTGACTTTGAGGTAACCTTGAAAACTTGAATAATTCTTTATTAACTTTCGTGTTAAATTATCTCTTCCAAATATGAATAGGAAATATTTTATTTTTCTATCAGCAATTTGAAAATATTATATTCAAATGGACATTTATTTGCGATTCCAACATTATGTTACTTGCAATGAAAAGATTAAAATTAGAATAAGTTGTCGCAGATATGCTTATTGTTATTTTTCAGCAATTCCCGTCGTCATTTTCAAAGAAATAATCATTAATATACAATTTTAATATTTACTATGACTTTTAAAACAATTTTCAATTGTTCAAACAAATGTAAATTATTTAAACAATCATTCATTCCCCAAAAATTAAAAAAATGATTTTATTTTCTTATTGAAATGCAATATTTTGTCATTGTTTGGAGTAGTAAATTTTTCTAAAAACAATACGTAATTATTTGAAGAATTAATTATTGTTTATTTTCAAAATTTTTTTAATTGAGCCAGAGATGTCCAATTTTATTCAAATTGGTATCATATGCTACTTTCTGTTGAATAATAATATAATTTTGACACATTTATTTTATTGTTTAATAAATTTTTTTTCTTTGAACAATATTTATTTGCTAAAGCAGTTTTGTCGGTAACTAAAGAATTGCAATAAAACTGAACACATAGCATTATGTTTCTGACTTTATAGCGTATAGAAAGAAAAAAATTACCACTTCTTAATTGTTCAAACAAATATAATTTGTTTAAATAATTACTTTTCCAAAAATACTTTTGAAATCGTAATTAATTATATGTGTTCAACTTAATAGTTATCGAAAATTAACTGCTTGAGTAAATGAAAATTGTGTGAACAAATAGAACTTTGTTAAACATTGAAAGAAATGTATGAAAATTATGTAATTATTATTAATATCTCCATTTTTCATTGATGGGTTTTGGTGTTCTACTTAGTCCCTCTCCTCTTCGTTATCAGCATATTTGGCATGGGAAACCCTGTCAGTAGCAATGCTACCTCCAACATTGCCGTCAAAGTCATGAGAGGAGAGCTCAAGCCCTACCGCGACATCAACGTAATTTTGGGCTCACAACTATGCAGCCATTCGTATCGAGTATTCTTACAACAGAAATAGACCATAAAAGGAGGAAAATTTCCAAAATTGATTAGGTTCAACAAGGTATACGGGCTATAAGCAAAGGTATATACGGTTCTTACTTAATTCCAGAAGAATGCTTTCTAGGTTTTCGCAAGTAATTGAGGGGTTCAAACTTAAAAGGCCTTGCATAAATATGGGTCATATATATCTCAAACTTAAGACTATGTTGTAGAACCGTTTGCAGTTTAATATTTAGGAATTTGCAATCGTGTATGTTACATTAAAATATTTAGTACTTATATTACTGTTTTCTTCTATTTTATTTGAATAACTGTACACTTTAAGGTAGTATTTTGTGTGTATATATTAGTTATATTCTCTAAAATATGTGATTCTAATAGTTACGAGCGAGGGTCCTCGATGCGAGCTTCGCCAGCTTCGCGAGAACGGAGACTGAGTGGCCGAGAGACCACCGGGAAACTCGACATAGCCATTGCGAGCTTCTTCGTGAACGCGCGAACGCGGCGAAGCTCGGCGATCCGGACTGCAGGCAGAAAGCATGTCGAATTCATCACTAGCGAGCGCCTACTCATATCATAGATACGTTTTTCGGTATCTAAGCCGTACCCCAGATCCATAGACTGAATTATAACGAGGAGGAGAAGAGTTTCTTTGTTCGGGGCGTTCATGTAGCAGAATCAGGGGCGAACCCAGAAAAATATTTCGTGGTGTTGGTGACCGGTTTCTAAAAACCTCCCCTGGATCCGTCACTAAGCAGAATATACATTTCATTAGATGGCACTGCGTCACACGCAAATTAATTAAATACGTCACATCATTTGTGCCCTTTACTTGAACTTTACTTTTAAATTTTAATTTTACATATCATCCGTAATTAATCTCTTTATATATTTTATTGAAAAAATCATATACTTTTTTCAAAAATTCGTCTATAGTTGAAAACTCTTTTTTTTTCTTCTTAAATTATATTTTCAAGTGATTTACAAATTTAGCCAGTTCAAATTTCATCTCTTCGTTTCTAAATGTTATTACTTTTCATTTAAGACTGAACAGAAATATATTTTTTCATGAATAACTCTATGCTAAATGAGCATGAAAAAGTTTCACAATTACAAAACCAGACTTCAAAACTACCTCCCTTTCCAGCTGATTGGAAATAAGAAATAATAATAACTCACAGTTTTTTGCTTCTTCAAAATTAAACTATTAAGTAAAAAATAAATTTTTTACTGGGAATTTAATTATGTCAGTTCAAAATACACCTATTTTATAAAAAAAATTAACTATTTTCTTGAAAATATTTGGTTTAAAATTCAATTATTTGGCTTAATATTCGACTTTTTATTTGATATTTGAACTATTTGGCTAAAAATTAATCAATTGTGTTAAAAATTAATTTGATGACATTTAATTTTTTTTTAAGTAAACATTTTTTTTTAATCCAGCTGATCATTCTTTTTTTTTTTTGTCCAAAAATTTAGTATTTCTTGGAAAATTAACCTTCTTGTAGAAAATATGTTAATATTTTTTAGGAAATTGTTTCTTTAGTACACAATTCACGTATGGGGTTAAAAGATTAACTACTTTATCAAAATACTGGTTTTTGGGTTAAAAATTAATTTGCTTCAACGAAAAGTGTTACAAAATTTTCCGTTTTTTTAAGAAACTGTTTTTTGGGGTTTAATATTTTTTAAATAAATCATTAATGATCAATAGTTTGCAGAGAAAGGGATATAGAGAGCGAGAGAGCGGTCTTTCATGAATAAATTTCTCCAATTTTAATACAATTTCAGTCAATTGAAAACTTTACATTTTTCCTATTAGGTGCCGCAATGGTTACATTTGCTACAAGATATTACTTTTTTCAAACAAATTTAGTCATGCACTAACATTTGTTAATTTTAAGAACAAATTATAAAAACAAATGCATATTTTCGGCGTTCTTAAGCAAAAAAAATCGTTTTTTTATCTGATCTTGCTCAAATTATATTTAACAAATTTAGTCATGCACTAACATTTGTTAATTTTACGAACAAATTAAATAAACAAAAGCATATTTTCGGCGTTTTCAAGCAGAAATAAACCGTTTTTTCATCTGATCTTGGTCAAATTATATTCAACAAATTTAGTTATGCATTACCATTTGTTAATTTTAAGAACAAATTATATAAACATATTGACAGTAGAAGAGTTTTCAATTTTAAGCGTTTAAAATGAAAGTTCAACACATCTCTCATTGAGAATAGTTTCATTTAAACGCTAGAGCAATTACACGCACTGTACAATAAAATAAATGTGTATGAACAGAACATTTAAGAGAATGGAACTATTTTAATTCACTTGTGCAGTCGAAAATGAATTTTTAAAACTGAAATTTCAACTATTCCGTTTTTAATTCAAAATATATATTTTTCAGTTACATTAGAAATAAAAATACTAGGTTGAAAATTCATTTTTCTGATTGAAAATTCTGGAGTTTAGTTGACAGAAGTTGGGTTGGAAGATGAACTATGTTGCTGAAAACTCGGGTTTTTATTTTTTTTAAAAATAAGATATAATTTTTTCACTGGGAATTAAAGTATCATTTGTTGATAAAAATGCAATTTTTGTAGAAAATAAAGATAAGAGAACAATAATCAGTGAATGATTCTCTCAAAAATAATTCTTATAAATAATATTAATATTGATAAAACATGTAACTATTTGGTTGAAAACCCGTTTATTTAAGGTGGAAATGTGTTTTATAACTGAAAATTCAAGTATTCACGTTAAAATGTCATTATTGAAGGCAAAAGTTAGTTTCTTCATTGGAAATTTCAACTATAGTACCTTGGTTTAGAAATTAACTTTTTCGTTAAAAATTTAACTACATAAGTGAATAAAAATTAATTTTTTCTGTAGAAAATTGAAACTGCTCTCTTCATGATTTGTGTGTTTGGGTCAAATAATAATGTTTCTAACAACATATTGACCTTTTTAAATTTGAGAATAAACATTCGTTACGAATTTAACTTTATAACTGTTTCATTTCTGGTAGGAAACTCATATTCTTGATTAAATATTTACCTCTTTGTCTAAAAATTCATGTATTTGGTGAAAAATGAGTCTTCTTAGCTTCTTACGTATACAATTAAAGTACTTCATTAAATGTTGTACTACTTGGTTAAAATTTCAGTTGATTGATTGAGGGGCTTAAATATTTTGTTAAAAACTCTTTTTTTAGGTTAAAT
>NC_046661.1:31239841-31248155 GCF_010883055.1 Belonocnema kinseyi | reverse complement strand
GCGCAACTCAGTCATTTACAGCGTCTCCTACTATATTCACACGGACATAGCCCTGTCATAGTATTGGACCGCATCTCGTTTCAGATCTGGGATCACTGCACACGATCCAAAACCAATACCGCAGGCTGGGATTGATTTGGAATCGTGTCGATGTCGGAAAAGATCGCCCGAGGGCATCACTATTCATGATAAATTGATAAATGTTAATTATTTTTCCTAACAAATGCATTTTTAGGGCATATGCGGACAGAAACATTCTTTTTTTCGATGGCAATGTTTTTAATTGGGAACTTATTGAAAATTTCACCTTGAACTATTAGACAAGTTCTAATGATTTTTATAGAAGACATTCTAACGCGTTCCGTTATAGCTGAATCGCTTAGTAAATACTCAGTGCGTGCGTGCAATTTTGGGTGCGTTTCTTAGCACTTGTGGATTTTTCAGTGCACTATGCTTTAGACTGATAATTAACGAATTTTATTAACAATATGTATAAAAAAATAACTGCGAATATCCTTGACATTTATATCACTTGATATTGTTTTATTTTTTTCTGATAAATAACAAAACTTGTTTATATTCATCCATATTGATGTGAGCTCATAGAGAGAATGATTTGATACCACAAGTTCTAAAGTAGTAGTTTGAGCTTTTAAAGAGGGTCTAATTTATTTTAAATACAGACCCTACTTTGACGCTAAACGTGGAAAAACGGCCGATTTCGGCTTATTTAGAACCTACTTTACAGATTCCAGCCCCTACGAAGGTAGGAGATACGGCTTCAAAGTAGGGCCTAAATTTCGACTCGGGTGAAGAGAAGAGAAAAGTTACTTTTCTTATATTTTGTTCGATTCGTGAAAACCAACTCCATTTTGTCCAAAAAAAAAAGAAAAATTTCTTCAAAATGCTCAACACTTTTATATTAAATATAATAAATTTTTATGTAAGTCTGCCTGGGATTGCTTATTAAGACATTCCAAAATAAAGTGCAAATTGTATTTATCGTGTTTACTTTAATACTCGTTTCTTATTTTGCATTAAATTATATTATTAGCTAAGCTGAAACATGTAACATTCCAATAAATTGATATCATTACAATGTATAATATGCATGGAAATTAAAACATACTGATTCTTATTGCCTTGTTTATACAGAAATTCATTATGTTTAATATTGTTTTTTACGATTAAAGAAAAATTAAGCTTCATTTCAATAATATAAAAATATTCTTAAAAAATTTGTAAATCCTTGTTTGTGAAATAAATGTTGTCTCATTTATTCTCGTAGCTTGTATCGTTTGCACACAATTTAATATTTTGATTCTCAATTTTGTTTTTCATGAAGAAAACAAAAACTACTCATCCTATAAAAAAAAGTTATTCATGACAAATTTGTAGATCTCTTTTAGTTGCAAAATTTTTGTCGATCTATTTTTTTTCGTATTTTTCTTTGTTTTAACTTATTTAGTTGTTATCTAAAATTGTATCAACAACGATCACGCCGGACAGACAGACACCGACGTAAAACTTGTTTTTCTGACTCAAGGGGCCTCAAAACATCGAGATTGGATGAAATTCGCGAAAGTCATTTTTCGCATAAAACTAATACCTTCTCATTATGGATGAGAATGCAATTAATTTTTTTTTTGTGATCAACATTTGAATTTCCAATTTTTTAAATAAAAATTCAAAGAGCTAATAAAAGAATAATGTAGAACCTTGGAAAAATAACGTTTTTCTCTTTTTCACGTTTTTCCATATCACGTTTTTTTTTACTTCAAATGTCCATTTTCGTTTGGTTTTTCGGATTTTGAAAATCCTATAACTTCTGTAATTTTGATTTTATCTGAACAAGCCATAGGGATAAATTGTACATATTTTTGTGTGCTATAAATAACTGTCGATAGAATTTTGAATTTTTAAAAAAGCTGTCTCAAAAATTTTGGAATAGCTTAAACTTTTTGAATTGTTATCAGAAATGGCTGTTTAGCGCACGTGGGCATTTGATTAAATTCGCGAAAGTCATTTTTCGCATAAAACTAATACCTTCACAGTATGAATGAGAATGTAAAAAGAGGATTTTTTATGTTTTAATATTTTTAAATATCGACAATCAAACTTGTAATTTTGAACATTGTAGGTGTGAATATGGTAAGGGTGGTTTTCTAGGGGTCCTGCCAAACATTCTCACTGAATCCAGCATTCGTAGGATAAAAGAAGCGGATTGTTTATGTTTGTATATTTTCAAATATCGCCAATCAAACTGGCAATTGTTGCCATTTCAGGTGTGGATATAGTAATGGTGGTTTTTAGGAGTCTTGCTAAACAATCCCACCGACTCCATAATTCGTGGGGTCAGAAAAGAGGATTTCGGACTTTTTATTGGGTTAAATATCGACAATCAAACTTTAACAAGGTAGGTTTGAATAAAGGGTGATGTGTAAGAGCAGGTAACTGTTTAAAAACATTTGTATTCGACAATCCTTGCCGGCAAAATATTATTTTTTGGCCTTCTAACTGATTTTAGGAAAATAAAAATTAGAAAAATAATTTTTTTATTCCATTCACATGAGCGTTCACAACTGAATTATATGAAAAATTCAACTAATTTGTTTCTAGAAAATAAATCTTCATTAAAGAATCATCACTTTGCTTGTAAATGTAATTGTTTTGTTGCAATATTCGTTTTTGTCGGATTAAAATTAACATTTTTGATGCAAACTCCTGTTAAAAAACAAGAATCCAAGGGCTAAATTTGGACAACAACGAACAGAAAAAAACAAAAAATCCTATTGTAATCTGAAAAAACCAATAAAAAAAATTTATGCAAAAATAAAAAAGAGGAAGGAAAAATGAGAAGGCAGACAACCACATCCCATTCCTTCTCTTTTTTTCATCTTTTTTATTTTTATTATCATCAAATAACAAAAAAAATTATATTCAACGGAAAAAAAGAGAAGGAAGGGGATGTGTTACGCTGCCTTCTCATTTTTTTCCCTCTTTTTTATTTTTGTCTGAAATTTTATTTTTTGTTTTTTTTCAGATTACAATAGGATTTTTTGTTTTTGTTTGTTCGTTGCTGTCCAAATTTGGTCCTTGGATTCTGGTTTTTTAATTTTTTTAACAGGAGTTTGCATCAATTTGATTATTGGACGTGAAATAGGAGCTTTAATTTGGATTTTAATCTAATGTAAAGTTATTAAATTTTGATTTACTTTTGTGTTAGTAATTCATATTTTTGGTTTAAAATTAAACTAATTTGGTAAAAAGTTAAAATGCTTATTCAGAATTGAAGGATATATTATTTAAAAATGAAAGGATTTAATCGAAAATTATTAAATTTTCTTTAATGATGGACGTTATTCATTATTCCATATAAGTACAAAGATACTGGTAACTTGGAATAAAATGTTTAAACAAATTATTGTGCAATTTCCTCGGCCAGCGACATAGCCAGGATTTTTTTGGGGAGGGGCTTCGATTTTTTTCCGTCAAGGGCTTTGGATTCGATGATTGGAAAAAGCGTTGGCACAAGTGTCTTATATCTGAGGGGGATTACTTTGAAGGGGACAACATAAATATTCAGGAATAAATGAATATTTTTTGAGAAAACCATAAAGTCACCTTATTTTTTGAACACACCTCGTGTAATGTGTAGAACCTGCCTGATTTGAAGTGAATTCTATCTTATTTTAAATACTTTTTATATTATTGCTCTTGGATTGAAAATTAACTTAGTTGACAGTTCTATTATTTGTTAGAGCAGATTTTTTAAAATAGAAAATTAGTCTTTGTGATTGAAAATTCATCTTTTTGTTAAAACTTACTATTTAGTGTCAAATTCGCCTGTTTTGGTTAAAATTTTAAATAACCTGTAGAAAATTTGATTTTTTTATTGATTATTAACTTTTATAAGCCAAAGACTGAATTATTCTATTTTTGTTTAAAATTTGACATTTCTTATTGAAACTTGATCATTTTTAGTTAAAAATGGAATTATTTGTTTGAAAATTTCCGTATTTTGTTGAAAATTTGTGTTTTTTGTTAGAAATATAAAACTTCTTCCTAGAAAATTCATCTTTTTGATTGAGAATTCAACTATTTTGTTGTAACTTCCTTTTTAGTTGGACAGAAACTAATTTCTTGTCGACCATTGAGTGATAATGGAAGTGCCCGTACATCCCTATAGTATGTATCTGTTTCTGGAGGTTTTCAAACTTGTGTTTTTATAAAATAAATATTGAGTATTTGACAAAATTGTCGGCAAATATGAAGATCCGATACATCCATAAAACTGAACATAATTCATTCAATCCCACATTTCTTAAACCATATATTATTTAAAAGCATATAAAACATTAAAGCCTATATATTTTATGCAGCTTTTTTGTGGCGAACGTGAAGTGCAAAGAGTTTAATGGTACTTTTCTGATACTGAGTAAAGTTATTGTGATATTGAGTAACGTTAGTGTAACATTGGTGTATTTTTAGTTATAAGTTAATGTTTTAGTCATTATTTGTATTCGATATAAACATTAATATTAAGTATTATTCCTGTGAAGCATGGAATTTGTTATAAAATTTCATTGCTGATATAAAATGCGGTATCAACTTATTAAGATTTTGAGGTTAATATTACATTTAGCAATTCAAGAGCGAACTGCTCGTAGTTAAAACATTTATCAAAAAGACGTAGGATAAATATATAAAAAACTATTCCTTATTTTAATCCTGATTAAAATATTTTCTATTTTTTCACTAAAAATTTTACAAGTTTGAATTAAATTTTTGTGAAAGTTTAGAACAAAGTCTATTTATCTATGGGTAATTTGTACGTATTAAACTTAATGGGCTTTGCGGAAGCTGCAAATATAATTGAATAAGAAAATACATTTCTTTTTTCATGAATTCGACAAAATTTGGGGCCGATGGGCACGAAAATTCAAAACAAAAATTTGGACCAATGTAGAGTATCCACTCCACGTGGACTCGGGTCGTCATAAACAGCTTAACCAATAGAAAAACTACAGAATGGAGTAAGAAAATAATAAAGAAATAAAATTAAGGATTTCAGTTTCAGATTAGGATTACACCGGTAAGCAAAAGGGGAAACTAATACGACCCAGAAGTTAGATATGCATATAGATTTGAAATTTCGACCATGAATAAAAAATGGAATAATAGTCGCAGCCATAAAGTAAAAACACCAAAAGAATTGTCTGGGCCATATCTCTAGGCCTGTTTTCACTTTTAAAAAGTCATTTTTTAAACAATTAAGTAGTTCATCAACATTTAACCTTCATTATAAAAAACCAAACAAAAGTCGTAAAGGAAAAGTGAAGGTCTCGGCAATATCCCCAGGTATTTGTTTAATTTCTTTTTTGATTAATTATTTAAACAATTATATTCTTTATCATTTTTTGGAATTTATTCAACAATTCTGGTGAACAATTCAAAGTAATTAAGTGAAACATAACATACCTTGAAGTATCATAAATGGAAAAAATTGTAAACAATGCAAAGATGTTAGTTGAAACATTGTGTTTGCCCCCTTTACGCACACAACTTTACGATATCCCTTTGTGCATATAGATTTGATTATTCAACCTTTATAATCAAATAAACTAAAAATCCTATTGAAAAAGTGAAGATAGTTCTGGATTCTTCTCGGAAATATCTCTAGGTTTTAATCGTTTTCTCACCTATAATTATTTTAAGAAATTTGTTATTCAAAGAAAGATTCAATTAAATGAATGTAATTATTTATCGTTACAGAATTCAATTGTATTTCTTATTAAAATTTTAATAATTATTGGTATCATTTTTAGTGTTGAATTTTTCCTCCATATCTGTACGATAAATTAGAACTATTATTTTGAAAAAATGTCTATCTATGATTTTAAATTAGATATTATATGTATATTTAATAAAACTGTTTATAATTACTAATATTGAATCCACTCATGCTTAGAGTTAAAACATTTTTAAAGATTTGAATGTGTAACATATTCAAAATGTATCCCAATTGTCATATATATTATTATTGTATGCTTTTAATTTATCTTTAAGAAGAATTTAATTTTTAAATTGTTTAATAAATTAAATATAATACACATCTTTTAGAAATTCAAATCTTGTAAAATGTTTTAATTTTAGCATGTGTGGAGTCTTTAATTAATTAGTTTATTGTATAATTTATTAGTATTTCTCATTATTTAATGAAAGATTATTCATTATTAACAATATAATAGAATATAAACATTATCACATTTAACATCGTAGGTAAAAATCATTTTCAAATGAATATTATTAATTTATCGCATCAATATCAATATTACGGTTGTTTCGCCATATTGATAATTAAATGTATTTGATAGAAACTTTGAATAAATATCAAGTTTCTTCAAATAATAAATATTAATATAATTCCATAAGAAATACTTTAAGAAATTAAACATATACCTCCTAATGTAGAATATATTGAATTTGATGATCATTCTCTAATTAAAATTATATAAGCTCCTAATGTTTAAAGACATAATACATTTATTATAAATATGTATTTTTAATGTTAATATTATTCTTAAAACTAGAGTTAACAAATTGAAATTGTTTACTTATAACAATAACATTTTATAGTTGAGAAAATAATAAAAACCAATGCAGCTGAAATTAATCAATTTAACAACCTAATAGTGAAAATACTGATTAAAAATTCATTTCTTTTCGTTAAAGATGTATCACTTTAGTTAAAAGCTCATCTCTTTGGTTGAATAATCTGTTTTTATTTAGAATTAATTTCTTAACTAAAAAATTCATTTTTTGTTCAAAAGTTAACACCTGGAGATATTGCCGAGAAGAATCCAGAACTATCTTGATTTTTTCTTTACGACTTTTTTTTCTTATAGTGAAGGTTAAATGTTAATTAACAACTTAACTGTTTAAACAATTGCGTTTTTTAAAAAGTGAAAAAACACCTAGCGACATGGATCAGACGATTCTGGTGGTGTTTTTACTTTTTGGCTGCGATGAATTCTGTGAGGAACCGGAAAAAGTAACTTTTTTGTCGGTAAGGGTGTTATCTGATGTTAGGCTTCCTTAAAAATTGTTAAGAAAGCCAATTTGCTGGGATTCACGAATGTTCATGATTTTGTTAATTTTGTTACAAGTTATATAACAGAAATTCTGCGAGATAGTTTATTTTTTATTTCTTAACCTTGTTCATTAATGTTAGAAATAAGGATTCAAAAATTATAGAAATTTTTGAAGTGCGAACTTCGTGGTTTGTAATAAATGTTCCAAACGTTTCAAACAATTACAAGTGGTCGCTAAAGCTCGCTTCTCATTGGTTGATTAGGACCTATAAGGGGTGAAAACTATCAATTCTGTAGTAAAAAATATTTAAAAATGACGATTTTTGGGGATAATTGGGTTTGCGTTTAACAAATTTAAATCACCTTTTTGTACATTAGGAACCCAGCAAAATTGTTTTCTCGTAATATTATGTTGAACAAGATATGCTGAGTGAGAGGTATTTAGTATACATTTAAATTATTTTCAGGTTCTTGAAAAAGAATGTATATAAACATGTAAAATTTCAATTTTTGAAAAATAAGGTTATGATGAACGCCACTTTATAAGATCCCAGATCGAAAATGCAAGTTAAGATTTGGACTTAATTATTTTTTCACCCTTAATACACATATAACTTGCTTGAACTCCTGTTATATTTTTCAAGGTGTGGTACCATTCAAGTAAATAATGTGAAGCAAAAACGCTTTTATACTAAAGTTTAAATTATGAATAAGTACTTTATAGCCGAATAACCCGTGTAGAAATTTTGTCTCAGCCCTGATCGGGCCCAGATCTGGCCAAATCGGGCTCTGATCGGGATACCAGATCTGGGCCTGATGGCTGATGAAACACACGGCACGCCCGGAGACAGATATGGCCGCCCGATATGGCCGCCTGATCGGTTCCGGATCTGGTCCCGATAAGTTATTCATTGAGGATTCATTTTTTAATTAAAGCTCTTTTTTATTGCTTTTGATATCAAAGTAAATACAGCTTCAATAAATAACTTCTGTAGTAAAAATAAGAAATTAAACTTATAAAAAAAATTGAATTGTTAATTTGGCGCCTTTTTTTTATATCCGCCCCAATCTTTGACATTAGCAATAACCGTGCTAATATGAGACAACACTTCTTCTGTTACCAGGTGAATACATATGAAACCGGTATTTTTTCAAGAAAAAAACACATTTATTTCAAGAGAATGATAACAAATATTTTATTCAAAGTATGCGCCCTCGCT
>NC_046661.1:31236975-31239741 GCF_010883055.1 Belonocnema kinseyi | reverse complement strand
AAAATTGCCACTTTTGAACTTGTTAAACCACTCATTACACTGCGTTCGACCAAGAGCATGTTCTCCGTAAGCTTCGACAAGCATTCGATGAGATTCTATCGCAAATTTTACCCAAATGGAAACAGAAAATTAATGCTCCCCGCAAATCGTTGTTTGAAGGCACGTATTTCGACATTTTTAAGAGCGAAAAAAATCACGATGTCATATGAAACTTGAAATGTTTGGTATTGGATATTGTTGACAGATGACAATACGCCAATTAGCACAAATGGTAAGTTCCGACAGTGCCTACAAGTGTGCTTACTGGCCGCTAAATGGCAATACCGGTTTCATATGTATACACCTGGTACATTAAACTTGGAGCAAGCAACATCTAAAAATAAGTCAAATAAATATTAGTTCAAACAAAAAATTAATATAATTTTTAGTTTAATAACGATCATGTACATACATTTAATTAATAACAATAAAACATTCATACCTAGCAAGCATGTGCAAAGATAAAATTCTTTGGAAACCTCTTTTGCTCATCGATAAATCGAGACTACCCATCTGTAAATGAAAGTAATATTTCAAATAAGTATGATTTCTCATAAAAATATGTGAAAAATAAAAAAATTGCTTATGCAATGAGATTCTCACAAAACGGTGACAACATTCTTCATTCTTTTGAAGTTTTTGATTAAGATTTTTAAAATCTTGAAGACTGTTTAACGGATATGTGACACCGTACTAAATTTTGAGGTTAGAATTTGAATCGAACATTCCCAAACATCATTGCTCATACTAGAAATCTATAACTTCCAATGTTATTGATTTTTTGCATTGAAGTTCAAAATAATAAATTAATATTCAATCTGTAATAATCTTCCAAATTAAATTAAATTTTGAGGTTAAGTTTTAGTACACTATAGATAGTGAATATGATTTACTTACTTTCATTTGCAGCTCATACGTATTGTATATTGGATAAAGCTTGGTGCTTCCGGACTCGTGCTGTACTTACAGATTTCGGCATTTTTACAAATAATAATTATTACGTAATAGAGCACTGATGACAACACACGAGATTTTGACACTTGATTACACAAACACAACACATTCGTAGTACATATACACATGTGTAAAAGGTGATTTCACCAAAGTGACACTAGGTGACGGTGCAATACGTACCCTGATCGGGTTCGGATCAGGGCCGTTGGAGCTAGGTTCTTGAACAGGTGAAATTAAAAAATAATGTTTATGTTCATTTTTCTGTCTACTGGTGCAATTATTATTATTAGAATATTGATTATTCCTGAGATTATAAAAAAACGCTCTATAGCTCAACTCAGAAGAATTAAAAAAATTTTTTTTTTATTTTATCAGTCAATCATTTTATCTATGTATTTATTTTTTTCAAATTGTTTCATAGTATTTTATTTATTTATATTAATTTTTTATCAATTTAATTTAGGGTTGAAGTAATACTATCTGTTGATAAAAATAGAAAGTAGCATGCTGAAATTTTTAAAAATTTTAGATTTTGAGAATGGTGAAGATGTGGAGGACAGTGATACCTCAGATAAAAGATCATCGGATGTTGAGGAATCAAGTTCTATGGATGATGGGGATTCTAGTGGTCATTAAACAGATTCTGAAAATGATTTCATCGAAGGAATCACTGAAGTCCTTGAAGATGAACCAGAGGAAGTTCGACAACTGCGTGTTTTAGCTGTAACGAAGAGAACAAAGCAAGATGCAGTTGATGGATTGTTAAAGATTGTGCGAAGAAGAACTTTCCCTTAGTTAACTAAGTCGGCAAAAACATTCCTAGGAAAATCTTCATTTAACTGTGAGATCAAAGAAATGATGTACTGCAACGGAACGGTTGGAGAGTATGTCTACTTTGGGATCGAAAAGGGTCTCCAAGAATGTATTGACCCTACGTACACCGAAAAGCAAACATATTTTTACAATTTAAGGGCATGTAACACAGCTAAATACCTATATTACCGACCTCACTTTTTCGGTTCACTGAATGTTTTTTTGAACCTAAGAACTTTTTTTGTAAATAAAATGTCGAGCTGAAACTTTGGAAGATTTATTAGAGTACAATAAATTACGTTTAGATACTGCATTTTGCTAGGAACTTCACTGAAAATTATTTTATCTTTTTTCTGAACCTCAACATTTTATGAACGTTCGAACTTTTTTTATATATAAAATATCGGTCTCAAACTTTGAGAAATGCAAGAGCCGAAAGAAAACTACGTTTAAGTACAAAGCTTAATAATAAAAGATGTAAAAAAATATATTTCAACAATCAATTCCAACGGCATCAGCCGGTAACGTTGTACTTTATTGTACTCTAATAAATCTTCCAAAGTTTCAGCTCGACATTTTATTTACAAAAAAAGTTCTTAGGTTCAAAAAAACATTCAGTGAACCGAAAAAGTGAGGTCGGTAATATAGGTATTTAGCTGTGTTACATGCCCTTAATGTAGATGGAATCGCCTTGTCTAAGTCTGGCGAGAAAGGCTTTTGGGTTATTTCAGGAAAGGTTTACTACAAACCTGATATTTACAAACCATTCACAGTGGCAATTTACTGTGGAAATTCGAAACCTGCCAGTTTAGACGATTTTTTGGAAGACTTCATTTCTCAAGTTAATCTTTTACAGGCGAATGGTACGAGGGTAGTTCAATAAGTCCTTAGAATGACCAACAGATGGCGCGCGAATCGCTCCAAATCATCTGTTTTCAGTCAGCACCACTCCCGACTAGA
>NC_046661.1:31235113-31236875 GCF_010883055.1 Belonocnema kinseyi | reverse complement strand
ACGCCAATGACCCACGCTGGGTCTGGGAAACTTGACATTCGTCACGGTAATAAAGATCGAACGTATCTCAACGACAAAACATAAACTTTAACTATAATAAATCATGGATATTATAAAGTAAAGCGACTTTGTTGTTTAATTTTTATAATCATATTTACCTTTATTACAACTTTCTACGATAATCAGAAGCTGAGAACGTGACAATGATTATGATTATTTATAGCAGAATAAGTTATTGTTTTAACTAAAAGTGGCTGACGCCAATTCTTTGCACAAGACTTACTTTATTCGTGTACTAATTTTGAGCACACCTTCTTTCAAATTGCTAAAGATACAGCAGGTGATAGAAAAAATGGGGAAAAGAAGGGAAAATGCGAATAATTTGGTAAATATTAACATTTTGATGAAATACTTCTTATTCGTATTGGAGTATATCTGTAATAGAGTACATTTTGTCTTTTAATAATTTTTGAAAAATCACTTGTTGTCAATAAAAAATGCTTCTCTGGGAGTGGGCCAACTTTTGTTTCAAACTTTCTCCTGTAAAATCAATTTCAAGAAATTTCACCTGAATGTCCGGCGACTTCGAAGCCGCCTGGCAACACTCTTGCATCCAGGTAAGTGCCTGGAATGCGCAGGTGCTATTTCTAATGTCAGCCCCTACATGTGCACCAATTTTCAACCTTTTCCGAGGCACGTTAGTTAACTGCCAAAAATTCGCACCTTTGACAGGTCGCCACAGGTAAACGCATCCACTCACACCTGCCAGGCACCCATTTTTACGTTCCTCGTCATCAGACGAACATCTCATGTGAAAATTGGCCTTATGCGCCTCACGTACCCATTTACGTTGTGAGCCCACGGTCTATTAGTTGTTCCAGGAAGTTTTCAAAAGGAAAGGCAGAACTCCTACTGAAGTTGCACCCCATAGCTATTGCATCATCAGCTGCATGGAAAGTTGCATGTGCATTTAAAACTTGCATTTTTAAATACAAATCACGCAGACATGAAAAATCTCTGAAAATAAATGTTTGCATGTTCTTGGTACTTTCTGATTAAGTTGTCGTTGCATAATATTCTGGCTGATACGTGTAGAAGTAAAAAAATTTTATAACGATTTATATCAAGAATGTTCAGAAGCACTACTGGACCACAATATAAGAGGAAGAATCTCAATTCAGTTGCTTTCCATTTTTTAACGGCGTTAAAGATAGTATTTTTCTTTGGAATTCACGTGGAATAAATTTTCGAAGTAACAGAAGTCTTCTTGAAACCTCCATTTTCATGCGTTGACCTAAGTTTGCGCGACCAGAAAGCACAAACCAAGTCAGTCATAAATGTCTCATTAAACCTTCGCAAAACAGATGCATGTAATCTAACACGAAATTTAAAATCATATCAATGAGTGGCCTAATTCGTAAAACTGGAGATACATAGTTGTGATGACGACGTTGAGAGCGACTCCTAAAGCACTGATCTTTTCTTTCTGGACAATTTACAAGAGGATAATGTGTCACTCCACCTTTTCTTAATCCTCTAATTTCACACCTTTTACAAGCATAAAAGCCTGTGTGGTCCTTTGTACCTTTTATAAAAGATCTCGCTAGAGTATCGCAGATTAAACAATGGATGCGAACATTGAACCTTTGATACATAATTGTCATACGAGGGTAGTTCAATAAGTCCTTAGAATGAAGTATAAAAACAATTTTTTTTGGGTAAATTTTTTTTTTATTTTTCAACATAATCTCCTTGGAGCTCT
>NC_046661.1:31231844-31235013 GCF_010883055.1 Belonocnema kinseyi | reverse complement strand
AATTCTTCGTGGTGCATTTTTAATGCAGTTTTATAGCATTAAAAATGCACCACGAAGGATTTGTAATGCCTACGACAATGACCTACGCTGGGTCTGGGAAACTTGACATTAATAAATGCTTAATTTTAATTGAAGTATTTAAGAAAATCTATGAACATCAAAATATTTATGGTCCAGCATTATCATTTTCTTATTTTCACTCTGTTCATCAGACACATACAAACAGAGTGTAGAGCGTTTAAACGTTTTGAAATTTCAAGAATTTGCTTATACATCTGATCCAGAAGTTGAAGCTTTTGAAAAAAGTGCTATAACACAGGAACAAATAAAAAAATGGATCCTTTTAATGCTGGCCTTGAAGGGATACTTTTTTTATTATTACACCATTAAGCCATTTCCCATTCGGGGTAGGCGTGACTCACTCGGCAGGGGAAAGGAGTAGTGTGTGGAAGGGATTGATCAGATTGATCCAGAATTCTCGTGATATTTAAGTAAATAACACGTTCGTTCCACAATGCTGCTCCGACCCAGGTTGCTGATCAATCTCTCTAGAAATCACCCCAAGCGAAGAACCTCACGAAGTCGTTATGTAAGGTTCCCCACTTGGGTCCATTAATAGCCAAGGTCTTTGTTTCAGGCGTCATTAACGCTACTGACACTCTTTTTATTAACTATTTGCCGCCATACTTTCCTGCCCTGGCATACTTCTCTAGCTTCTTTTATGTCCATGCATTTTTTCATGCAGGCTCTCGTGTTTCTGTGACTTCTTATGTCTCTTCTAAGTAGGGTCTCATTCACACATTCTAACGATTATATCCGCGGTCTACGTCTGGGCACGCTGCCATTTACGTTACCTTGATACACTTGTTTCGTTAGTCGTTCATTTGGCATTCTCTCAACGTGTCCGAACTATCTTAACCGATTTCTTTCCCATGTGTCTACTAGTGTCTCTTCTGCACCACATTCTTTTAGAATTATCTCGTTACTTACTTTGTCCATTAGGGATTTCCCGCTTATTATGCGCATGAATCTCATGTCAATTGCGTTAATTTTACTCTTATCTTTTTCTTGATAAGTCCATGTCTCGCTACCGTATAGTACAGTCGGTACAAATATAGAATTATGTATTGCCATTTTAGCTTTATTTGATATATTTTTACTTCTGATAAGGGGACCTGCTCTACCAATAATCTTCTTACCTTAATTTATTCGTCTATCTAATTCCTCATCTATCTTCCCGTCCCTAGTAAATAAGCTGACAAGGTATACGAACTTATCACCTTGTTCAATTTTCTCATCATTTAATAAAATATTGCATAGTGTTTTCTCACTCTTTCCTTCGAACACCATAGTTTTTGTTTTATTTGCGTTAATTTTGAGGCCCGTGCTCTTCATGCTTGCTTCTAGTTTATTCAACATTCTTTGTAGGTCTTCGATAGAATCTACCATAATAACCTTATCATCTGCGAACGCTAACCCTCGTACCCTTACTGTTTCGAGATCCACACCCTCTTCGTCGAAGAGAGCCATTCTTAAACACTTCTCCAGAAATAATATAAATAACCATGAAGACATAACGCATCCTTGCCTAACTCCTTGAATAATATCGAAACAGTCACTCAGTTTCCCATTCACTCTTACACTCGCTTTGCTACCTGTATATATTGTTTTTATAGCTTGTAGGATCCATCCATTGACTTCATACTCTTTCAGGACTTCCCAAAGTTTACTTCTATCTACCTTGTCAAAAGCTTTTTCTAGGTCAACAAATGCACAGAAAACTTTTTTTCCTACTCTCAATCATTTTTCTGTTATTTGCCTTAAGCTAAATATTTGATCCGTACATGACCTTCCTGGCATAAACCCACTGTGGACTTCCCAAATCTTTGCTTCTGTTACTTTCATTACCCTACGAATAAGTATTTTTGAATATATTTTACTTACGGTGCTTAATAAGCTAATCCCTCTGTAATTATTGCACTCGCTTTTATCTCCGTTTCTCTTGTATATTGGTACGATAATAGCTTCTTTCCAATCGTCTGGGACGTCTCCCATCGCGAAACATAAATTTGTCAATTCGCAAACTCTATGTGGTATGTACTCGCCACCGTGTTTAAGCATTTCAGCGTTAATACCGTCTACCCCGTCAGCCTTGCCGTTTTTCAAGTTCTTAATTATATCCCTAACCTCAGTGACACAGACTTTTTCAATTGAGTTTTCCATCGCATCGTATTCATCATCGCAGTTGTGGTGTCCTATAGCTTCATCTCCGAATTGTTTCCTAAAATAGTCTCTGAAAGCCTCTAGTATTCCGTATGCATCATATACCATTTCCCCTCTACTATTTCTCGTGTTGACAATTTCTGTACTTTTGTTTCCTTTCATTTTTTTATAAAGTAGTTTCCTGCTTCCTTCAAAGTCGTTTTGTATTTTTATCTCTTCTTCTGCTCTAATTGTATCTTTACTTTCTTTAACTAATCTTTTAAGTGTCCTGTTTTCGCGTCTATAATCATTTCTACATGTACTTATTTCCTCATTGCTAAGACCTGCGATGTTCAAAGTTCTCTTGTACGCCACTCTTTTGCTTTTTGGGCAGCCTGAATTTCATCATTCCACCACGCATCACCAGAAATTCTTCCTACAACTGCGGTACCACACACTTCGATCGTGCATCTAACAAGGATATCCCGTAACATTGTCCAGGCGCCCTCTAAATCTTTGTTTTTTATACGGTCCTCCCATGTTGCCTTATCTATGCTTTCAATTATCTTATTTTGGAAATCTATTCTCACATCCGGTTTCTGTAGGTTCTCAATTTTGATTCGGGTCTGTTTTGCTTTATTGTGTCTCTTTTTTCTCCAACCCCGACCTAAGTTAATTTTTGAGATCAGAAGGTAATGATCAGTATTGCATTCAGGACCCCTCATGACCCTTTTAGCTTTGACTAACTCTCTAAGTCTTTCATCCGCAACAACAAAGTCAATTATACTGTGGCTATTTCCTTTAGACCAGGTGTACATGTGGATCATTTTATGCCTAAACCAAGAATTTGTAATAAACAGACCCTTTTCTAAGCATAGACCAACTAGTTTATCTCCGTTATAGTTTGTTCTTGGATCCCCAAAATTACCTAATACTCTTTCTGTATCCTGATTTTGGATGCCCACCC
>NC_046661.1:31226227-31231744 GCF_010883055.1 Belonocnema kinseyi | reverse complement strand
CTTTTACCTTGAGATCATTTACTCCCCTAGCATTCCAAACACCCAGTCTCCATTCGTCGCCTGAAACATGACCTTTAGATTTTCCGTGTGCATGCCTTTTGTAATTAAGAGTTCCAGTCCTTTCCGAGTCTATTTTGTAGTTTGTATTATTCATTGTTTAGATTATACGCCCAACTAACACCTTTATGCAATAAGTTTATTTTCTGAGTCGAAATCATGTTAAAATTAAGTATCAAATCGTCATATGGTGGAGATTGTAGTTCTAACATCAGTCCCACCAAAAATTTCAGTTAATAAGGGAGGGTTGGGAGACGGGTAGGTAGAACTGGAACCGAGAGAGTCGTCGTGGGTTTGTGTTTTGTTTTCATGCTGAGAAGGTCACCAGCATTCAGCAGCGTTGTGATATATGGAAGTTAGTATCCGGCCGTCTTCTCAGACCGTCACCAAAGACTTGATGTTCCAAAATTATCCGAATCTAATATTACAGCTTCCATGAGCGTACAACCTGATCCATTAGCTATTCGAGGTAATTTTGTTATCTCCAATAATTCTAGTTTATAAAATGAAGCCACTGTTTTTTTGTTAAAATCATTTTTTTAGATGCAAAGGCAGAAATAAGTGATAATTCCATGAGCAATCGTTTTTCACATTTTTCACGATCAATAAAATTAAAAAATTCGAACTCTAAGGCTAAAAATTTTAGAATTTTTTAATTTAAAATTTTTGAATTCAAATGCTCAATAATTGAAACGTAAACAATGGAAGGCACTAACACTTTTCAAATAAACAATTTAAAGTGAAATGCAGATAAAGTGCAAAATTTAGAATTAAAAAAAATTAATGAGTTCAAAGAGTCAGATTTAATTCTAAAAATAGAAATTCACATTATCATTTTGAAAGGTGTCAATTAAAGACTCAATTAACTTTACAATTTTCAAAATTATATTATTTTTAATGATTTCAAGCTAAATAGATTCACGTTATCATTTCCAAATGTGTAAATTAAAGAATCAGTGAACTTTAAAATTGAAAACATATTATTTTCAACAATTTTAAGCTAAATACGTTAAAAATTTAAAAATTAAATCTGCTTCACTAAAAAATTCTTAAGTTGGAAGTTACAATATTTTTATACTAAATACTTTAAACATCCTTGCAAGACTTTAAAATTTTATTTCAAAATCCTGAGAAATGTAGAAGTTGTTTTAAATTTACTCAACTTTAAACTTATTTTTGGAACTTTTTAAGACTTTGCAAATATCTCTTGAAATGAATAGTAATTTCCCTAAAATATTTAGAAACCCCTGCAAATTTAAAGTCAATTCTTAAAATCATCCACAATACTTTTTTTAAAAATTTATAAATCTTTTTAAATATTTTTGAATAATATTTCAGACTGAAAAATTATTTTCAATTTTCCTGCGAATCGTACCAAAATGTTTTTATTCTTTTGAAACTTTTGAATTATTTGAAATTATTTCAAGCTTTAAATTAATTTTGAATCTTTTTAAAACTTCTTAATGCATATTAAAATAATTCAATTTTTTTCTATACAATTAATAAGTTTTCAATTGCTATTTGAACGAAAAATTTCAACAATTTCGCTTACAAATTTAACATTTTTTAAAAAGAACAATCAAAATTGTAACGTTTAAAGTTTAAAATCTCTTCCAAACCAAGTCAACAAATCATAATATCTTCTATTTAATAACTGAGGGCTTATTTAGCGCTAATTTAATGCCCCATTGCCGAATTTTCGGCTGTTCATTTTTTTTTAATATGCATGGTTGTGCCAGCTTTACTTCAAGTCAGCAGCACCACTCAAGGAATCGGTAAAAAATGATTATATCGAATTGCCCTTCTTACAGGAATTTCCGGCTCGAGATGTCCTTTAAACCACTGCCCTACCTTCAAAATTTAAAAAGGGCCGCGAAGGGCAAAGGGACAAAAACTTAATATTCGATTTTTTCCTAACATTAATAAGGGCCTATTTAGGGCTCACTTTCTATCCAACTATAGATTTTACTTTTTAGCCCTTTGTATAAACTATGCAACGGTGCTGCCAACTTTACTTTAAACCAGCAGCACCATTCGAGGAATCGGTCAAAAAAATGATTATATCAAATTCCAAACTTCACAGGAATTTCCGGCTCGAAATATCCCTTCGAACCACTATCCTACCTTCAAAATTAAAAAGGGGCCACGAAGGGCAAAGGTACAAAATATGCATTTTTGAATTCTCTTCCCAGCATTAATAAGGGACTATTTAGGGCTCACACACGCACTGTGGAATATTTTATAAAAAGGGCTAAGAAGTAAAATCCATATTCTGATAGAAAGTGAGCCCTAAATAGTCCCTTGTTAAAGCTGGGAAGAGAATTCAAAATGAATATTTTGTACCTTTGCCCTTCGTAGCCCTTTTTTAATTTGGAAGGTAGGACAGTGGTTCGAAGGGATGCCTCGAGCCGGAAATTCATGTGAAGAGTGGAATTCGATATAATCATTTTTTGACCGATTCTTTGAACGGTGCTGCTAGTTTGAAGAAAAGCTGGGACCACTGTGGAATATTTTACAAAAAGGGCTAAGTAGTAAAATCCATAGTTGGATAGCAAGTGAGCCCTAAATAGTCCCTCATTAATTCTGGGAAGAGAATTCAAAAATGTAAACTTTGTGCCTTTGCCCTTCGTGGCCCTTTTTTAATTTTGAAGGTAGGACAGTGGTTCGAAGGGACATCTCAAGCCGGAAATTCCTGTGAAAAGTGGAATTTGATATAACCATTTTTTGACCGATTCCTTGAATAGTGCTGCTGGCTTGAAGTGAATTTGGCAGGACTGTCGCATGTTTTATACAAAGGGCTGAAAAGTAAAATCCATAGTTGGATAGAATGTGTGCCCTGAATAGGCCTAAATTAATGTTAGGAAAAAATCGTATATTGAGTTTTTGTCCCTTTGCCCTTCGCGGCCCTTTTTTAATTTTGAACGTAGGACAGTGGTTTAAAGGGATATCTCGAGCCGGAAATGAGCTGGAAATTCCTGTAAAAAGGGAAATTTGATATTATCATTTTTGACCGAATCCTTGAGTGGTGCTGCTGGCTTGAAGTAAAGTTGACAGAACCATGCATATTTAAAAAAAATGAAGAGCC
Source organism: Belonocnema kinseyi (assembly GCF_010883055.1). Classification (NCBI taxonomy): domain Eukaryota; kingdom Metazoa; phylum Arthropoda; class Insecta; order Hymenoptera; family Cynipidae; genus Belonocnema; species Belonocnema kinseyi. Next base: position 31,228,602 of record NC_046661.1, on the reverse strand, counting down.
GCAAATTCGGCAACGGGGCATTAAATTAGCCCTCAATGAGCCCTTAATTATGAAATAGGAGACATTATGATTTAATGACTTGGTGCTGCCAGGTTTACATAGCTTAAAATATGGATTATTTCAAACTGAAACAACATTTTTCATTTAATGAAAGCCTTGAATGATAAATACATTATTATTAAGTCATTTTTAATTAAAAAATAGTTCATAAAGTTTAGTCAGACGTTTGCATTTTTTTAATGACTGAGACTTTTGAATTGAAACAGTTAAATTTTTCCACGTTAACATCTGGAAATTCTTAATCTTGACCGGATCTTGAATCGTTTTGTGGAGTGAATCATTGTTCTTTTTTAATACCTAAATTACATATTCATTTTAAAAATCATTTATTGATATTTACTGTTAATAAAATACAAATGTTTTTTATACAAAATAGTCAACTTTAAGCGGTTTTAATTTTTAGTTTATTAAGTCTTCAAGATTGCATTTTGAAATTCTCTAAATTAAAAATAAAAACCTAAAATTGAAAATTTCTAAAGTAAAAGATTTTTAAATTACGCATTGTAAACTGAATGATGCCATCATTTAAATCGATAACAATTCAATTAATTATTTAAATAAAATTTGGAATCGAACTTATGCAGATTTGTTTTTTAAATATTTATAAACTTTTCGGGCAAAAAATAAAATTACTGTCATTTCCTGGATTTTATCGATCTTAACAAATTCCCAGCCATTTTCTGGTTTTCCAGTCCAGCGGTCAGCCTTCCACTTCTCTATTTTTCCCAGGAAAGTTGGATAAAACCCTTCAGTCAGATTCTGATTCAGAAACTGAAAATTATGTCAGTGATGTAATTGCTAAGACATTTTCAAAAAGTCACGAAGCTTCACATACGCTAAAAGACAAACCTGGTACTTGCAATGTGAATTCCATATAATTCTTTAACTTGCATTCATTTCTATATATCGAGGCGTCCTAACGATAGGATGCCAACGCGCGCGATCGACTAGATGGTACTTAACCGAAAATAGTAACAATAAAAAGCTAACTAAGAAGTAAGCACTAGAAAGTTTTAGATCGCGGAATTGAACAAGATGAAGCTAGAAGTTGGCCAAAACTAGAAGATGCTTGATCGCTCCATATAAACATTAAAGTGCTTTACTCGCCCGAGATAGAACTTTCATGAATTGATTAAGCGAGTGAGCACCTTTTAGTTTTGGCCAACTTCTAGCCTCATCTTGGTCAATTACGCGAGCAAGACTTTCCAGCGCTAGCTTCTCGGTTAGTTTTTTATTGTTTTTATTTGTTGTTAAGTACCGTCAAGTCGTATCGCGTGTGTTGGCACCCTACTGTTAGGACGCCTCGATATCCAGATTTTATTAAAAATTTATTATAAAAATTGTTACACAGGGAACTCCAGCAAGACTCAGACCAACAAGATGATAAAAACGACTCAAGAACTTGATACCAGATCAAAACAATTGAATGAAGTTTCTATTGCAAAAGGAGATTCAAGTAAGTTAAGGCACAAATATTGTAAAAAGAGTTTTACACTAATCTTTGATTACTAAAGCATATTCAATCAATTTGAAATTATAAAAGGTATGGATTTTCTAACGTCTGAATATGAAATAAAATACTTGTTATTTTAATCATTATCAAATTGGAAACACATGATACTTGGGATTTATATAAAAAATATAAATTCTGTGATTTCCGTTTTTGGGCTGAAAAAATTTAAAAACAAGCATTTTAAATTTGAGGCTGAAATAATATAAAATTAAATTTTGCCTTATTTCATTTTTTGAATTAATTGTATGTAAATAATAATATAATAAGTTGACAGGTGGCTTATGAAATTAAGTGATAAAAATAATTTACGTTTATCAATTTTTTTTCAGTGTTGTGCTGAAGTCTAACAAGGAAGGTACCCGAGGTGTACCTCACCGATTTTCTTGAAATTGTGATATGTTGTAGAACATCAAAAAATATTCGTCACCCTTGAAGTTCACCCCTAAAAACACATTTTTTTAAATTTCTCGAATACAATTCTTAATTTTTTACTGAAACAAAGTGGGTAACACTTGTTATTGAAAAGCACATATTTATGCATTATTTTTAATCATCAGACTCGCAACCCCCGTTTTTTATTAATGAAAACCTATATTTGATGGCCATTGTTTTCACTATACACATTCCAAAAGCTGTTGAATCTTGACAAAATTAATTGTTTTATGCACAATAATCAAAAATAAAGTTGACCTGTTCCGGAATTTTCAAAAAAAATCCCTTGAGGGGGTGAGCTACCCCTAACATTTATACTGTTATATTTCGTTATTCCATTACTATATCATGGTGTAAAACTCTTGGATAC
>NC_046661.1:31212871-31226127 GCF_010883055.1 Belonocnema kinseyi | reverse complement strand
GGCACGTATAAAAAAATACGTGTCGAATATTTTTTGATGTTCTATAACATATCACAATTTCAAGAAAATCGGTGAGGTACACCTCGGGTACCTTCCTTGTAAAGGAGATTAGAACCCTGAAAGCAGACATGCACGAAATTTCCGTGGTACAAAAAGAGTTAAAAACGATTATGGAAATAGAAGTACGCAATACGTCAGTAAGAAAACTTTCCAAGAGGAATGTAATCTCCAGCTGCCATTCAAAAATCTGGAGGATTTTCAATTATTTGATGGGCGACTTGCAACAAACGGAGAATGCTGTCATCGATTCGTAAGTTTTTCATCTTTATACGTTTCTTACAGTTTGCCTTCTTTTTTAATTTTTCACCTTTTTTACATTCTATACAATTTGAATATCTTTCTTAAAAACATTATTTCCTAATCTTACAGAAAGTAAGTCTTCATTTCACCACGAGCAAGGACATTGGACTTCGCAAAGCCTTGAGCAATACGTTAAAAAAGTACTTCTACAGAGATTTGATGATGAACTTCACTGCCGTTAAAGAAGTGGTTAACAAGCACTTATTTAAAAAGTACAACTTCTGCACACACTTACTAGGTAATGGACTGAATATTACCTTTAAATACTAATAATAGTCAACTACAGATTCTATATTTATTTGGTGGTGCGGGTAAGCAGAGCATGTTTCACAAAAAAAAGATTAATTATACTTTTAAGAATTCTAAGATTATTTTAGATGGTACAAGTTGACAGGAAAAGATTGTTATTTTCGTGAAGGAAATGTTATTCATCCAGAAATATTTTATTCAACATTTTCATTTCTTGTAAAAGTTTTTTTTGTCTATCGCTTCTTAGCAAAATTAAGAAAATAAAACGATCCTAATAAATCATAGGCTCAATTTTTTGGCAAAAAGATTATCTACAACTACCATTTTGAATTTTTCAAAAAGTAAAGCAATTGACCTAAAATTCAATTTTTTTACAGAAAATATTTAATAAATCTTAAATTATAGTCCATTTTCTGATCATTTGTGTTCTTCAAGTGACAACTGAAAGTTTTTTTTTTTGCATTCGAAAAGGTCAAGTGACATACAAAAAAATTTGAAGAAATCAAAATGGTTAAATTGCATATTCCTGGTTAATAAAAATTTTGTTCATGAAAAAAAACTTTTCCTGACAACTTATAACATCTACAATAATCTTACGTTTCTTAGAAGTGTAATTGAACATTTTTGTCTGAAACCTGCTTTTTATGCTCCCATACTACTTTAGTTTTAACTTAAAATACTAATGCCATTATATATATTTTCAGCTGTTATTTATGCTAAGTTTGAAACGACGGAGGAGGAAGCTCTAAGCCATATTGGAAAAATTATTGGAAATTCCAAAGATTGGGGTGGCCATCGAAAGGAGAGGACGCGGCACTAAAATACGTTTTTTTTAGGTTCTAGTTAATTAGTATTAACTTAATGTTGCTTTAAAGTTAAGTAAATGATAATATTTATAATTTATAACTCTCTCTTTATTCGCGAAATGGATCAAATGTATTATAATGACACCGACCGGGTACCGACAGGGCACCGATACCAAATTTTAAAATTTTTAATAAAAATAGTTTAAACCTACAGCAAAATAGATAAATCTTCAACTAAGCAGTTTCATTTTTAACCAAAAAGAGATGAAATTTCTACCAAAAAATGAATTTTTTACCAAGAAACATTTTTCAGCTAAGAATGAAAAATAATGTTAAGCGAACTGTTGAATTTTCAAAAAAAATTAATGTTTACCAAAAAAAGACGAATTTTCAACAACAAAAAAAAGAATTTTTGAACCAAAATGTTGAATTTTTAAACAAAAATGGAGTAGATGAATTTTCAATGAGAATGAATTTTCAATAAAAACAAAAAAGAATGTTCTACAAAACAGTTTAATTTTATACCAATTCTTGAATTTTCAAGCCAAAAAGCCTAACTCTCTATAAAAAATTTAATTTTAAAAAGCGAGAAGATGAAATAACAACAAAAAAGTTAATTTGCAATTATTCAGTTGACTTTTTTAACAAAATATTTGAATTTGCAGTTTAAAAAACCTTTTTCACAAGAAAAAGAATTTTTTATTTAATTTTTTAACCAAAACAAAAAAAACTTTCAACTAAAATTATGGATCAACAACGAAAAAAAATTCGTTCAACTGTCAACCAAGGAGTGCAATTTTTAATAAATCATTTTTTGGTTAAAAATTCTACTTTTTGGTTACAAAATCTACTATTCAGTTAAAGATTTGACTGTCTTATTGAAAAATTTAAGTCTTTTGTTAAAAACTAATCGTTTTTGGTCAAAAAATTATATTGTTTGGTAGAAAATTCCTTTTTTTAATTGAAAATTCATATTTTTTGGTTGAACATTCATCTTTTTCGGTTGAAAATCAATTCTTTTTATTTAAAAAGTCTATTATTGTATTTTTGTTTAAGAAATAACCTGTTTTACTTAAAAAACATACTATTTGTGAAAGTTCAACAATTTTTTTGAAAAAGTCGTCACTTTTTCGAAAATTTATACTTTTGTAGAAAATTCATATTTTTTTGTTGAAAATTCGTATTTTTTTGTTGTTGTTGAAAATTCACCTTTTATATTTGAGCCTTAATAATTTTAATTGAAAAGTCTACTATTATATTTTTGGCGTTTAGTTTAAAATTCTACATATTGGTTGAAAGTTCATTTATTTTATTGAAAATTGAACCAGGTTTTTAAAAAGTCACCTTTTTTGGTAAAAATTAACCGCTTGGTACGAAAAATCCATTTTGATTGAAAGTTACTTCTTTTTATCAAAAACAAAACAAACACAAAAAAGTATTATATTTATTTTTCAGAATTAATCTGAATTCAACTATTTTCTTAAAAATTCATATTTTTGTGTCGAAAATCTAGTCAGAAAAGTCATCTATTTTAGTTGAAAATTCATCTTCCTGGCTTCAAAATTAAACTGGCTTGTAAAATATGTATCTTTTCAAATTAAAAATTTAAGATTATGTTTGAAAATGCCACTCTTGCTTGTTGAAGTTTAACCTTTTTTGTTTAAAAATTCGATCATTTGGTTCACGATTCGTCGATTAGGAAAGTGTAATAAAAACTGTGTTAGGTGTGCAAGTTGTAATTTTAAATAAAATTGTACTTTTTCAACTGAAAAAAGGTGACAAAAGATGAGAAACCCCAAAATAGGAGAAAAAGGTGACAAATTCCTAAAATACGTGACAAATGGTGAGAAAATTGAAAATAGGTGATAAAAGGTTGACAACATTGAAAATAGTTGACAAAAGGTGAATAGGTGTCACTCTGTGATGACTGTTATTTACTATTAAAAATTATGATATTTATGAAAGTTTTTGGATATTTATTATATAACTTTTCTCTTTCCTCTAATTGAAAGCAATATTGCATAGGCAAATGTGTAGTTTCGGAACTTTTGAACAATTGCTCTAGCTGAAAATACTTCTAGGCAATGTATTTGTAACAATAAGAAATATAATTTTATTATCATGAAAGATTTTTTTAAATTTCTGAGTAATTATTAAAAAAATTATTTTTAAACGTTGGATATGGCCAGTTCGTAGACCGTCTTTGGTTGCCTGATGTATTTCGAGACTTTAATAAACCGCCGCACCAGCAGAGTTCAGGACCTTCATCCCTCTAACTTTCATAGCTGTGCTGCTTTCATTTTTTCGTGCTTCAACTGAATTGTGCCTGTTGATGTGTAAAAATTTAAAAAAATATTGTTTTACTTAATATTAACATAGTATCTCTTCCATGATATGTTACAAAATAATTTCGTATTTCAGTATATTGTTCAGAATTGATCAAAGAATAATAAGAATTATAAATTTTGAGTGTGAATAACTTCAAACCATTTCTATGGGTCCCCAAAGAAAACTACATTAATGCTGACCACTTTCTTCACGGGAAGAATTTCTAGTTACTTTCCGGGTTTTTCTCGGTCCTCACAAATTTGAGTTGGTAATGAAAATTTTTATTGAAAATTCATATTTTAGGGTTGAAAATTCGTCTTTTCTGATTAGTATGTTGAGAAATTACTATTCATCCAATGGGCTGTCAGTAAGAAATTTTTATGAAATTCAAGAAAAAATCTCAACTCCTAATATTTCCTTTTGAATAACTAAAATTGAATATAATAGCTTTTCTTGTTGGGCGAATATTTCTAGAGATATGTTTTACCATTATAGATATTTTATTATTTACTACTTTTGAAATTAAAACTAATTTTTTTGCAGTCATTTGATCGGAAACAAAAAGTGCCTCAAGTGCTTTGAGGATGAATAAATAACCTATTATTTTTCGAAACATCCCCCACGAATTCAAACATCCAGAATTTTGTATTACAGTTTGTGATCTAATTTAGGCTTATATAACTTTCAAAACAGGAAATTTTAAAAGATTTTTATTTATTCTAACACTTCTACGTATAATTAAATTTCATACAAAATAACGTTAGCCTAATTCTTAACGGCAACGAAAAGGGATCCTATTCTTTGTAGGACCCACCGTAATACAGGTTGAAATGATGACTGTATTTCGAGAAATGTCAAAAATCAGTCATTTATTATAAAAAATATCTTATGCGCCAAGGGAGATTAGGGCTTTTTCGACGAGCGTGTGTTTTCAGTTCAGCTAATGGCCATTTGAAATTCTAATTCTTAATTGCAGATATTTATGTTGTAAAATCTTCAGCAATGTACCTTGTTGCCCACTTTTTGAAGGACACTTGCAAAAGGCACGCAAAAAAGGACATTGTGTGCGCCAGTTTGGTCCGAAACTTTCAAATTCCACACGATACAAAGCAAACCTATAATATATCCCGTGCAGAAATTGCCAAATATTTGCCTTATTTCCGACTTGGGCCAGACCGGGCACACGATTTTGTAGATTTTAAATTTGGCTCCCTCTCAACCCCGGCTTAACAGCCAATCTTGACAGTAGATGGCGCCCCATTAATGTCGGGGCATAAAGTGGGTTGATTCCGAATCTCCCAAGTTACAATGCAAATTGCGAAACGTAAAAATATTTCAATTGATAATTAAAAAATTGATCAAATAAATGAAGAACAATTCCAAAAGTGAGCACGAGTAGGTAGACAACGTTCACTTCAAAATATTCCTGAGTTACGTTTTGAAGACTGCAGGAAGTAAATTTGTTAATTATGTTAATATGAAACCTAACCCAAATAACTTAAAGAGCAACATTATAATTCGCTTATTTCAAAATAAATAATTACATATAGGTTCAATATAGAAATTAAAACCAAAAATATATTGTAAAATACTTAAATAGTTTATTATATATCTATCACTATTTAAATAGTTTTCCATAAATTTTAGCTGTTATATTGCGTCTTTCGACATTTTACGTTTGCTTCAAAAAAACTTGTTAAAAACTACTTTGTTTCTAATCTTACATACTCCAATATTTTTATATCGTTATGTGTTTGATAGACTGATTTTTATATTCTCAAATTTCAGTTTAAGAGGTGATATATACGGTTTTATTTCAAAATCCCTTTTAATTAAGAGTAATAAAAATAAATCTATATGGGCCCAATCGGGACCAGGCTAGGCAATCTCTAGGCGCTGAACTTGGGCCCCGAACGGGTATCGCGTTTCATTTCGAGTCTGGTCCCATCTAGATAGGCCGATTTGGGCCAAATTCTGCCCGGTCTGGCCCCGATCAGATCCACATTGGAATTTTTGCTCGGGATACTGCGGAATGCTCAGAGAAGTGTGTCAGGCACTTGTAATTTCTGTGCATGGTAAGTGATTTTCATTTTATAACACATACATATTTTTTTTATTTTTAACGTAATTTGATGCTCAATATTATTCTATATTAATTTCAGACACACAAGCGGAAGCATTTGCAGCATTAAACTCAGCCAGGAACATAATGCCACCTGCTCGCTTCATAAAGAGTGCTTCGGAAATGAGCTCTTCTGATGAAACGTCAGAAAGCGATGCCGATTATAAAATAAGGCAGAACGAAGCATCCAAAGATCAGTTAAAAAATGAACTGAAAAGACGAATGGATAACTTGTCAGATAAACACTCTACACCAGTAAGTAAGGCAGAGGTGAATTATGTTTATCTGGCAAAACACTATTGAAGTACAGCGCAATTGATTAAAACGTGCCAAAAATGATTTTACAGAAAATTCACATTATAGAATAATGTAGGTCTAGTGAAAATGAATTTAATAAATTTCTTTTCCTACCCTACTTTAACGCTTATTTAGGACTTCCCGAATATGATATTTGAACTCTTAAAAAACTGTTAAAACAATGATTGTTTAAACAAATTTACAAAAAATGTCTTTTTTCGTTTCTTTTGCATAATTTCAAGCTCACTTAAGGCTCCTGAAATATCTTCGACCAAAAGTCGTGCGATATTTACTTTGCTCCTATTTTTTTTATATATGGTATTGTGACACTTTAACGTTATAAAAAATACGTGAAGAAAATCATAAAACTTATTTTTTCCCCTCGCATAGTTTAGGGCTCATCGAGTACTAATTTGGGCACGTACTCCTAAATGTTGGGTTCTTTTTTTCTAAAAAGTCGTGTTTGCGCTAGCTTAACGTTAAGATGGCCCAATATTACTGTAGAACGCATTAACAATGATTTTACAGAAAATTCACCTTATAGAATAATTTATAGCTCATTTAGGGGTCTGGGAATATGATAATAAACATTGAAAAAAATGTTTCAACAATCCTAGTAACAATGAATTGAACAAAAGCTCCCCTAATATATTTGAACTTTAAAAAAATTGTTTAAAAAATTATTGTTTGAACAAATTTATCAAAAAATGTTCTCTTTTTTTTTGGTTTCTCTTATATAATTTCTGGCTCTTTTGTTATGTATGTTCGGGGGTTGGAAATAGTAATTAGAGTTCAACGATCTTTCTCAAAAAGTGAAATGTTCTCCAGCTCTCAGTAATTGCAGAATGTCTGCGAGACAACATTTTCTAGTTACTATTAATTGCAAAAAATAATACTATCTCCTAAATTATAGGGGAAGTACGCTTTTAGATTAAGAATAATTTATGCTACAAAAGTGTAAAAATTTGTATTATCATATTCCCAGAGTCCAAAATGAGCCCTAAATTAGTCTAAAGATGAATTTTCTGTAACATCATGTTTAGTACGTTTTACAGCATTGATTATCCAGCTTAACGTTAAAGCGGAGCACAAAGTATTGTTTACAACAATAATAGAACCCAAAATTGGGAGTACGGGCCCAAACTAGTCCTCAATGAGCTCTAGATTATACGAGGGGAAAGAATGAGTTTTATCATTTTTTTCACATATTTTTTTATAACGTTACGGTGGCACACCACCATTATAAAAACAAATGGGTAAAGGAAATATCGCACAACTGTCGGTCGACGATATTTTAGGAGCCTTAAATGAGCCTGAAGTAATGCAAAAGAAACAAAAAAATTAATTTTGCTTGGTAAAATGGTTTAAACAATTTTTTTAAAGTTCAAATATCATATTCTGGGAGCCCTAAATAAGCCTTAACGCAGGATAGGAATAGAAATTTGTTAAACTTTTTTTCAGTAGGATTGTTTAGGCAAAAATTGTCTGAAATTTTTTTATAATTTTTGATTATCATATTCACAGAGCCCCAAATGAGCCTTAAATTATCATAAAAAGTGAAGCTAGCACAAACATTATTTTTTACAAAAAATAAAGGAGCACAACATTTGGGAATAGGGGCCTAAATTAGCCCTAAATGACCCCTTAATTATGAAATAAGTCACACCTCTATACCAGTGGTCGGCAAACTTTTTGCTTAATTTTCAGGTATGGTCAGGTTCCACCCTACTTAATTCTTTCCACTGCCTTTTGGTCTATCCATGTGCCTTAGTGTGAGTGAGCTTAGTCCAGCAAGGGTCTTTTGTCCACAGGCATGTCAAAGTACGGAAACTTTAAAATTTTTAATTTTTCAACTAGCGATTTTAAAATAGCATTATTAGCATCTGTGAATTTTTCCGATTCCAATGATATATTACTTGCCTAGAAACGTTGAATATTTGAAGGAGTTTAATATCAAGAAACATCAGCTTTACACTCAATTTAATACTAAATACATCTCAAATTGTTATCCTTTATAGACAAATTACATGTCTTTGGAATCGGAAAAATACGCAGATTCAAAATATATTACTTTTAAGTCACTGATTGCAAAATTAAGAATTTTTTAGTGTAACATTTTTTTCCGGTTTCCTAACAAAGGACCCCTGAGGAAAGGGGTGGTCTGGTCAAGCTCGCAGGTACTACCCTGAAAGTAGGTCGTAGGGCAGCCAGGGCAGACTACCCTGCGCTGGGCAAGAGCGTGCCGATGTAAAAATATTTTTTTTAATTTTTGGCTCATATTTGGTGTGCTGCGGGAGGGTGGGGGGTGGGTTGGAAATGAAAGTTATTAGTATGGCTTTATTTCGTAGACACTCCTTTTAAATATGTACCAAAATTGGCATGTTTTGATGAAACCCTGGAACATGAGTTCAATTTTTTGAAAATTCCATATTTTCCCATGCTAATTATGCGGGATTTTGAAGTGACTGGTGGCACGTGTTAATGTTCGAATTTCGAAAACAAAAAAAATTACGGATTTTCTTTCATCGGAAATGGAAACTTTTGGGTAGATGTTTTGACCTCTAAAGTGAAAAAAATTGGCAATACATTTTTGGACCACCCTAATGTCCCTAGTCATCCACAGTCTCTCATTAAAATTTTTTTAATTTCCTTTATTATCCTGCAGGCAACAAAAAGGTTCAAAAGGTGCAGCAATGCACTCCAATGTGAAGTAGATGAAGCGAGCACTTCCAAGTGCAGAAAATGTCTTTAGCCTGCCCAAGCAGAAATCCGTAAATATTAATTTCATGTACCCGTAATGCAGACGTTTTTATTCTGCAAAGAGCGAAAATTAATAATTTTTTCCAATTTTACCATTTTTTTTACAGATTATTACAATTTCAGAGACATTACAGTCTAGGGTACAGATAAAAAATCATCCTCTACCATCTGCAACTCAACAAACAAAAGAGGCTGAGAAAGAACGCAAAGTAGATGTTATGGATCCAGGAGTTGTCGGCGCACTTGAAAGTGAGAACATCGTAAGTATTAGAAATAATATATAAATATAAATTTGTACAAGTTCTGTCAGAAGAGTAAGCATTTTTTGTGTTTTAGGTACACATAGCATAATAGAAATACTTAGAGCGCAAGGAATATACATATGCGCAATGAGCCCAGGGAAATATACGCTTGTGATTCGAAAGCTCTGTTTTTTTTTTTTATTTTGGAGAGGATGAACTTGTGAGCCACAGCTTTCATGGAGTGAAATCCAACAGAATGCGCAACAAGCGGGTCAGGCCGGCTTTGGATGCTGAAGTGGTACCCAAGTGCGAATTGCCGGAGCTGAATACACGGCCCAGTGTTGGTCCAATTTTCACAGCCAATAGTCGGCTAAAGTTATTGGGCCAATATCGGCATTTTAATCGGCCCAGTGTTGAGCTAGTGCTGGCAGCCTATACTGGCTATTTATATTTGCCGATCCACCACCGATGCTTGGTCCAATATCGACACTTTATTGCGCCAAGTATCACTTTTAGTACGGGGAACCATGTTTCACGAGCATCAGCCAAACTCTGGCCCAGTGACGGCACATTACTGGGCCAAGTGTCACTTTTACCACGACAAACCATGTTTTATTTAAATTGGCCCAATGTTGAGCCAGTGCTGGCAGCCTATATTGGATTTTTATATTTGCTGATCCTCCGCCGATGCTTGGCCCAGTATCAGCACTTCATTGCGCCAAGTCTCACTTTTAATACGGGGAACCATGTATCACGAGGATCAGCCAAAGTTTGCCCCAGTGACGGCACATTCCTGGGCCAAGTGTCACTTTCACGACGGCAACCATGTTTTTTTTTTAAATCGGTTCAATGTTGAGCCAGTGCTGGCAGCCTATATTGGCTTTTTATATTTGCTGATCCTCCGCTGATGCTTGGCCCAGTATCAGCACTTTATTGCGCCAAGTCTCACTTTTAGTACAGGGAATCATGTTTCACGAGGATCAGCCAAAGTTTGGCCCAGTGAAGGCACATTACTGGGCCAAGTGTCACTTTTACCACGGCAAACCATGTTTTATTTAAATCGGCCCAATGTTGAGCCAGTGCTGGCAGCCTATATTGGCTACTTATATTTGTCGATTCTCCACCGATGCTTTACCCAGAATCGGCACTTTGTTTCACCAAGTCTCAGTTTTAGCACCTAATAAATAAATCTTATACGAAAGATACAAAAAATTTATTGAAAAATTGTCAAAGTTCACGATGAATTTTGTTAAGTTCTGTCATTAAAAATGTTTAATGTTCATGAAAAATTACATTTCCTGTCATTGCAAAAAGTTGTAAAGCAGGCTACAACGAAAAAAATGAAATATTACGCGAAGAAAAATTGTAATCGATTTAAATTATTTATTTAAAAATTATTATATTGATATTCCTGTTAACATTTCGTCGCATAATAATAAATAATTAGAAAAAGAGAGCTTAAAATTTGGTTCTTTAACTTTTTTTAACTGCAGCTTATGAGGATGACTTTTTCACAGTTTCAACTTGTCGGTTTAGCGGAGTGGTTAGCACGTCTGACTGCTAGGCAATAGATTTAGGTATATAGATGTAGGTTCGATACCCCATTGTGTTAGAAATTTTATTTGTAATATAATGTTTAAAATGAAATACATGTATTCAATCTAAACAGGACCATTAATATTTATATTCAAAGTACTCGCAATCAATTAATATTTATATTTATAAATATCTTTTTTGTCATATCCTTAGACCGTAGCCAGTGTTGGGCCGACAATGGCAGCTAAACCTTGGATGCCAAGTGCAGGCCATAGTTATCATTACGTCATTGGCGCGATAATGGCAGCCGAGCTTCGGCAATATTTTTGCCGACTATGGGCCAATGTTGGGCCGTATGTGACTTCACACTTGGGTACTAGCAATTAAAGGTAAGAAAATCAATTTCATATAAAAATATTTATTTGCGAATAAAGTAATAATTTAACCGCTCAAAATGTAAAGCGGGTTCAAGACTACATCTCCCACTATATACATGACCCGCGAGAAACGTGGAAAAAGACGGGAACTACGTACATTTTTCATTTAATATTTTTTTTAGCAAAATAATTTTTTTGTTCAGATTTCAATTATAAATTTTTAATTCTTTCAGAACTCATTGATGAGAAGGAAACTGATGTCCAGAAAATAATTCCTGCAGAACAGGATCACTTGACAGCAACTAACGAAATTTGAACAAAATATTGAGACTATGCTGAAAGAATATATCTACACGAATTTTTTTATTTATTTACAAAATGTAGGACCCCTGAATTTAAATCAAAATTATAATTTCCACAATTAAAAAGAAAATCTCGTCAAATTTTTACAAGAGTCAGATTTATATCTTAGAAAGCACGTGATGACAATTAAAATTAAAAATGTTGAACAAATTTAAGATGGTCGCTCAAAATTTCTTTGGTTCAAATTCAGTATTGCCTTATTGGTCGCTGACAAGTTAGAAGGTGTCAATTAGAAGGCTAAATTATTTTAAAGAAACATATTTCGTGATGCTTTCAAATAAACCTTTTGAAAAATTTAAAATGACGCCTTTGTGAAATACTCGAAAACTCGTATTTTCTATACTTTCCTGCCAAAGATCTTACATTTTAAAGAAAAATCAATTGTATTTTTATAAAGTGTTTGGTTTGAAGTAGATCTCGTACTTTTCGTTAAAATTAAAATTGCGCCTTATTAATATTTTAAAAACTTACATAATTTTTATGAATTTAAACAAAATATGAAATACATTTTTTAAAAGTATTTAGTGACTCTCAAAACTTAAAATTTTTTAAAGTCTGAAAGGTTGCGGCTAATAAAATAACATAAAAATCAAAATTTCTAACTATTCGGGGAAAAGTTTTCAAATTTCATCAAGATACACCATTCCCAGTATACTGCATCTTTACGAACAATAGTAATGAGGCACCATTTCGACTTTAGTGAAAATTTCCAGATCTACTTCCAACGATACACTTTGTAATAATAGAATTGATTTTTCTTTAAAATTTAAAGATCTTGAGCAGGAAAGTATAGAATATACGAGTTTTTGAGTATTTCATAAGGCGCTATTTTGGATTTTTCAAAATTTAGACTTTCAAATATCTTGAAGTATGATTATTTACGATATAATATAGCATTTTAAGTGACACCTAAAACATTGTCGCCTAGAAACAGAGAAATAATAATTTTTAAAAAATTGGGCGGCCATCTTAAATCACTTGAATCAATGTGCTTTCTAGTAAATAATTCTGCCTTTTGTAATAATTTGACGACATTTTGTTATTAATTGTAGAAATCGTAACTTTAGTTTAAATTGAAGGATCCGCGATTTTGTAAATTTTGAAAAAAAAATTTCGTGCAGCTCCTTTTTTTCAGCATAGTCTGAAGATCATAATTGAACAGAGTGGAAGGATTTCGGTTAAATGTAAAAGAATGAACTGCATTCGAAATTTTACGGTATTTTTCTCCATTTTTAATGCATGAGTGTTTTGGGCTACATGCTAATATTAAGCAATTTCGCTTAAATTTGGTGGAAATCTTTTGTTTGGTCACTCAAACAAATATGGAGGTAAGACCAAAGAAATTTGAAAAAAAATCCACCTAAGGTATCAGCAGAGATGAGGTGGGAGATTGCTTATGCCGTGTATTTGATTTCGACCAACTTACCCCAGCGCGCCCTGTTTGCCTTATATACCGTGGGCTGACAACGTAAATGGGGGCGTGAAACGGATAAGGCCAATTTTCACATAAGATGTTCGTCTGATGATGAGGATCGTAAAAATGGGTGCCTGACAGGTGTGAGTGGATGCGTTCACCTGTGGCAACCTGTCAAAGGTGCGAATTTTTGGCATTTAACTTACGTGACTCGGATAAGGTTGAAAATTGGTGTACATGTAGGGGCTGACATTAGAAATAGCACTTGCGCATTGCCAGGCACTTACCTGGAAGCAAAAATGTCGCCAGGCGGCTTCGAAGTCGCCGGAAACTCAGGTGAAATTTCTTGAAATTGATTTTACAGGAAAAAGTTTGAAACAAAAGTTGGTCCACTCCCGGAGA
>NC_046661.1:31209910-31212771 GCF_010883055.1 Belonocnema kinseyi | reverse complement strand
AGTATACCTGTAATAGAGTACCTTTTGTCTCTTAATAATTTTCGAAAAAATCACTTGTTGTCAATAAAAAGGGCTTTTTATTGTTATGGTACTTCTTTAATCAATGTTTTCTCCAAATATATCAATTTTATCAAAAAATTATATACCAATGAAAATATGCATCTCCGGGAGTGGACCAACTTTTGTATCAAACATTTTCCTGTAAAATCAATTTCAAGAAATTTCACCTGAGTTTCCGGCGACTTCGAAGCCGCCTGGCGACACTTTTGCTTCCAGGTAAGTGCCTGGCAATGCGCAAGTGCTACTTCTAATGTCAGCCCCTACATGTACACCAATTTTCAACCTTATCCGAGTCACGTAAGTTAACTGCCAAAAATTCCCACCTTTGACAGGTTGCCACAGGTGAACGCATCCACTCACACCTGCCAGGCACCCATTTTTACGATCCTCATCATCAGACGAACATCTTATGTGAAAATTGGCCTTATCCGTATCACGCCCCCATTTACGTTGTCAGACCACGGTCTATTAGCCTTCCGGGAACTACTCGTAAAATTAAAGGTCCAAAAGCGCACCCTGTTTGCCTTATTGTTATTTTTCGGGAACTAAAATGAAAGGTGACTTACCTGCTACTCACTTGGTAAAACAGGATACAATTTGATAAAATCGGTAGAGAAGATCGGAGTTGGTCAAAATTATACATAATAAAATAATAAATTAACAAAAATGTAACAAATCTACTCCTTTAAAATTAATTATTTAACTAAGCTTTGGCTTTAATGATTCTCTCAACTAGAAAATGTTATCATAATAAAGATAATTTTTTATTTATCATCTCCAGTTCTTAGAATAATATAATTATTAATGAATTTATGATTAATACTATGAATAATTATACCTAATTATTTTGATCCATGGTATTTAAATTGAAATTCATTATTGTGTTTTTAATGATAAGGAGTTTATGTAATAATAATTAGAGTATGATCTTCAATTCAATAGATTCTATATATTAGAAGCTATTCAATATCAATATTATTAATATTTTACATAATTTTCATTAGATAATAAAGCTTCAACTTTGACCAATTTTAAATTTAAAAATTGTAATCGCTTCGAATTAAAAATTATTTTTTAATTACATTATTCAATTTTGATCACTCTGAATTAGTCTAATTTTAAAAATAGAAGTTGGTCATTTTTTTAGAGATTCTGATACAAAAATCTTTTAATATATGCATTTTTCTTAAATTTCAAGCAAATTCAATTAGAACTTAGTCAATACTGTAAAAAAATTTTTAAATCTTAGTATTTGATATGTTGCAACCTTTGTACATTCTTCGTGAAATTTTCGCGAAATAACTTTTTTAAATCTATTCAAAATGTTTAAAATTTTTGAGAATTTTGAAAACTTTGTGAAATAATAGAAGTCTTTGTAAAATAATGAAAATATCTGTGAAATCTTCTAAACATATCCTAAATCTTTCAAAAATGTTTGAAATCTTTGTAAAATCATTAGGACGTCATTGGAATGATTTGTTCAATCTTTGAAATCTATTTTAAATCTTCGTGAAATATTTGTAAGCTTTATGAAATCTTTAAAGTCATTGGGAAATCATTGAAAATTTTGAGAAATCTTTCTAAAATCTTAGTGAATTCTCTCAAAATCTTTGCAAAATCATTAGGCAATTATTGAAATTTTTGGTTCAATCTTTGAAATCTATCTGAAATCTTTCTGAAATATTTGAACTCTTTTGGAAATCATTTAATTCTTTGTGAAATACTGGTAAATTCTCGAAAAATCATTGTGAAATGTTTGAAAGGTATCTGAAATCTTTGAAATCTATCTGAAATCTCGGCGAAATCTTTGAAATCTTTGAAAACTTTGGGAAATCATTGAAATTTTTGTGAATTGTTTAAAAGTATTTGCAAATTATTTGCAATACTTTTGAAATATTCGGTGATATTTCTTAAATTAATAAAACCTTCATGAAATCTTTTTAAAATAATTGAAGTCTATGCAGTCTTTTAAATCGACCAGAAATCTTTGAAATCTTTGAAATCTTAATTGTCTAATAATAAAAAACTTTATCAAATCTTTTTAATCTATGCGAAGTCTTTGCGAAACCTGTGAAATTGTTCCGAATTCTATGGCATTTGACCGTTCTTTTAATAATGTCATTTTAAGTTTTAATAATGTCAGCTTTTAATAATGTCAATTTAAGTCAAAATCAATTGCACCTAAATAAGTTAGTGCACATTTTTGAATGGACATACTTTGACGTGCTAGATCTTTAACCATTTTTAATAACATCACCTGGTAATTATTACATCAAGAATGTAAAGCTTCATTAAGAAATATTAACCATCCTAAATTTGTAATATGCCAATGGCGTAAAACACATCGGTATTTTGCAAGTAAATAGTCGCTAGCGCATCTGGAGTACGGTGGGACGACCCCTTGTAGGATTTGACAAGTCTACGCCTGTGGCGTAGAAAATATTTGGGACTCTAATCTAATCTGTAATGCAGCTAGCCCATTCATCGTTCGGGAAACTATCCTTTGAAAAAGTCAGGCCTGAGGTTGTAAAAAGTGGAAATATAGGCGGGAAGTCTCTAGGACAGTGGTCGGCAAACTTTTGCTCAATTTTCAGGTATGGTCAGGTTCCACCCGACTTAATTTTTCCTACTACTTTCCGGTCTATTTATGTACCTTAGTGTGAGTGAACTTACTCCAGCAAGGGTTTTTTGTCCACAGACATGTCAAAGTAAGGAAATTTTAAAACTTTAAATTTTTTAACTAGCGATTTGAAAATAGCATTATCAGCATCTGCGAATTTTTCCGATTCCAATGATATATT
>NC_046661.1:31208368-31209810 GCF_010883055.1 Belonocnema kinseyi | reverse complement strand
ACACAATCGTAAAAATCTGTTTTTCGGATTCAGGGGGTCTAAAAACGTGGACATTTGACAAAAACTGGGCGAACCAATTTTCCAGAAATCTAATACCTTCTCCGACGAGAATGTAAAAATCGAGAATTATTCTAGATCCATCTTAACTCTTAAAGATCTACACCCCTTTCCTCACATTACTTGCTTCCACGCTCAGTGAGTCACGCCTACACCACGAAAGGTTTACACAAATGATAAAATAAGGGACTATAAGCGTATATTCGCTGTAAAAGCAGCGAAATTTAGCTGTTATTCAGTGAAATTTCACTGATCAGCAGCTACATTTCACTGTTACAGCAGTGTATATACGCTGATTTGAATTAGACATATACTGATTCAGATTTAGAGAGTACAAAGAAGACGAATTTTCAACAAAATACAGGAATGATCAACTCAGAAAGGACAATTTTTATAAAATAGTTTCATTTCAAGTGAAAAATATAAATTTTAAACCAAAAATGAAATAGTTGCATTTTCAGTTAAAAAAATCATTTTTAACAAAATAGTCAAATTTTTAATCAACGAGACGAATTTTCAACTGAATTGAAGAAATATTCAACTGGATTTGTTAATTTTTTTTAAACTTTCAACAAAATAGCTTCATTATCAACTGCGTTTAGTTGAATTTTCAGTTAAATAAATCATTCTATCGACCAACAAGGCGAATTGTTAACAAAATGCATGAATTTTCAAGGAAATAGCATTTGAATTTTTAACTATAAAGTTTAATTGTCAATCAAGAAGACGAACTATTTACCAAAAAGACGAATTTTTAACCAAAATAAAAGCTCATACGCGCTCTGCGCGCGAATCCTACTTTGCTTGCAATTATTTTATTTAGAAATAAAGTTCAATAAAATACCACGATAATCATTTTTACTTTCATAATTTCTATTTGTACACGGATTCGCGTGGGTATCCTCTCACGATGCAGAATAAATGATTGTGCAACACTAAACATTTTTATCAAATGCTTAGGCAAATGCAAGTACTTCCATTGTACTAAAATTAATGCACTGATTTTAGGCCCGCCTTAGTAAAAGAAAAAATTTAAAGTGCGCATAGAATATGAATTTGAGAGACCTCTGTTCCAGTGTGGATATGAACATAAAAAATCTGCTCGCTACGCGGCAACATTCTCATCTCCTAGGGCGCACAACTGTTGGTTCTGGCGCTTCGCACTTAGTCTTTGCATTTGTTCCGCATTTCTTCCGCATTCGGACACAGACCTTTTAAAATCAAAAGTGAACGGACCGACAACTTTAATTTTGTGATTTTGAACTCTCCTTTGTTAAAGCTCCTTTGGCTTTAACGAACACATTCTCATCACGTATCTCGTGCTTCGCACTCGATTTTGTCCAACATGTCAACTTTTCTACATTATACACAACACTTTTATATCA
>NC_046661.1:31206428-31208268 GCF_010883055.1 Belonocnema kinseyi | reverse complement strand
CCTAATGGACAAAGTAAGTAACGAGATAATTCTAAAAGAATGTGGTGCAGAAGAGACGCTAGTAGACACATGGGAAAGAAATCGGTTAAGATAGTTCGGACACGTTGAAAGAATGCCAAATGAACGACTAACGAAACAAGTGTATCAAGGTAAAGTAAATGGCAGCGTGCCCAGAGGTAGACCCCGGAAAGAATGGTTAGAATGTGTGAATGAGACCCTACTTAGAAGAGACATAAGAAGTCACAGAAACACGAGAGCCTGCATGAAAAAATGCATGGACATAACAAATTCTAGAGAAGTATGCCAGGACAGGAAAGTATGACGGCAAATAGTTAATAAAAAGAGTGTCAGTAAAGTAAATGACGCCTGAAACAAATACCTTGGCTATTAATGGACCCAAGTGGGGAACCCTACATAACGACTTCGTGAGGTTCTTCGCTTGGGATGATTGCTAGAGAGATTGATCAGCAACCTGGGCTGGAGCAGTGTTGCGGAACGAACGTGTTAGTTACTTAAATAGCACGAGAATCCTGGATCAATCTGAAAAATCTCTATCCCTTCCACACACTACTCCTTTCCCCTGCCGAGTGAGTCACGCCTACCACGAAAGTGAAATGGCTTAATGGTGTAATAATAATAATAATAATATAGGAGCCTATGTTCTCTTTCGTCTTTTCTGTGCTTTTTCCAAAAAGTGCATTTTTGCATTTTTTATCTTATGTTTTACGATTAAAAGAAGATCTACTCGTCCAATCGAAAAATGATTAATAATAAATCTATGAATCTTTTTAGGTGAACAACTGTTGTCTGGTAATTTAAGTTCATACCTTGTGTCGTTTTTTTAAACTAATTTAATATTTTTATTTAGAATGTTATTTTTTACGACTAAAGAAAAAACTAACTGCACGGAGATAAATGGATGTTCAAAAGTAAAATCTAGATGTTCTGGTTTAACATATTATATATTTATAACTATAGTACAAAAATCTAGATGTTCGAAGTTAGAATCTGTAGCTCTTAAAATGTGAAATGTTACCCCCTAACATTCAAAATGTTCTACTGAAAAATCCGAGATATTACATGTATGCGGTTATGTCAAATTACGTCTGTAAATATTTGAGGAGTTTACTTATTTATGGTCATTTAAGGAATTAATTGATAACTTATTTGTGAATTTTAAATTAAACTTTAATGTTCGTACACGAACGAAAAAAAAGATAAGGGGTATAAAATGTCGACCAGATGATGCATTCAGTCAAGTTGAGGTTATATTCAATATTTCTAATTCAAAATAAAAACGTGGATGAATAATCGGAAAACGAATGATCTCTAATCTGAATTAAATATTCTATCTATTTTAAGTTACTTAACTCAAATTTTATTTCAAATTTATAAACCTTTTGTCAAATGTGTTAAGTCAATAAACCTAAAACATAAGATCGTTGTTCTCTTCTTTAAACTTAAAAAAGTCGTTATCCAATTTCATCTAAGGACATCTAATTTTTATTCTTTGGAAATGTTACAAAATTGTAATATTCCATAATTTTAATATTGAATATATATAGCTTTGAAATATAGTCGTGAAATTGCAATGCGCGAAGCGAATGCGCTCAAACGGTTTTAACATCTGAATGTGTTTCAGTTTAATATAAAAATATTTGTACGCCTAACATCTCAAAAAGATGTTAAATGCTTGGCATCAATATCTGCGTATTAGGTACTACAATCTCACCCTTTAAACATCTACATTTGAACATCCATTTTTCTCCGTGTGTCCTATCAAAAAGTATAGCTCTTTTTTGGATGAACAATTTTTGTCTCATTTTTTTCGTAGCTTATA
>NC_046661.1:31204210-31206328 GCF_010883055.1 Belonocnema kinseyi | reverse complement strand
CAGTTTTAAATCTCTGAATTTTCACATTCAATACTGAATTAAAACATTTACAATCATTGAAACATTCAATTTAGTTTTCTGATTTGACTTTGAGGTCGCCTTAAAAACCAGAATAATTCTTGATTAACTTTAGTGCTAAATTATCTCTTCCAAATATGAATAGGAAATTTTTTATTTTTCTATCAGCAATTTGAAAATATTATATTCGAAATGAACGTTTATTTGCGATTCCAACGATATGTTACTTGCAATGAAAAGATCAAAATTAGAATAAGTTGTCGCAGATATGCTTATTGTTATTTTTCAGCAATTCCCGTAGTCGTTTTCAAAGAAATAATCATTAATATACAATTTTAATATTTATTATGACTTTTAAAACAATTTTCAATTAATTAAACAAATGTTAACTATTTAAACAATAATTTATTCCCCAGAAATTAAAAAAATGATCTTATTTTTTCATTAAAATGAAATATTTTGTCATTGTTTGGAGTAGTAAATTTGTCTAAAAACGTTACATAATTATTTGAAGAATTAATTATTGTTTATTTTCAAAAATTTTTCAATTGAGCCAGAGATGTCCCATTTTATTCAAATTGTTATCATATGCTACTTTCTGTTGAATAATTATATAATTTTGACACATTTATTTTATTGTTCAATAAATTTTTTTTCTTTAAACAATATTTATTTGCTAAAGCAATTTTTTTCGGTAACTAAATCAATTTCAATAAAATAGAACACATAGCATTATGTTTCTGACTTTCTAGCGTATAGAAAGAAAAAATTTACCACTTTTTAATTGTTTAAACAAATATAATTTATTTAAATAATTACTTTTCCAAAAATACTTTTGACATCGTAATTCATTATATGTGTTCTATTCAATAGTTATCGAAAAATAACTGCTTGAGGAATTGAAAATTGTGTGAACAAATAGAAGGATACAAATTGAAGGAATACTTAAAATTGTATACATTGAAACATTTAGCAGGTAAAAATTAAAGAATTTAACACTAATAGTTGTAGGGGTTTGTTGAAACTTGATTTTTGTTGTTGAAGATTTATCATTTTATTTCAAATTCATCTACTTCGTTGAAAACCCGTTTTTTTTAAGTTTAAATTAATTTTTTGAACTAAAAATAAATCTTTTTAGTTAAAACATTACGATTTTACTTGCATATTTAGCTCTTTGGATAGAAAATAAATTATATTGTTAGAAATTAATGTTTTTATTTGAAAATTCAGCTATTTCATTTTTGGTAGAAAATTTATCTTTTGACTTCTTCAATGTAAGTAGGTAAAAATTCACGCATTCTGTTGAAAATTCATTTTTGTTGTTGAGAATATTAATTTTTTTAAACTGGCAATTCAAGTATTCCATTTATTCCATTCTTGTTTGTTTATCAATTGAACTATTTGTCGTTTAAAATTCGCCTTTTTTTAAAAAATGAATGTTTTTTTTATGTAAAATTACAAAACTTAAACAATTAATTTTGTTAAACAGTGTTTTAACCGTAATAAGGTACTAATTCTATTTTCGTAATTTTGGGCTCACAACTACGCAGCCATTCATACCGAGTATTCTTAGAACAGAAATAGACCATAAAAGGAGGAAAATTTCCAAAATTTATTAGGTTCAACCAGGGAGACGAACTATAGGCAAAGGTATATACGGTTCTTACTTAATTCCAGAAGAATGCTTTCTAGTTTTCCCCCGCAAGTAATTGAGGAGTTTAAACTTAAAAGGCCTTGCATAAATATGGGTCATATATATCTCAAACTTAAGACTATGTTGTAGAACCGTTTGCAGTTTAATATTTAGGAATTTGCAATCGTGTATGTTACATTAAAATTTGAATAAATGTACACTTTAAGGTAGTATTTTGTGTGTATATATTAGTTATATTTTCTCAAATATGTGATTCTAATTTCAAGGTAAATGTGCCATCAATCATTTAAAATTTTAAATCGTACAATTAAAAATAATGCTGCAAAAAGCTCTGAATAAAAAGTTTGTAACATTTTTAAATGTTCAAGCATTTTTCTCAAATTAATATTTTGCCTAACAAACAACGCCACTGATAACAAACAATGAAGTTCTTGACAGTATTTTTT
>NC_046661.1:31203012-31204110 GCF_010883055.1 Belonocnema kinseyi | reverse complement strand
CAGGCATCTGTGTAATTTTACACGGATGAATGAGTTAATTTACTCACGTAGATCAGACATGAACGTTAACACGGATAATCCGCGCAAAATAACACGTCTTACTCGCATTTTTCAGTTTAACACACATACGCGCATAAATTTACGCAAATAAACGAGTAAATTAACTCGCATAGGTTTACCGTGTAAGTGATAATAATTCAGGTAATATGTTCGACTGATTAATTACAGTAAAATATATGGAGAAAAGTATTGCAAGAAAAAATATACTACAGAAAATCTTGATAAAGCAAAATATTTAACTGAAGAGATTATGAAATTACTTTAAGAAATTAATAAAAATAGATACTTACTGAAACTAATGAAAATGAAAGTTTTTATCATTATAGTTTTAATTTCTTTTTTGATTCTCATTAAATATATAGTGCATACATTTTCTTATAAAAATTAATTTGTTTAAAATGTTCAAATGGCTCAAAATCTAAAAAAAAGTTAAGTTCTGAATTTTTTTATGAAATTTATTTGTATAATAAATCATTATTGTAAATTTGCAAGGTGTCGTAGGAAAATGTGATTAGAAATATATTCTTTGTTGATTCCGTAAACAAATAAGGCCTATTCTTCCAAAAATGCCCAAACTATTAATTTGCTCATGAAAGTAGTTTAAATAATAAATCTTGAAAATGCGATTATTATAATTAATCGGAAAGACGTTCATAATTAAATTTGTAAAAAAAACTGACCCTATTCGTTTGAAAAATAGCCAAATTCTGAAATTTTTATGAAAGTTCTTTAAATAATTAACCATTCTTGTAGATTTAACAAATACCTTAGGAAAGAGTCATCGCAAAGACAATCATAGTTAACTTCGTAAGCAAATTGTGTTTATTATTTGAAAAATACCTCTCCTTTCAATATGTTTCTGAAAATTTTTTAAATGATTAATAATTATTATAAATTTACAAAGTATCGTAAGAAATGATCATCGAAAGACAATCCTAGTTCAGATCTTTGAATGGATAAGTGAAAAGGCTATTACTAATCTTGAGACTAGACTTGGACAAACAGGTACCAAGTTGTCACCTTTCCAGAAACCTGAAA
>NC_046661.1:31196442-31202912 GCF_010883055.1 Belonocnema kinseyi | reverse complement strand
TGCATGTATGTATTTTAGATACAAACTGTATATTAAATAATACAATCTGTAACTGATAAACATATGTTATAATAGTTACTTAATTTTAGCGTTTTAGAGAAAAAATGAAGGTATTATAATTTACAATATACTATTTTTTTGTTTCTAAAGAAATCTCAAAATTCTTTATAAAATGGACAAATTGGCTTTATCCCCTGCTTGATTTTATATAGAATTTTAAATTTTGATAGCATTCAACATTTTAAAGCGAAAAATGTTTAGCTCTGTCATAATTAAAATAAATAAAACTTATCAGTCATTAAAAAATAGGTCAACATAAAACTTTTTCCGGTAATGTATTAAAATTATAAGTCATAATTTATGATTTATACCATATAAATAGCTATGTAACGATATAATATTTTATATTTTGATTTTAAAAATAAATAATTAGTTTTTATTATATAACTACTCACTTATAATTGTGAATCATTAGAATAATTATATTATAAACACTTAATATTCGAGTGGTAAATAAATATGCAGTACATCATGTACATTTATGTTAACTCCTGTAATTGTAACTGCGGTGGTAACTCATTTTAAAAATTTTCTATCTTCAGCAATTACCGACGCAGAACAAATTTAAATTTGTCACTCTGAAATCGTGACAATTCATGTTCAAATTGTTTACTATTGAAAATTGTTTTTTTTTTATTTCCAAACCAAATAGATAAAAAATGGAATATTTTATACTGAAATAATACTTCAAAAAGATTTTGAAATTGAATATAGGCGTTCATTTAAGAAGCCATTAATTCGAACTTTACACGTGTGTCACCGCTAAGGCTTTGCAATTAAATTAGTTCAAATTTTAACGTTAAAATATGTAAATTATATCATTTTGAACAGATCTAGTATCACCTTGTAAAATCAATCACTGTTTCGTTTTTAATACTAGCACTGTAGTTCAATTTTCAAATTTACTTTCATTTTCTGATTTGTCCCGGTCGCGAGTCTAGTTTAATATTTAAAACAACTTTCGTTTTTTTGAAATTGTAATTTTTCGGTTGTAACTTACGGGACAATAATTTTATTCTTTGAAAGATTTTCCACAAATCTTGTTGATAATTTCTACATTCTCATCAAAAATGAGAAGGTATTAGTTTTTTATGAAAAATAACTTTTTCGAATTTTATCAAATGTCGACGTTTTGAGGCCCCGTGAGTAGAAAAACAAGTTTTTACGTTGGGGTCTGTTTGTCTGTCCGGCGTCGTCGTTGTTGTTGTCTGTATACCGGATAATTTTCGAAAGACTGGTCCGATTGGATTGGGCTTTGACACAGTGTTCGAGGGACTAAAAAGAAAGATCGAGTTCGTTAAACAGCCATTTTTGATAAAAATCCAAGAAGTTGAAGCTTTTTCAAAATTTATGAGACCACTTTTTTTCAAAATTTGAAAATTTTATCGATAGCTATTTATGGTACAAAAAAATATAAAAAATTTATCCTGACAACTTGTTTTGATAAAATCAAACTTACCAAAGTTAAAGGATTTTCAAAATCCAAAAAACCAAACGATAATGGACATTCGAACCAAAAAAAGCTTGATATGGAAAAAAGTCAAGAGGCGAAAAACGCTACTTTTTCAAGGCCCCATGATTATTTTATCACATTCTCATCCATAATGAGAAAAGTTTTATGCGAAAAATGATTTTCGCGAATATCATTAAATTTCCACGTTTTGAGGCTCCTTGAGTCAGAAAAACAAGTTTTTACATCGGAATCTGTCTATCACTCTGGCGTCTACGTCGTCGTTATTGTGGTTGTGGTTGTCTGTATATCGGATAACTTTTGAAAGAATAGTCGGATTGGATTGTGGTTTGACACACAGATTTTTTTATTTTAAGAATTGTATGTAAAAATTGTACTATTCTTATTTGTATAACAAATATTTTTCTTCAATTAAATATTTGCAATAAAAGTGTTTCGAAGAGATTTTTGAAAACTCTTTCGGGGAATAAAATTAGTATTTATAGGTCGACAAAGGTTTGTTTTCTTTACCAAATTTGACTTTCGTCTAAATTTTTCCAGTTGTTTTTACTATAGTATAATTTACGTTTGCATCTCGGGCGAAGAAATCCATTCTTTTGTGTGACACATATTCTTTGTAAATCAATATTTTTCACAGAAAATTACCCTGAGTGACAGAACGAAATTGGAAACAATAAGAGTTAATGTATACAGGAACAAGCTTTTTGAACAAAAATGACCTTGAGTGAACCTTTAATATATATTTGTCAATTTTTCCAAAAATCAGGCGTTATTTTCTTACAAAAAAAAATAATTTGTGGAGGGGGGGAATTATAAAAAAATAAATAAAACTTGAAGTTGTATGATTTTAATTTGTAACTAAATAATTTGAGAGGTTTCAATCTAAAATTATCGAACACTTTCCATTCAAAAATTCAGACGAAATATTTAAATAGCTTTAAATTCGAAATTATTCAATATATTCTGAAGACTACAAATTTAAAATGTCTTAATTATTAAGGCCTTAAATATTTTTGAAATTGCTGTTCTGGACACTAAATAGCACTTATTCTTTTATTATGAAATCACAACCAAAATTGTTTAAAAAAAGTTTTAAAAAGTGTTTTAAAAACCTTAAAAAAGGTCAGAGGTTTTAATAGTTCAATATATGTGATAGAATCTCTTTAAATATGAAATTAGTCTATACTTTTTCATGTTTGTGCTACAATTATTCCATTTTAGAGTTATAAATTACAGTCGTAAAAGACCAATAAAATGTTTTAATTAATTTATATATAAAACAAAAAACCTTTGTATAATTCAATCTAAATGCAGCTGCCAAAATTTAATTTGAAATGCGTTGAATTCAATGTATAGTTTAAAAAGAAAACTGAAAGCAAAGGATCGACTTTCAAAAGAAGAGAAAGAAAGTGACTCGCTGGATTGCAAATGAACATGGAAAATGGTGTATTTTCGCATTTTTAAATTTTAAATTCAAACTTTTTCGCCTTTTAACAATTTCGAAAAATTCTAAAAATTCAAACAATAAGACTGTATTCTGAAAATGAAGCAAGTTTAACGTTAAAATTCAAGTTCCTAAACTAAAGGCCTAAAGATTTGCAAATTTTACAATTAGTGTTATGTAAATTGTATTGGCATCATAAAAGAGTATAAATAGTTCTTAAATTAGTTTTTAAATTTTCTGCAGTTTACCCTTTTTACATACCTAGATGTTAAAAAAGCCTACCCAATTTTTTCAAATTTTAAGCACTTATTTTCTGAGAGAAAATCTCCCCTGTTTACCAGTCACTGAAATGGATTAGAAAAAAATTGCCAAAACCCAAGATTTTTAAATTTTTAATTGAGATTATGTTTAACTTTGTGATATCAAAAATGTCCATACACATTTCTTTTTAATAATACTATAGGAAAAAATCAGCAAGATCGAGCGCCGAAATTATAATTAAAGCAGATTTTCTGTAATTCTATGGGGACGGCTGAAATATACCGAAAAATAAAATTCCGGACTCGGTAAAACTCTCTGTCCCAAAAAATACAATTTCGAAACTAATAAAATTCCTGAACAGTTTATAATATTAACGAATTTGAAAATTGCCAAATAATAAGACTCCCCAAATAAAATTGTTTCTTAATCAATATTAATTATTTATTAAAACTCCGATAATAAAATATTGTTATCAAATAAATTTTTGTTTAATATTTAAAGTGTTAAAAATTATTGTTTGAATTTAAAATTAAAATTATACAAAAAATTTTACCGACAAATTAATATATAAAAACACGTGTTTTTTAATTAACATTTCGATTTTTCAGAATAACTTTTGTGATTCAAAAAATACTATATACATTTTCAACCAAAATATCTTATCCAGAAATATATTTTGTTTTAATTATTATTTTAAATTTAAAAAATAATGTTTAAATACTTCAAACATTAAAAAAGTTGTTTCTCTGGTATGAATATTTGATTATTTCAATTAAAAAAAAAAAAATGGTCAAAGAAAAATGCTTTCAGCACTTGTTTATCTTGAAATGTCTTTCTATAATACTTTTTTTAAAATTAAAAATATGATTTTTCGAGAAAATTTTTTTTATAATTAAAAAAAGACTGTACCGAAAACCTGGATCAAGCTTCAGATCTTTATCGCTTTTTAACAATTTCGAAAGATTTCGAAAAATTCTGAAAATTCAAACAATAAGGCTGTATTCTGAAAATGAAGCAATTTTAACGTTAAAATTCAAGTTCCTAAACTGAAGGCCTAAAAATTTGCAAATTTTACAATTAGTGTTATGTAAGTTGTATTGGTATCTTAAAAGAGTATAAATAGTTCTTAAATTAGTTTTTAAATTTTCTGCAGTTTATTTTTTTTTACATACCTAGATGTCAAAAAAGCCCACCCAATGTTTTCAATTTTTAATCACTTATTTTCTAAGAGAAAATCACCCCTGTCTACCACTCACTGAAATGGGTTAGAAAAAAATTGCCAAGACCCAAGAATAAAAATTGGATTTACAGCGAACTTTTTAATTTTTAATTGAAATTATCTTTAACTTTATAATATCAAAAATTTCCATACCCATTTCTTTTTAATAATACTGTAGGAAAAAATCAACAAGATCGAGCGCCTAAATTATAATTAGAGCAAATTTTCTGTAATTCTATTGAGACGGCTGAAATATCCCGAAAAATAAAATTCCCGATTCGGTAAAACTCTCTGTCCCAAAAAATACAATTCAAAAACTAATAAATTTCCTGAACAGTTTATAATATTAACGAATTTGAAAATTCCCAAATAATAAGACTCCCCAAATAAAACTGTTTCTTCATCAATATTAATTATTTATTAAAACTACGATAATAAAATAGTGTTATCAAATAAATTTTTGTTTAATATTTAAAGTATTAAAAATTATTGTTTGAATTTAAAATTAAACAAAAAATTTTACCGACAAATTAATATATAAAAACACGTGTGTTTTAACTAACATTTCGATTTTTCAGAAGAACTTTTGTGATTTAAAAAATAATATATATATTTTCAACCAAAATATCTTATTCAGAAATATATTTTGTTTTAATTATTATTTCAAATTTAAACAATAATGTTTAAATACTTTAAACATTAAAAAAGTTGTTTCTTTGGTATAAATATTTGATTATTTCAATTAAAAAAAAAATTGTCAAAGAAAAATGCTTTCAGCACTTGTTTATCTTTAAATGTCTTTCTATAATACTTTTTTTTAAATTAAAAATATAATTTTTCGAGAAAATCTTTTTTATAATTAAAAAAAGACTGTACCGAAAACCTGGATCAAGCTTCAGATCTGAAAAAATTCAGCGATACATACATGTCAAACTTTTCTAACCTCAAAAAACTTTTCTACTGCTTTACCGTCATATTTTACGAAAAATGAGAAAACAAGAATTCGACTTCGTAGTACGATGATGGCAGCACCTCGAGAGGGCAGAAAATGCGATGTCCTATATGTATATAATTCCCCACGCCGACGCCCCGTACCGCATCTACGTTTATAATATCTTTGACTGGAGGCCTGAGGGGTGCCTTTCAGTCTTTAGGATTATTTAGTAGTTGCGCTATTTTCGCAAGTGGTATTTTAAATATATTAGTCTAAATATATTGTAAATAATAAATTTGTTTATTTTCGTTAATAAATGTTCTATTCTCAACGTAAACCATTTTTTATTCTTCTTTAATTTCTTTTATTATTTTTTATTTGTTTTTATTCAACGTGTACAAAAGCTGTATAAATTTCAAATAGTCATAGTGTAATTTATGTATATTGTGATAAAAACTGACTATTTATGTGTTCGTCTATGTAAAATAATTTAAATAAGGCCATGTGACGAATGGGTCAAGAGACCAGATTCCTATTTTACCGACACTTTTTTATTTCCGAACTTATTTTCACACGAAGCGCCAAATCGAGTTCAAAATTGGGGATAATAAATAAGAAGCACTACAAATTGTAGGTTTAGTCCTAAAGTAATTATGAGAAAAGTTTTTTGTTGTAATATTTGTTTTTGCTTCTTTCATAGTTATTAAAATTTAGGACCAGACCCACCTTTATTAGTGCTTCTTATTTATTCTCCTAAAATTTCAACTCGTTGTGGCGCTTCGTGTAAAAATAAGTTGGGAAATAAAAAAAGTGTCGGTAAGGTAGGAATCTGGCCACGTGACCTATTCGTCACATGGCTAGTAAAAAATAGTAAATGTGTAACTATCCATCTATGAATGTATTAAAATTTTAGTTATAATTTAATAAAACTACTATTCGAGATAAAAACCTAATTCATTTATTTATTTGTAAGTATTATCATTAGATTAATTTCCATTTTTGTTTTTATTAATAATATTATTAAATAATTAGTTAATAATTTCAATTACTTATTATCACATTAATTACTAGTGTAATCAGC
>NC_046661.1:31187245-31196342 GCF_010883055.1 Belonocnema kinseyi | reverse complement strand
GCGAGCTCTATATTTTAGGAAAAATCGTTAATTCGACTCATTTATCCACTCAAAATATTTGGTGCATTTTGTTTCAATAGAAAAAAAATTATCCTTAAAAAACGGGGTGGCCCTATAAATATGGGACACACTGTATACAGCAATGTCAATTCATAATTATTTTGTAAAGAATTTTTTATCAATAAAAAATACAAATTTATTCCAAATGCCTTGCTTTTATCATTGAAAATAATGATATAATCTGTTTTTAATTAACATTTATATTTAAAACTTCCCGCCATTAGGAACATTTTCCGACTTCGGAAAATCGAGGTGTCAACGGATTTATAGTCTCCTGGCTGTTGATTGACCAACCAACTGGATGTGTAAAAGAGCCTTGAGTTGAAAATGTCGGAAATGTTGACCGCGGCCACGGTGGCGCTGGATATTCATTGGGCCGACTAGCTGCGCAAATGCATGTGATAATGTAAATATTTACACTTTTAATTTTGAAAAATACGTTTTTAAGTATTTTTACTTGTAATAACGGGAAAGTACAAGACCTAAGTGCGAAGTCACATACGGCCCAACATTGGCCCATGGTCGTCAAAAATATTGCCGAAGCTCGGCTACCATTATCGCGCCAATGACGGAATGATAACTATGGCCTGCGCTTGGCAGCCAAGGTTTGGTTGCCATTGTCGGCCCAACACTGGGTACCAATATTGGACCAAACCTAGCTGCCATAATCGCGCCATTTCCGGATTGATAACTATGGCCTTGACTTAAGGTATGCCTTGGTATTTAAAAAATTAATTTGAATTAATTGCGAGTACTTTGAATATAAATATTAATGGTCCTGTTTAGATTGAATTCATGTATTAAATTTTGAACATTATATTACAAATAAAATTTCTAACGCTACGGAGTATCGAACCTACATCTATATACCTAAATCTATCGCCTAGCAGTCGAGAGTGCTAACCACTGCGCTAAACCGACAAGTTGAAACTCTGTGAAAAAGCCATCCTCATAAGCTGCAGTTGAGAAAAGTTAAAGAACCAAATTTTAAGCTCTCTTTTTCTAATTATTTATTATTATGGGACGTTGTGTAAATATAAAATACACGAAATGTTAACAGGAATATCAATACAATAATTTTTATTAGGTGCTAAAAGTGAGACTTGGCTCAACATTGGGCCGATTTAAATATAACATTGTTTGCCGTGGTAAAAGTGACACTTGGCCTAGTAATGTGTCGTCACTAGGCCAGACTTTGGCGGATCCTCATAAAACATGGTTCCCTGTACTAAAAGTGAGACTTAGCGCAATAAAGTGCTGATACTGGGCCAAGCATCGGCGGAGGATCGGTAAATAAAAAAGCTAATATAGGCCGCCAGCACTGGTTCAACAATGGGCCAATTTAAATAAAACATAGTTTGCCGTGGTAAAAGTGACACTTGGCCCAGTAATGTGCCGTCACTGGGCTAGACTTTGGCTGATACTCGTGAAACATGGTTTCCTTTACTAAAAGTGAGACTTGGCGCAATAAATTGCCGATACTGGGCCAAGCATCGGTGGAGGATCGGCAAATATGAATAGCCAATATAGGCTGCCAGCACTGGCTCACCGCTGGGCCGATTAAAATGCCAGTATTGGCCCAATAACTTTAGCCGACCTTTGGTTGCCAATATTGGACCAACACTGGGCCGTGTATTCAGCTCCGGCAATTCGCACTTGGGGAGTTTGACATCCACTGAACAAAAAGTTGTTATTAAAAATGGTGAAATGTGTGATTGTCGGGTGGAAATGTGGATATCGTTGCAAGCAGTAATGCACTAACAAATGTAAATTTATTATTGTGCCTAAAGATGAAAAAATAACAAAACTGTGGCAAATAGCGATTTTTCGCGATGAAATCAAACTAAACGGGGGGATGCAATCTGTCATAAGCATTTCGACCCTGATGACCTTATATGGGAGAGTTAATATATATATATATTTTGTTTAAATTAATTTTTCCAATATAAAAAATGGAGACAAAAAAGGCAGTTCGTTCTATTTTTATCAATTTTTATATTAATATAGCACACAAAGTATTATTTAAATTTATATTTGAATTTTCCTGTTCTTAAAGAAAGCCGTTTAAATTTACTTATAATTATAGACGAATTATGAAATTCGTACTTTCTTTAACATTCGTCATAAAATTTGAAACGATAATAAACAATTATTTAAGACTATTAATTTTTCTAATGATTGCATGTGCAAATATGTTTTTGAAATTTAAAACTATAATAGGAACGATTTCCAATTTACACCAATATTGAAAGATCACAATCATAATAAAATTAAAAACTTCTATCGATTTCCTTTTTTGCCTTAATTTTTTTATATACTATACACAAAATAAAATAATTAATAAAATAATAAAAAGCCTGTGCCATCATAATATAAACTGTTCTTTATATGTTTAGCGATTTATAAGGCAATTTTATCAATGTTTAACCATTGGTATACTTTGTTAAATGTCCCTCTCTTATCCCATTTTTTACAGAAACAGCAACAAAAAGTCTTAACTGAAAAATAAAAACTCCATGACTCAATTGCAGTGCAATATTAACAAATCAATGATTAAACTTCAAGGAAAAATGAATATAATATTTTTTGCGTTTGTATCTCAAAACAATATTTTAAAAAATATTTGTAATGTTTAATTATTATTAATAAATAATCATATCATGTAATATTAATATAATTATTCACTTTAATCAAGGCAATAAATGATAATATATCAACATTTAAATAGAGATGACAGAACTTCTATTAGAACTGCCCGCCAAAAAGTAAACCGAATTTTCGTCTAAAACTCGAGCAACTTACATTTTTTCATAATAAATTTTGCTTTGAAAAATATAAGATGCTTTCTTAATTAGCGTACTGCAGAAGAAACTTCGTTAAAATCTTTTTTATTATATAAAAATGGAATTTTCACGTTTTTTCCATTGCATTTGAATTAATCTTGGCCCAATTAAGGATCCTATACGGAAGGACGCGCCAAAGTTCCCCTACTCCGACCCCTTCGCCATGACAGTTCTCCCGGAAAAAATTAATATCCGGGTACGCACGATTCAAACGACATGAAATACGAAGCGGTAATGGAATACGTTGAAAAATGATTACGATGATCGTGAATACTGATGATATAAAATTCACA
Source organism: Belonocnema kinseyi (assembly GCF_010883055.1). Lineage (NCBI taxonomy): Eukaryota > Metazoa > Arthropoda > Insecta > Hymenoptera > Cynipidae > Belonocnema > Belonocnema kinseyi. The sequence continues at coordinate 31,193,146 of NC_046661.1, read as the reverse complement.
TTTCAAATGCCTACAATGTACAATTATTTGTCAATAATTTTTAGTTCGTGTAGAACGATTCCTAATTAATTTAATAATAATAATAACAATAGTAATAATAATAATATAAAAATCTGTATATATACTAAATCTAATATTAGTCAAAAATACTAACAAGTAAATTGATGTACAAATTTGTATAATACACGTGACTAAAAATGACACCGGAAACAGATTGATTATAACAATCTATTAAATGTGTAAAAATCACGTGTAAAAAAATTGATTAATACATGAAGTAAGGTATAAGATGTGACATGTAAATAATATATCTATGTAAAGAATATACCATTTACTAATTGTCTTAAAAGGCTTAAATGCAATTTTCACATTTTTAAAAGATTAATAGCGCACGCTTTCTATTTCCATACTCACATTATTGGCTCCTATTTTTATAAATACTGCACTAGAAACTTAATAACTTAAAACCGCTGATCACAGCAGACTGTTGCAGTGATCCCAGATCTGAAACGAGATGTGGTCCAATACTATGACAAGGCTATGTCCGTGTGAATATAGTAGACGGTATAAATGACTGGGTTGCGCGCGCAACCCATTTCTCCTCTTCTGAATTTGAAAACACGAAGATGCACGATTGCCCATCGGAACACTTCAGCGGTTCTATTTATATCTCTATTCGCTTTGAAATAAAATCAAGAGATTAGGATTTTAATATTTCCAGATTTCGATGCTGGCGATTCTCATGATTTGAATACTTCGCGCGCCTCTTTATATGCGCATATTTTGAGGTTACGTCATTTCAAGCATAAAATATAAATTATATAAATATTAATACTATTATATACATATATTATTAATGATAATATCATAAGTATGTTATTTTATATTGTATACTTTATATTGTGTATATTATTGTAAATGATGAAAATAAATTATATAATTAAGTATGTGATATTATAATAATATATAGAATAGAATAAAATTTATTGTCTTCATTGTATACTTTTACACGTTTTTACTATATTCGTTTGCTCTCTTAAATTTTTGAATAAAACGAAGCTACATATTTTCTCTCTTAGAATTTTTACCTGAACAGATAATAATTAAATCATTTCATCACAGAAAAAACGTAGAATAAAATTTGTTGCAGACAATTTTTTAGAGCGATTAAGTTTTGTTCAGCCAACTTCGCGTCTTTCGGAAACATGTGTTTGTCATGGAAAAACAAAAGAAAGTTTAACCGATATTTGTGTAAAGTTTATCCTATGAAGTTATTTTTTGCAGAGAATCTTTCGTCGGAAATCGATGTAAAGTTTATTTTCTGTTTTTTCTGTGATATATCTGTGTCTACATTACAGTTCCTCTTGTCCTTAGGCTATATTTCTCCTCTATATAACTATTTTATTCGATATTAGAATTATATTGATATTAATATTAATTAGCTGTAAATGATTGTGCTGGGGTTTTTCAGCGTTTGATTTATTTATTAAACCAAAAAAGTTTAAACAGCCTCCGGACTTTAGAAATTATAAAATTTATTTATGAGAATCATTTGGAATTAAACAATAACAATAATAGATAAATTCATAGATAAATTCAACTTCCACCGCTTAAAACTCTAGCACAATAATTTACAGCTAATTAATATTAATGCTAATATCAATATCTGTTGAGATAATATTATTATAATTATAGTATCATATACAGTTAAATTAATATTATATTAATTCTATTATAATGCACCCTAATTATAATTATTTTTTCAAATTTTCATCTCCTTACTCAAAATTTTAATTATTTTTTAGAATTCCTTGTCCCAGATCTGAATAATAATTTTTTCAAAAAACCTCTAATTCAATTCAGATACAATTTCATGTTCAAATACAATTTCAGATACAATAGATACAATTGCTTTAAAAAAATTCCTTTTCACATTTAAAATTCAGGGTGAAATTAGATAATTCAAACTTTTAAATCTGAAAATGATTTATTTGAGGTGAAAATCTTTTGAATTTTAAACTTTTAAAACTGAAGCTTGACAAATTTTTAATTCAGAAATATTTCATTTAAACGCTCAATAATTATAAAATAAAAACTTTCAACATCTTTTCATTTTACAATTTTTTTTATCAAATTATGTTAAAATACAAAATTACAAATTTTTAATTTTTATGACTTTGACATTTTAGAGATTTCTGGTTAAAAAATATAAATAATGCTATTATTTTTAAGGTTAAAAATGATAATACTTCAAAAAAAGTTTAGTTCTTAACAATAAAAATTGAACGATTAAACCAATTTCTTAACTAAAAACTTTTTAAAATAAAAGTTGAATTATTTTTATTTTATCAAAATAATTGAATTTTCAACTGAAAAAAGATAAAAACAAATTTTCAATGAAATTGTTACGTTTTCAACTAGAAAGATGAATTTCTTAACTGAAATTAATAATCTTCAGCCAAAAACTGGTATTTTTATTGAATTCTAAGTTCAAAAAAAATAATTACAAAAAAAACTTTCATTTTCAAACAAATAGTTACATTTTTAACTAAAATGTTGAATTTTGAACAAAAAAGTTTAGATTTCTAATTAAAAACTGTTAAACTCATCCAAAAATATATAAATTTTGAAAAAATAGTTGACTTTTCAGTCAATAAGGATTTTTTTAAATTGTTGAATTTCAAAGCCAAAGAGATGATTTTTTTACAAAACAGTGTAAGGTTTTTTTAAACGGAATAGTTCAAAGACTTCTGGTTAAAAAATATAAACCAAATCTATTATTTTCAATGCTTTGAATTGAAGAATAAATCAATACATTTTTAAATGTTAAGGACTAAATCATTTTGATCAATAAAAATGGATTAATTACAATTCTTTTTTAATTGGAAACTTTTTAAATTATAAATTGAATTCTTTTATTTTAAGTCGCTTTCATTTTCAACTGAAAAAAATAGCTTTGTTTTTTATTTTTTAACCAGAAATCTTTGAACTATTCCGTTTAAAAAAAAAGTTTACACTGTTTTGTAAAAAAATTCTCTTTTTGGCTTTGAAATTTAACAATTTAAAAAAAATCCTTATTGACTGAAAAGTCAACTCTCGTGTAAAATTGATATATTTTTGGATGAGTTCAACAGTTTTTAATTAAAACTTTTAACTTTTTTTATTGAAAATTCATCATTTTATTTGAAAATGTAACTATTTGTTTGAAAATGAAAGTTTTCTTTTAAATTAATTTTTTCGGGCTTAAAATCCAATTGTTTTGTAGCAAATTTTTCTTTTTGATCTGAAAATTCATCTGCTTTGGGAGAAATTTCATCTTTTATGTAAAAAAACTTAACTATCTGACTTTTAGTTTTAGAATACACAATTTTTTAGTTAAAATTTCAACTACTTCACTAAAATTTAAACTTATTTGTAACAAGTCCAATTTTTGGTTGAAGATTATTGATTTCAGTAAAAAAATTCATATTTCTGATTGAAAATGTAACTATTTTGTTGCAAATTTGTTTTTCTCTTCTTTTTTAGTTAAAAATTCAATTATTTTGATAGTAAGTTAATTTCGTACATTTTTAATTAGTAAACTCAAATTTTTATCTATAAATAACAATGCAAAAATATTAATCTGGAACAACTTAAAATAAAAATAATTTCACTTGTATTTTAAAAAGTTTTTAGTTAAAAAATTTGTTTAATCGTTCAATTTTTAATGTTAGGAATTGAAATTTTCTTGAAGTATTGTCATTTTGAACTTTAAAAATAACAGCGTAATTTATATTTTTTAAACAGAAGTCTCTAATATTTTATACTATGTATTATTGAGCGTTTGAATGAAATGTTTCTGAATCAAAAATTTGTCAAGCTTTAATTTTAAAATTCAAAAGATTTCCACCTCAAATAAATCATTTTCAGATTTGTTTGAATTTTCTAATTTCACCCTGAATTTTGAATTGGAATAGGAAATTTTTCAAATCAATTGTATGAATTTCTGAATTGGATTAGAGATTTTTTGAAAAAACCGTAATTCAGATCTGGGACAAGAAATTCTAAAAAATAATTAAAAGTTTGAGTTAGGACATGAAAATCTGAAAAAAGAAGTATAACCAGGGTACATTATAATAGAATTAATATAATATGTAATTAACTATATATGATATTATAATTAAAATATTATCACAACAGATATTGATATTAGCATTAATATTAATGAGCAGTAGATGACTGTGCTAGAGTTTTAAGCGTGGAAGTTGAATTTATCTATTAAACCGAAAAAATTTAAATAGCCTTTCAAAATTAGAGAATTTATTTATGATAATCATTTAAAATAAAACAATTACAAATAATAAGTACTAACAGGTACAAAATTTTGTATTAACACTTTTTAAAATTGCTAGTAATTTTAAATCTTAAAAATCGAAGTCCCAAGCAGTCATGAAAAAGTAAAATATAACCAAATTGTAGGAAGCTATAGTTTGTTATTGTTTAATTCCAAGTGATGCTCATAAACAAATTTTATAATTTCAAAAGTCCGGAGGCTATTTAAACTTTTTTGTTTTAATAGATAAATCAAATGCTTAAAAGCCCCAGCACAATCATTTACAGCTAATTAATATTAATATTAATATAATTATAATAACGAAAGAATAGTGACATAGAGGAGAAATATAGCCTAAGGACAAGAGGAACTGTAATATAGACACAGAAATATTCAATGATATAATTATTATCTGTTCAGGTAAAAATTCTAAGTTAGAAAATATGTAGTATTCAAATCATGAGAATCGCCAGCATCGATCTGGAAATATTAAAATCCTAATCTCTTGATTTTATTAAAAAGCGGATAGAGGTATAAATAGAACCGCCGAAGTGTTCCGACCGGCAATCGTGAACCTTTGAGTTTTCAAATTCAAAAGAAGAGAATTGGGTTGTGCGCGCAACCCAGTCATTTATACCGTCTCCTACTATATCCACACGGACATAGCCCTGTCATAGAATTGGACCACATCTCGTTTCAGATCTGGGATCATGGACTGTTGACATCTGTATACTATATCGTGTATACTCAAAACGTAGGTGTCCGAAATACTATGTTCACGCTGTGGAGCGGAAGTAAAAACTGCTTGTCGGTAGCCAATAAACCTTTTCATTTAAGAAAACGACATTGCGCAAGTGCTAAAGATATATAGCACTTCCATGTGAGTTTCGTCTACTTTGACTGAAACTTATGTGGGAATAGTAGACATTGACGAAAAAAAACTATTTCAAACAATTGGAAGTTAAAAGCTTCCCAAAAAAGAAATGTCTAATAGACCAGGAGAAAATCAATTGAAAAGAAAAAAAGGTTGGTGCGCACAAGAGGTGCTGTTTTGGAAAGTGCAAAAGTGTCAGTCGGTCCAAGTCCTACTTGGAATGTACTTATTATTTATTATATTTCCAAAACCCAGTTTAATATTTCAAAATTGTGACATTCCCGAGGGTTCACTTAAAAAGCAAAAAGTTGCTGCTTTTTTCCTTTTGTACATTGTTTTCTGCATTTTAACCACCTTTTTAACTGACAAATGGTATTTTTTCCGCCTTTTTATGCAATAATTCAGCACCTGGCTGATCATTTTCATTTACTTTTACATAAAAATTAAGTACGATAGTGTACATTTTAACAAAAATATCACCGAAATTTTTAAATGCCCGCGAAGTGTCATGGCGGCACCTAAGCTTCCGCTTTTAAATGAAAAGAACTATAGGTAATAAGCAGCCTCGGTATCGCATCCGTCCTTATAGGGTCCTTAGGCCCAATGAACAAGTAGCGCCACCGTGGCCGCGATCATCTCTCATGACACTTCTAAAGCATAGGCTGGATAGGAAGAGCCAGGAGGCTGCTTGGAACTAACGTAAACAAAACACGCA
>NC_046661.1:31186039-31187145 GCF_010883055.1 Belonocnema kinseyi | reverse complement strand
CCCCCCCCCTGACTACTCCGCTGATTATTATTATTATTATTATTATTATTATTATTATTATTATTATTATTATTACCCGTAACACAACTTTCGAAAAATTTCTGATAGGATCTGATAAAAATATTAATGGCGCATTTCTGATAAAAACTGATAAAAGTAAATGGGACATTTCTGATAAAAAATTATTGAGACACTTCTGATAAAATCTTATAGAACATTAGTGGGACACTTCTGATAAGATCTGATTGAACTTTGCTGAGACAAATTTTCTGATAGAAACTGAAAAATTCGGATGCAGTTTTCGGAAAGATTCTGATAAAATCTGAAAAGAATATTTTTCCGAATGTTTCAGATTCTATCAGAAATTTCCTATCAGAATCTTTCCGATCTTTTGGGCAGGGTGGGGCACTTCTGATAAGATCTGATAGAACTTTGCTGTGTCAAATTTTCTGATAGAAACTGGAAAATTCAGATGCAGATTTCGGAAAGGATGTGAAAGAAATGCAAAGCTTCAAAGAGAAAGTTCTATCAGAAATTTCTATCAGGGTGGGTTGATATAGTAATCTTATTATTATTTAGCTTTATGAAATTTTATTATATTTGAACTATTAATGTGTACAATAATTTTTAAAGTGCGCAAAAAGGTATATCTTTGAAGTGTATGCAAACTTCGAGCATAGATTTGAGGTTAAATACTTATTGCGTCGGCGATGTTTCTTTAAAAATTTGTATATAAGTATTCATACGTTACAATGTACATGGGTCAAACCGAATTAGCGACTACGTCTGCTATATGCAATACAGTGTGTCCCATATTTATAGGGCCACCCAATTTTTTAAGGAAAATTTTTTTTTTCTATTGGTACAAACTGCACCAAATTTTTTGAGTGAATAAATGAGTCGAGTTAACGATTTTTCCTAAAATATAGAGCTCGCAATTCCATTCGTTCATTTATTTGGGCATTTTTTCGAAAAAATCGGTGTCCCAAATTATTAGGGGCACTAAAAAAAAATCAATTTTTCCGAAAGAATTCAATTTATTCAACAAAATACGTACATATAAAAAGATTTTATTCACAAAATTAGTAATTAATAGTATTTCCGTC
>NC_046661.1:31179591-31185939 GCF_010883055.1 Belonocnema kinseyi | reverse complement strand
ATCACATTTTCTGCTCTATCGAGGTGCTGCCCTCATCGTACTACGAAGTCGAATTCTTGTTTTCTCGTTCCTCGTAAAATATGACGGTAAAGCAGTAGAAAGATTTTTTGAGGTTAGAAAAGTTTGACATGCATGTATCAATGAATTTTTTCAGATCTGAAGCTTGATCCAGGTTTTTGGTACATAGTCTTTTTTCTTCATCATAAAAACAAATTTCTGGAAAAATCATATTTTTAATTTTTAAAAAAGTATTATAGAAACACATTTCGAGATAAAAAAGTGCTGAAAACATTTTTCTTTGAAAAATATTTTTTTTAATTGAAATAATCAAATATTTATACCAAAGAAACAACTTTTTAAATGTTTGAAGTGTGTAAACATTATTGTTTAAATTTAAAATAACAATAATTAAAATAAAATATGTTTCTGGATAATATATTTTGTTTGCAAATGTATATAGTATTCTTTAAATCACAAAAGTTCTTCCGAAAAATCGAAATGTTAAATAAAAAACACGTAGTTTTGTATATTAATTTATCGGTAAAATTTTTTGTATAATTTTAATTTTAAATTCAAACAATAATTTTTAACACTTTAAATACTAAACAAAAATTTATTTGATAACAATATTTTGTTCTCGTATTTTTAAAAAATGATTAATATTGATTAAGAAACAATTTTATTTTGGGAGTTTTATTAACTGGGAATTTTCAAATTCGCTAATATTATAAACTATCAGGAATTTTATTTGTTTTGGAATTGTATTTTTCGGGATATTTCAGCCGTCCCCATAGAATTACAGAAAATTTGCTCTAATTATAACTTCGGCGCTCGATCTTGTTGATTTTTTCCTACAGTATTAATAAAGAAAAATTGTATGGAAATTTTTGATATCACCAAGTTAAAGATAATCACAATTAATAATTGTTAAATTCGCTGTATATGCAATTTTTATTCTTGGGTCTTGGCGATTTTTTTCTAATCCATTTCAGTTACTGGCAAACAGGGGTGATTTTTTCTTATAATATAAGTGATTGAAATTTGGAAAAATTGGATAGGCTTTTTTGACTTCTAGGAATGTAAAAAAGGTAAACTTGAGAAAAATTAAAAGCTAATTTAAGAACTATTTATGCTCTTTTAAGATACCAATACAATTGACACAATATTAATTGTAAAAATTGAAAATTTTTAGGCCATCAGTTTAAGAACTTGAATTTTAACGTTAAATTTGATTCATTTTCAGAATACAGACTTCTTGTTTGAATTTTCAGAATTTTCGTTATAAGTTATAGGTTAGGTCAAAAATAACATTCTGGTATTCGAAATTGTTACAACACGAAAAAGTTTAAATTTAAAATTTAAAAATGCTAAAATTCAAAATTTCCCATGTTCATTTGCAATCTAGCGAGTCACTTTCTTTCGCTTCTTTTGAAAGTCGATGCTTTGCTTTCAGTTTTCTTTTTCAAATATACCTTGAATTCAAATTATTTCAAATTAAATGTTTGCAGCTGCATTTAGTTTGAATTATACCAAGGTTTTTTGTTTTGAATTTAAATCAATTAAGACATTTTATTTGTTTTTCACGATTGTAATTTATAACTTCTAAAATTGAATAATTGTAGCTCAAACCTGAAAAAGTATAGACTAATTTCAAATGTATAGAGGTTCTATCACATATATTGAACTATTAAAACCTCTGACCTTTTTATAGGTTTTTAAAACTCTCTTAAAAACTTTTTTTAACAATTTTGATTGTGATTTCTTAATAAAAGAATAAGTGTTATTTAGTCTCCAGACAGTAATTTTAAAAATATTTAAAGCTTTAACAGTTGAGACATTTTAAATTTGTAGTCTTCAGTATATTGAATAATTTCAAATTTAAAGCTATTTAAACATGTCATCTGAATTTTTAAATGGAAGGTGTTAGATCAGTTTAGATTGAAACCTTTCAAATTATTTAGTTACAAATTAAAATCGTACAACTTCAGGTTTTATTTATTTTTTGATCATTTGTCAGCCCCTCCCCCACAAATTGTTTTTTGTGAGAAAATAACGCCTGATTTTTTTTTAAATTAACAAATATATATTAAAGGTTCACTCAAGGTCATTTTTATTCAAAAAGCTTGTTCCTGGATAAATTGACTCTTATTGTTTGCGATTTCGTTCTTTCACTCAGGGATTGTGTTTTTCATAGAAAACATTGAAATGTGGTTTTTCGCGTTTATAAAATTATAATTAAAGGTCACTCGGAGTAATTTTTTGTGAAAAATATTGATTTACAAAGAATATTTGTCAAAAAATAGAATGGATTTCTTCGCCCGAGATACAAACGTAAATTGTACTATAGTAAAAACAACTGGAAAAATTTAGACGAAAGCCAAATTTGGCAAAGAAAACAAAACTTTGCCGACCTATAAATACTAATTTTATTCCCCGAAAGATTTTTAAAAAATCTCTTCGAAACACTTTTATTGCAACAATTTAATCAAGAAAAATATTTGTTATGAAAATAAAAATAGTACAATTTTTACATACAATTCTTAAAATAAAAAATCTGTGTCAAAGCATAACCCAATCCGACTATTCTTTTGAAAGTTATCCGATATACAGACAACCACAACAAAAATAACAACGACAACGTAAACGCCAGAGAGACACACAGTTACCGACGTAAAAACTTGTTTTTCTGGCTCAAGGAGCCTCAAAACGTCGAAATTTCATGAAATTCGCAAAAGTAATTTTTCGCATTAAGCTCTTTTCATTATGGATGAGAATATAATAAAATAATCATGTGGCCTTTAAAAAATAGCGTTTTTCGCCTCTTGACTTTTTTTCCATATCAAGCTTTTTTTACTTCAAATTTCCATTTTCGTTTGGTTTTTTGGATTTTAAAAATCCTTTAACTTTGGTGAGTTTGATTTTAACAAAAAAAGTTAGCAGGATAAATTGTTCATATTTTTTTGTACCATAAATGGCTGTGTGTAGTATTTTCAAATTTTGAAAAAAGTGACCTCAAAAATTTTGAAAAAGTTTCAGCTTTTTGGATTTTCATCAAAAATGGCTGTTTTACAAACTCGATCTTTCTTTTTGGCCCCTCAAACAGTGTGTCAAAGCCCAATCCAATCAGACCAGTCTTTCGGAAGTTATCCGGTATACATAACACACAACAACGACGACACTGGACAGACAAACAGACCCCGACGTAAAAAAATGTTTTTCTGACACAAGGGGCCTCAAAACGTCGACATTTGATAAAATCCGAAATAGAAATTTTTCATAAAAAACTAATACCTTCTCATTTTGGATGAGAATATAAAAATTATCAACAAGATTTGTAGAAAATCATTCGAAGAATAAAAATTCCCATAAGTTACAACCGAAATATTACAATTTCAAAAAAATGAAAGTTCTAAATATTGAGCTAGACTCGCGACCGGGACAAATCGGGAAATGAAAGTAAATTTGAAAATTGAACTGCAGTTCAAGTATTAAAAATTTAACAATGATTGATTTTACAAGGTGATTCTAGATCTGTTCAAAATGATATAATTTACATATTTTAACGTTAAAATTTGAACTAATTTAATTCGAAAGCCTTAGTAGTGGCACAAGTGTAAACATTCGCATTAGTAGCTTCTTACGCCTTTATTCAATTTTAATATCTTGGAGGTTTCTGAATGTTTCAAAGAAAAGAACAAAATTTCGAGCTTCTCAAGAATTTTAAAATATTAGGAAAACAATAAAAATTTCTGGGTAGTTTTAAAATAAGTTTTTATTTCGAAAAAGTACATTACTCAAAGAGAATGTTTAAATTTAAAAGAGAATTGATATTGAAATCTCCGGCACTTGAATAATAATTTTATAAACATTGTATTAAAAAATAAATTAAAAAACACGTGCGCTTTGAAAAAAAATGTTCTGTATAAATTTTCTTCGTACCTACATAATATCATTTTTGAAACAAACTTTGCAGGATTCAATTCAACAACGATTTATATCAACATTTATTTTCATTACTTTTATCTTTTTTTTATTAATAAAAAATTCGATTTTTCAGAACTTTTTAATATTTTTTTCAAATAGAATGCATATTTTCAAACAAAATTTTTTCATCCAGAAATGTATATTCGATTATTGTATTTTCAATAAATAAATAATATTTAATAAACAATTTTTGGAATTGTTTAAATTCAGGAATTTTCTAGTTCGGATATTTTAAAATTCAGCCATTTTCTTTGGGGATTTTTTTAATTCGGTAATATCTTATTGCCCGGAATTTTATTTATTTTATTTTCCGTGAATTTTCCAATTTGACTTTTATATTTCGAAACTTTTATAATTTCGGGAATTTTATTATTTGGTTATTTTTCAATTTACGAATTTTACAGGGTCGCGAATTTTGTTTTTCGGGATTTTTAAGTGGCTTTTTCCGAAAAATAAAATTCCCACGTCACTGTAAAAATTCCGAAATTATAACATTGTCTAATTATAAAAGTCCCGAATTGGAAAATTCTCGAAAATTTACAATCTTACCGAATTTACGAATTGCCGACAGAAAATTTCCGAATTACGAGGTGTGTTCAAAAAGTAAGGTGACTTTTCAATTTTCGCGGGCTACGTAAATTCAAGTTTTAAATTTTTTGTTTTGTTGTGTTGGTAAACTCGTCACGATCATATGTTCACAGTTTTTACTATATAGCTCGTGCAGTTTTTCTGGCAGAGGCGTAAAAGGTTAGAAGGGTTTGGTGTGCTCGGCGATTTTCTTCTTTCGAAAAAAATAGAGCAAAGAGTTTGCATTAAATTTTGTGTGAAAAATGGAATCCAGTGCTCTAAAACTCTTGAAATGTTGACAGTTGCATACGATGAGTCTACTCTGAGTAAGAAAAATGTGTATAAGTGGTACAAGCTGTTCCAAGAAGGCCGAGAGGTTGTCGAAGACGAACCTCGCCCTGGACGTCCCAGCACGTCAACTACAGATGGAAACGCTCAAGCAGTGGAAGAAATGGTGTTGAAAAATCGCCGAATTACCATCAGAGAAGTTGCTGAAGATATTGGCATATCGGTTGGCTCATGCCATGCTATCTTTTCGGACGTTTTGGTTATGAGACGTTTATCAGCGAAATTTGTTACAAAACTGCTTAATTTTGATCAAAAGATTCATCGCATGGCCGTCGCTCAGGAGATGTTGAATGAAGTCAATAATGCCATATTCACCGGATTTGGCCCCCAGTGACTTTTTTCTTTTCCCAAAACTGAAGGGACCCATGAAAAGACATCGATTTTCAACGATTAAGGTGATAAAAACGGTATCGCTGAAAGAACTCAAGGCTATACCACAAAATTATTATCAGAAGTGCTTCGATGATTGGAAAAAGCGTTGGCACAAGTGTATTATATCTGAGGGGGATTACTTTGAAGGTGACAACATAAATATTGAGGAATAAATGAATATTTTTTGAGAAAACCATAAAGTCACCTTATTTTTTGAACACACCTGGTATATAATATCCGGGCTAGACAACTCTCTAATTTGAACAAATAAAAAATAGTTTGTTAAAATTTTTTTTTTAATAAAATAAAATATTTTTACCAAACAAAAAAATCTTTTTTATTTATAAAGTGTCTAAAAAATATTGTTTGAATTAAAAATAACAATAATTGAACAAATGTATTTTTGGATAAAAAAAGTTGTTTGAAAATTTTCATTGTATTTTTGTACATTTCAGAAAACGCTCGCAAAAATAAAATTATTATTTGAAAAAATAAAAATAAAAGTCGCCTTAAATCAGCCTGCATTGAATCCTGCAAAGTTCTATTTCAGTTGAAGCTCACGTGTTTTAAATTTATGTTTGTATCACATATTTATACAATTATTGTTATTTTAAATTAAAACAATCATTTAAAAAAATTAAACATTAAACAAAATATCTATAATAAAAATATTTGATTATTGTATTTTTAATAAATAAATCATATTGATCACGAAACTATTTTCTCAATTTCTGCAATTCGGGAATTTTCTAGTTTCTATATTTTATCATTAGACAGCATTCGGCCTGGATTTTTATTATTCGGGAATTTTCAAATTCGATAATATAGTAAACTGTTCAGAATTTCATTATTCCAGAGTTTTTAAATTCGTGATTTTCAGGTTTCAGCATCTTGTTATTTCGGAAAGTTTACAGTGTCGAAAATATTTCAAAAATTTAAAAAGGTTTATAAAATTGTAAAAAAATCTTGAAGATTTTGAGGCAATTTGTTTGCAGAATTTTGTATAAATTTTGCGACAAATTGGGAATCATTATAAATATATTTAAAACTCCTGAAAAACTTAAATAATAATTTGAA
>NC_046661.1:31176935-31179491 GCF_010883055.1 Belonocnema kinseyi | reverse complement strand
AGATCGAGTAAGCTGTATCAATTATAATGATTTAAAGTTTATTTTAAAATATATTTTATGGAATATGATATTTTTTATGAATGTGCTAGTGAAATTCTGTTCGTATAATTTTGTTTGCCGATGCGAAACGTAATCTGGCTTGAAACTGTCGTCTTAACATCTAAAAACCGAAAGAACAATTTTGCTATCACTTGGAATTATAATTATATTTTTATAAAAACGTTAGAATATATAACAATTAAGAAATTGGAAAATACATACGAGAACTTGATTGGACGAATAGTCTAAAAAAGTCCATAGAAATTGCAGACCACAAAAATAAAAATAAAAACTAAATATTATTAAAGAACTATATATAGACAATATATAGAATGAAGATTATAATTTATAATTTTAGAATTAGTGAAAAATATATGAAACCGTAATATAAATTACTCATCGTCTTATATTTGTGGTATTTATTAAAACAACCAAGGTTCGCAAAGTTATAAATGTAAAAATGTTTTAATTGGCAATTTACTTTCAATCCAAATGGTTCTTGTCCGAGCTAAGTAATCATTAGTGCGCCTCGAGGGGCCTACTGAGAGTTGCTTACAGTGCTCCAAGTGGCTGCTGGAAAAATATATCGGTGGGACTTCGTGGGTGTTATCTACGGGTGGCGGCATGTAGAGTGGAAGTGACTTTTTTCGCCGGACGCGCCATCTATATTTATGGCGGGCAACGTAACCCGCACCGCATCTACGTTTATATCTCTGTTTTAATCATGAACATAGGAAACAAGGGACTAGGCATGCCATTACGGGGGTGATGCAATGACAGGGGAGGTCTGCCACCTTTGATGTCCCGCGACAAACATGGCAGCGCCCACATGTTTATATTTTCATGCACAGTTTGTCGGCAAAAACGCTCGTGCGCATAATCAAATGGCACATCGTAAGATGGCGGCACTCCCCACTCATGGAATTCTCCCCCCCCCCGTGGATTCAACCCCGCTCGCCCAAGCTAGGATGGCATGCCTAGTCCCGTATTTCCTATGTCCATGGTTTTAGTACTCTTCAAATCCACAGGGAATGATTGTTTGGATGCTAAAAACAAACAATAATTTTGACTGGCAGCTCCTCAGTGGTGCCCAAGTTAACTAGCAGACTATGAAACATGTCAAAAATTCGAGTGAAAGAACCTAACTTTAGTAACTCTTGAAACCAATTGGGGATGATTTTTTAGGCGCAAACAACTACCAAGAAGTTTGACTGGCAGCTCCTGAGTGGTGTCAAAGTTGACTGGTAGGCTGTCAACATCCCAAAAATTTAAGTCAAGAAACGCAGTTTTAGTACTCTTGAAACCCATTGTTGCGAGCTGTGAATTTACGTAAAAAGTGAGATTTTCGTAGTTTCTTTTTTTATATACATTTTAGTTTTATAGAAGTATCCTATAGATGAAAATTTTAGGTAATGAAAAGAACGAAACTTTCATTCGGTTGCTGATTAAAATATTAGTCAACTTTGGCACTACTCAGGAGCTGCCAGTCAAATTCTTTGTTAGTTGTTTGCACCAAAACTATCATCCTCAATGGGTACGAAGAATACTAAAATGACGTTTTTTCACTCTAATTTTTGGCTTGTTTGACAGCCTGTCAGTCAACTTTGGCACCACCGAGAAGCTGCCAGTCAATCTTCTTGGTAGTTGTTTGCACCTAAAAAATCATCCCCAATGGGTTTCAAGAGTACTAAATTGACGTTTTTCACTCGATTTTTTGAGATGTTTGACAGTTTCCCAGTTAACTTTGCAGCCACTCAGGAGCTGCCAGTCAAACTTATTGTTAGTTTTTAGCATGAAAACAATCATTCCCCGTGGGTTTGAATCTACTAAAATGACGTTTCTTCACTCGAATTTTTGACGAGTTTAACGATAAATTGTTGCAAAATACACCAACATTCGTTAGTCAGTCAACGAATTTCGAAGTGTTGACTATGAAAACAAAAGAATCTGAAATTTTAGTGAATACCAAAATGACGTCCATAGAATTGTCGCGAGCTCCCGGACTATAAGAAATCCAAAAGGAGCGATGTATATTGTGCGCGAGCACAATATGAAAGTTGGAGTATACCTAGAGTATACCTTGTCTCATTTCAGTATATTTTCCACAGATTTAGGGAAATGTATGTCCACGTGGATTCTAGCTCGATCCCCCCGGTCCCCCTGGTGGACAAGCGTGGAATTTTGCCATTCGCCCCCTCCCCCTAAAGTGTCACGTGGTATATGGTTGGCCCCAGAGTAGTTGGGTATCACACTGTCCTACTTCAATTCTATTTACATCTTCTTCGCACATAATAAAAAGCGCCCTTAGCGACATCAGTGATCCCAGATCTGAAACGAGACGTGGTCCAATACTATTATAGGTCTATGTCCGTATTTGAAATAAAGTGAAGAGATTGGGATTTTAATATTTTCAGATTTCGATGCTTGCGATTCTCATGATTTGAATACTTCGCGCGCCTCTTTATATGCGTATATTTTGAGGTTACGTTATTTCAAGTATAACATATAAATTATATC
>NC_046661.1:31171931-31176835 GCF_010883055.1 Belonocnema kinseyi | reverse complement strand
TAATAGTACTTATGATTATTTATTTTATATGATGCAAACTCCTGTTAAAAACAAGAATCCAACGACCAAACCCGGACCAAAACGAACCAACAAAAACAAAAAATTCTATTGTAATCTGAACAAAAAATTCGAACAAAAATAAAAAAGAGGAAAGAAAAATGAGAAGGCATTTATTATTCAAAAAACGGTTCCGAATGACCATGTAATGATTTCTTTGTATGTATTGCAATGTTTCCGAGTATACAGCTTGAATTAGTTAAACAGGCAAATTTAAATAGATGGGATAATATAAAAACTCGGACTCGATTATGTCGACAAGATTTTATCAAAGGGATAGTTTTTATTGTGGAGTCAACTTATTTTAAATTGAATGGATCTTTTTATAAACAGAGGTCTGGTACTCCCATAGTTTCGGTAATTTCTCCGATTTTAGCAGAAATAGTGAAGGAAAATTTGGAGTTTTTGTTTTTGTAAAATTAGATTTTTTTGCCTTTTTATTTTCGGTTTGTCGACGATACCTTATGTGTTCCTCTAGAAAAATTGCAGATGGTCATTGATACTTTTAACAGTTTTTATCAAAAACTTCAATTTACTCATGAAATAGAACAGAATAATAGAATCAGTTTTTTGGACATAGAAGTAATTAATGGTTGGGATGGTAATATCATTACTAATTGGAATTATTTCTTGAAAAAAGATCCTACTCCATCTTCACTCCATTGGGAATCGAACCACAAAACTTCTGATTTCCGGTCAGGTGCTTTTCCAATTAAGCTATTAGAGAGATCAGAATAAGAACTTTCAAAACAAAATTGCATTAATCAAAAACTTAGTTGACAGAGCTCTAGGTTTGTCCCATTTTTCATTTCAAACAAGAAGATTGAATATTGTTAGGAATATCCTTTTTCTGAATCATTATCCACTAAAGTTAATTGAGAAACACATTACAATACGAGCTCAACAAATAAAAAACAGAGTAATAATTTGCTTGCTGATAATCAGAAAGAGTTAAAGGAATATAGTTCGTTTAATACCTTTGCTCTTCCATTTTTTGGTCAAATTTCTAAAACTATTGAACAAATCTTTTAAAAATTTTAAATTCATACTATTTTCCGTATACCATTTAAAATGGATTCAGCGATCAATTTTTGCAAAGATGCTTTGGAGAATTTGGAAAAGGGTGGTGTTGTTTATAAGATCACTTGCAGGATCTGTAAGCTGAATTACGTGGGACAGACTGGCAGACTTCTTAACAGTAGGATAGAGGAACACAAAAGTGATGTTCGTTTGGGACGCTGTTACAAAAGTGTTATTGCCTGACATACAAAGGCATTTGTTGATGTTGGCTATGAGTTTGACTGGGATAATGTTCAAATTTTGCATAATGAAAGTAATGAGAGAAAGAGGAAATTCATGGAAATTCTTTATATTAAAAAACAAAAAATTTATCTATTAATTTAAAAACCGATTTCGATAAGTTGAATAAAAGTTATGCTTATATGATTAATTACATTTAACGAGGCTGTTTCATGAATTCTGTTTTTCTTTTACTTTCTCTATTTCTGATGTAATTGTGAAAGATATTTATATTGTGTTTACAACAGATTGGCCTACTGACCCTCATTCGATTCTCAGGTATCAAAGAGAGAGCACCTGTTCGTGGGTGCTGTCAATTTCTACCATTTAAATTTTTCTTGTCTTGATAAGTACGAGTACTGAAACGTTGGTAATGCAAGTTTATTTATTTTTAACTTGTTTTTCATTGTTCGTTGTGGTCCGGGTTTGGTCGTTAGATTCCTATTTTTTAACAGGAGTTTGCATCAATTTGATTATTGGACGTTAAATAGGAATTTAATTTGGATTTGAATCTAATTTAAATTTCTTACATTATAATTTATATTTTATTATATGTTTCATTGCAATTTTGTTTTCGGTTGGAAAATTAAGAAATTAATGTAAAGTTCAACTGGTGTTTAGAAAATTATAATTTTTTGCTTCAGGATTTTTCATTTTCGTTGAGGATTCACATGCCTGAATGGAAAATTCCACTCATGTATAAATCAGACTTCTTTTTCACTTGAAAACTTCACAATTTTGCAGAGAATTAAATTATTTGTTTGAAGCTTAACTTTTTTCTTACTAATACATACCTTTGCTTGCAAATCTAGCTATTTTATTCAAAAATAATATTTTTATTGTCTAAAATCAAATCTCTGATTCATTTTGGATGAGAACAGTTGATTTTTTCCTAAAACTTGAGTTTTCAACTAGAAAAGGTCCATTTAGAAATAGGTAGTTGCAAAAATTTAATTATTCTGTAGGGAATTCGTCTTGTTTTGATAGAAAGTCAATCTTCTTCTTGGGAGATTCATCCTTTTGGTTCAGAATGCTACTGCTTGATTTAAAATTAATCTGTTTTCGTCGTGCACTCAACTATTTTATTGAAAATTCGTCTTTTTTGGTTGGAATATTATCTATTATATGTTTTGTTGGAATTTTCTTTTCGTTTGGAAAATTAATGTAAAGTTAAACTGGTGTTTAGAAAATTATAATTTTTTGCTTGAGGATTTTGCATTTTCGTTGCGAATTCTCATGCCTGAATGGAAAATTCCACTTATGCACAAAAAATACTTCTTTTTCACTTAAAAACTCCACAATTTTGCAGAGAATTAAATTATTCGTTTGAAGCTTAACATTTTTCTTACTAATTCATACCTTGGCTTGCAAATCGAGCTATTTTATTAAAAAATAATATTTTCTGTTGTCTAAAATCAAATCTCTGATTCATTTTCTATGAGAAAAGTTGATTTTTTCCTAAACACTTGAGTTTTCAACTAGAAAAAGTCAATTTAGAAATAGGAAGTTGTCAAAAATTTAATTATTCTGTAGGAAGTTCATTTTGTTCTGATAGAAAGTCAATCTTCTTCTTGGGAGATTCATCCGTTTTGGTTAAGAATGATACTGCTTGATTTAAAATTAATCTGTTTTCGTTGTCAACTCAACTATTTTATTGAAAATTTGTATTTTTTTTGGAATATTATCTATTATATGTTTCGTTGAAATTTTGTTTTCGGTTGGAAAATTAAGAAAGTAATGTAAAGTTAAACTGGTGTTTAGAAAATTATAATTTTTTGCTTGAGGATTTTGCAGTTTCGTTGAGGATTCACATGCCCGAATGGAAAATTCCACTCATGTATAAAAAATGCTTCTTTTTGACTTGAAAACTCAACGATTTGGCAGAAAATTAAATTATTCGTTTGAAACCTAACTTTTTTCTTACAAATTCATACCTTTACCTGCAAATATAACTATTATATTCATAACTTTAGACAACTATATAGAGAATATTATTTTTCGATTGGATTAGGTTGGTTAAGAATTTTTTTTTAATTACAGAATAGTGAATCCTTATACCTTTATCAGCAAAGCCAAATACTTCTAAACGGAAAGGATCAAGCTGATAGAAGTGCAGGTAATTTAATTTTCTAAAAAATTGTATAATATTCCAGTTGGGTGTGAAAATAGAAATAAAAACTCATAAAGTGATAACTTAAAATATTAGTAGTTCGTCCCCTATCATAAAAAATTAGAGAGCTATGCTTAACATTTCGTATTCAAGCTTGAGGGTTTAAAATCTATTTTAAATTTCTAGCAAGTGATTATCACGTCCCTTTGAATCATACTGAACCCACAACTTCAAGCGTGAATCACAATTTGAACTCTGATGCAGTTGAAACTGCAGTAGAAAATGGACATGCGACACCTTTGAGCGGGCAGGCAAATGAAAACGAAACTTCGAACTCATTCCTGAATATTGATCCTGTTTTTGAAACTCCTAATGTAGTTAGGCAACCTAGGACAAGGATCTTACACTTGCAAGATGAACCACGAAGCCCTCTACAAAAATTGTCATCTAATGAGGTAATAATTGATGCTCGGTCAAAAATCCTTATTGTTTGGGAATTTTTGTGTTTAATTTAAATTATCGCTTCAGGGTTTACGCAATTTTATAAACAGAGATGGCGACTGACAAATTATTTGGAAGCAGTATTTGAATAAAAAGATATTGTCAAGCCCCAATAGGAATGAATTGACGAGGAGAATTATTATCAGAGAACAGGACCTTTGCAGTTCAAGATTTGGCCTTCCCCTGGAAGAGTTCAAGTAAGATATAATTAAAATTTTGGTCATGTAATTTTATCATCTTTTTTACAATCATTACTCAGTTTCTCTATATTACAGAATAAAAACTGCAAAATTAATACAGTTGTCTGGCGAAATAAGCGAATTATTTAATGAAAAGGTGGATGTTTATTTTATTCCGCACAAAAATTCAAATGGAATCAATCTGAATGCTTCGGGTACATTGTGGAATGAATCGTGGAATGCAAAGAAAGTTACAGGAGTTAGAGGACAACAAACTAAATCCATAGGATGAGGTTTTAGTGTATTGGCGACAAACCTTTGTTATTCGTAAAGAACTTTTCTTTGAAAATCTCACAGTTGTGGATTATATGGCAAAATATGCTTGTTTATCTTTCAATAACGCATATGAATTGGTACGATACTGTTTACTTTGATGCACTAACACGCAAAGTTAAACTAAACGGAATTAACACTTTTTCTTTATATTACAGTTACTCTCCGATTTTGACCAAACACATCCAGGAAACACAACGAATTTTGAGAAAGTTTGGAGACCGATGTGCAATCGCATTCTGCAATTGTTACAGAATACAAGAAAACCAAACTCAGTGGTTGAGCAAGTTCTCGTGCGTGGTATCGAAGAATTACCAACAGGCAAGTACGAGGGTAGTTCAATAAGTCCTTAGAATGAAGTATAAAAACAATTTTTTTTGGGTAATTTTTTTTTTATTTTTCAACATAATCTCCTTGGAGCTCTA
>NC_046661.1:31170797-31171831 GCF_010883055.1 Belonocnema kinseyi | reverse complement strand
ATTTCGCCGGGAGCGGGTGCTAATCTGGAAAATTGCACCCGCTTTCAGCGAAATCGCGGTAAAATTTCAGCCACAACCACGTCTCACGACCGTGAGATAGGTTGCAGTCTGTAAAGGAATCAATACGATGATCCAGCAAAAGCCTCGTGCACCCTAAGAACACGGAGCGACCCAAGGACAACCGCCTTCTGCATTTTTCCCGCAAGTGTTCTAGAATATTGTTGACACGCAGGGATGCTTTTTAGGCTATTAGCAAGTAAAAGCTTGCCACCTCCAAGAGCGCCGATGATAAGGACGATCAATTTAACAGAATATTCCGGGTACAATCGTTGCAACTCCCTTATAAGGTCTCGATACCTCTCTTTCAGCATGCAAAAATGAAACCCTCCGTACCAAACTTCAATCCGGGCGATTTAAGGAAAGCAAACGTTAGCTCACAAGACATTGACTGATCCTTCACATTTCTGTGGAAGATAACGTGCATCCTCTTATCGAGGAGCTGTTCACGAAAGTTTTTCTCTTGTGCTTTCTTAATCCGGGCTTCCAGGAGTGAGCACTCGAGATAGATAAGATTTGATGCATTTTGCTCACCCTTAATACTGAAGTCAAGTCCGAGTGCTTCAGCAGCCTGCTCCGCTGCTTTGTACAAAAACGCTCCTTTGCCCACTTCTTCGTGATTCCTGACCATTTTAAGAGGAGGGTCTCTTCCATTTGCAACTCTATGTGCTGTACCCAGAATAATCCTGTTGTGAAGACATTCAAGACTCAATATTCCGCGACCCCCTTGACGGCGTGAGATGTACAGTCGCGAAACGGAAGACTTAAGATGCATGCTTTTGTTCCTGTGCATAACCTTTCTTGTCCCGATATCAAGAGATCTGAGCTCGTTCTTCGTCCATGGAACTCCAAATGAATAGAGTAGTAACGGGACAGCAAGCATGTTCGTTGCAGATATTTTGTTCCTCGCCGACAGTTCGGAAGACCAAATCTGTCGGATGAGACGTTTGTATCTGCTTCGGAGAGTATCCTTTATA
>NC_046661.1:31163233-31170697 GCF_010883055.1 Belonocnema kinseyi | reverse complement strand
ATCTAGTCGGGAGTGGTGCTGACTGAAAACAGATGATTTGGAGCGATTCGCGCGCCATATGTTGGTCATTCTAAGGACTTATTGAACTACCCTCGTACAATACAGTCTGTTTATCATTATTTTTGTAGCATTTAGTAACCAATATTTTTCCTGCAGATCGTCAAGATGCAGTGTCATTATTTTTGTTGCCAAAAATGATCAAATTCACTCAGATGAAATACGGGAAAAACCAAAAAAAAAACGAAAATCTAATGCAGGTGTTGCAGTAGCACTTTTAGCTTCTGAAAAAACTGGAAATTTTCCAGTCAAGAAGTTCAGGAAGGTTTCATTTTACATGTGCAGGTAAACTTATTACTTAAACTTCATCGATTTTTAGGGGCATGAATATTTCCGAAATTCTTGTTTCCCAAATATTTATTCTACCTAAAATCATTCAACCAAATAACAATTTGCTTGTTTTTTAATTTTTTCAATGAACTGTTCTTTTTTTCAGAATGCTTCGACGGTGGATGAAGTTTTAGAAAATAAGAGGAAGAGGCTTTACGAAGGGCATCGGTTGCAGCCTGTTATTGTATTTGTCGGACCTATCCTGAAGTTGGAAGCAGTTTACGTCGTTGTTACGGCACATTCGATTAACGCACCTTAATTCAAATGTATTCAAATGTGTGGGGGCATGCAATCGCGTACACTCCACTTACAATTCTTTCATTAAACATCGTCAAAGAAAACATAATGATGTTAAGAAAAAGGACACTGTTCTCCCTAGTTGTTCTACTTCTTTGTCTTCTTCTTCCTTGCAATCTGAAAACATACTGCAAACGAATTGTGAGGATGTTAGTGAAGAGTTATGTTCTGTTTTAAGTTTTGCGTACGATGTTCAGGATAGTTCGTTCGTAGATGCGAACGTTGATTTCGATGAAACAGAGGGCGATATTTTTGATGATATTGATAAGTTTGCAACAAATTTGTCTTCAAATTTATCAGATATTTATTCTTCGCAAACTTTAAAGAATCCTTGGGAGGGTTACTTGAATCATTTAAAGTCAGATATTTCTCTTTTTTTTCTTCCCTGTACAGCTACAGTGACCTAGCCCGGAAAAGGGTTCAAAATATCATTAAACATTGTTTCGCTTTTACTAATGGAAGAGCAGTTAATTTGCTTGAAGTCCATATAACAAATCGCTTTACAGAATTGGGCTAATCTGAGAAAAATATCTTAAACATTAAATCTATGTTTTCAAAGTTTAAAAAACCCATTTGACGGTTTGCATTCGGAATATTTACGCTTTTAACATTTTAAAAATTCTAGAAACTACATTCCCCCTGAACACGAAAAACTTCGGAAAAGAGATGAATTTAGGGAACAGAACGGAGTACAAGTTCTTGATCAAGTACCGGTGTACGCTGCCTTCGTATCACTTCACCGTGTTTTAACCCGATTTTTTCAACTTCCTCACATCTTTGACAAGGCAATTGCCTATTTTAATATGCTGCATTCGGGGTCAACGATTATTTCGAATTTTGTTCAAGGAGAATTTTGAAAAGAAAAATTTAACAATTTCGGTAATAAAATCGTGTTACCAATATTTCTTTTCTTTGACGATTATGAAACTAATAATCCGCTAGGTAGTCATGCAGGCTTAGCAAAATGTGGTGCAGTTTACATTTCGATTCCTTGCTTACCTCCTGAATACCAATCGAAATTGGAGAACATTTTTCTAATCCGTCTTTCAATACACTGGATCGAAATTTTTTTAAAAATAAAGTTCTCTTTAAAAGAATCATCGAAAAATTAGAGATTTTAGAAAAAGTGGGAATTACATTCGATCATCTCACAGGCGAGAAAACTATATTTTTTTCCTTAGTTTTGGTATTAGGTGATAATTTGGGAGTTCATTCTGTACTAGAGTTATCAGAATGCTTCCAATGTAATCACCCCTGTACATTTTGTATAATTCACAGAGATAATATTAATTACACTTTTTCTGAAGACTCTTGTATTCTTCGACATGAGACGAAATATGGAACTGGTTTGGCAAAGAATAACTTATCATTAACGGGTTTTAAGAAAGAATGTATTTTCCATACCAGTCGTACAGAAGATTTTCACGTAACGAAAAATATTGCTGTTGACTGGATGCATGATCTACTCGAGGGAACTGCTCCTCGTGATATAGCTCAAGTTTTGTCTCATTACATTCGAAATCAAAAACTATTTACGTCAGAGAGCTTAAATAGGAGAATTTCTGGTTTTCATTATGGCCCAAATGATATTCGAAATAAGCCTCCTCAAGTTACGGAACAACCTTTAAAGGATGATTCATTATCCATGAGCGCATCCGAAATGCTAACCCTTATTAGTAATCTCGGTATGATTATAGAAGATTTGGTACCACATGACGAAAAACATTGGTGTTTAATCATTTTAATTAAAGATATTGTAGAAATGTTGGCAGCTAAGAGTCATCAACGTGGTTTGCAAATATTGTTCGGAAGTTTAATAACAGATTACCTCACTTTACTCAGTGAACTATTTCCCGGGCGTATGACACTAAAGCATCATTTTTTACTACATTATGAGCGAATTATATACTACATGCGTCCCTTGAGTCAATTGTCTTCCTTCCGATATGAAAGCAAGCGTCGAGAGGGTAAAGTTTCTTCTGTGGTCGCAATTTGCATAATAAATGTGTGTCATACGATAGAAATCAGGCATCAATTGAAATTAAATCACCGATTTGCCTGTCATGCTTCCGCCTATGTGCCATTATTAAATGGCCCTTCAAAAAAACACGTCATTACATCATTTCCATTCTTCAAATCCTTTCGGTCATGTTCACCATCTATTGTATCACAGGGATATGTAACGATGACTAATTGGATTAACTGCAACAATCAATGTGTAAAGGCGCTGGTCGTAGTCATGATTCCGTCTAAAAGTGGTCCTAAGTTTTTTTAGTCCGTTACTGCATTTTGTATGAGGTTCACAAAGTTATACTTATAACGGAAGAATTAAAAGACGTTTACTACGACGAGCATTACCAAGGTTTTAAAGTTTTTGACGAATTTCATAAGGGATGGAAATGTTTAATTTTGAAAGAATTTAAAAAGGGCACGATTACGCACATGAAAAGAGTAGCTAATGGGTGTAACTACGTTGGAAAGAAGTGGATATAATAAATTTAAAAAAAAAAAGAAATGTCTCGTGCGAAGACTTTTAGCCGTTAAGATTACATGTATATACAGTATTTATCGTATATTAATATAATTTTCGAGTTGATGTATAAGCAAATATTATATTATTTAAATGTTAAATAAAACATTATAAATAATAATTTGGTATTAAACATTTTTCTCGGCCAATGTACACAGAAAAATGGTGGTGTTAATTTGTTGCAGCTCAAATTTCATTGGTCTCCCAATCAGCATTTGAACCAATTTTCAAGTCTCAAATGTATTCCTCTGAACGTAGGTGCACATCTGAGCATCAAGGGAACGTATAATTTGGAGAATGAATTTTGGCTCAATGCAGAGAGTTGTGGAGTGCTGAACCGCGCTGTCAGTAACCTGAGCGCCTGTCAAAACAACTATTCGCATTACGATATTAGACTGAATAATTGTTAATAAGGAAACTAATTGAAATAATATTTGCCTAATTTTCAACTTTATTTCATTTAACAGAGTGTATTAGTCACTTAGAATAAAATTATAACTTCCCAATGCAACTTCCAAATGTTAGGCTAGTCATGGCCGTCGATATTTAAACTGAAGCCGGTATGTGTAGAAAAAGTCATGACCGTCTACATATACCCGCTTATCAACATCTATTTCACCCAAATAACACCCGACAAAGTCATCTTGACAGGTGACTGACAGTTTGTATAAGACACTTTACGTTGCTCTGGATGAGAAAATACAGCGTCTAAATGATGCTTTTCCCCTAGATTCTCCGAATGAACCTGTGTGGCTCAAATTTGTTGCAACTCCCTTGAGCATCGATTTCGGTGTACAATGGAGGATCGGCGATTTTCTGTGTATACAGCATGATATTTATAACCATTCTAAAATAATATTTTTTAATATTTAAAAAAGTAGAAATTACCATTTGGAATACAGTGTCATGGTGGTGAATATTTTTTCCGGCAGCATTCATAACTAGGTTACAATGTACTAATGCATATTCAAAATGGTTACAATTACCACGAGGTGTGTTCGAAAAATAAGGTGACTTTATGGTTTTCTCAAAAAATATTCATTTAGTCCTCAATATTTAAGTTGATCCCTTCAGAGTAATTCCCCTCAGATATAATACACTTGTGCCAACACTTTTTCCAATCATCGAAGCACTTCTGATAATCATTTTGTGGTATGGCCTTGAGTTCTTTCAGCGATGCAGTTTTTATCTCCTCAATCGTTGAAAATCGATGTCCTTTCATGGGTCTCTTCAGTTTTGGGAAAAGAAAAAAGTCACTGGGGGCCAAATCCGGCGAATATGGAGGCTGAGACATGACTGTGGTGCTGTTTTTGGTCGGGTCTTTTGATCAAAATTAAGCAGTTTTGGAACAAATTTCGCTAACACACGTCTCATGCCCAAAACGTCCGAAAAGATAGCATGGCATGAACCAACCGATATGCCAACATCCTCAGCAAATTCTCTGATGGTAATTCGGCGATTTTTCAACACCATTTCTTCCACTGCTTGAAAGTTTTCATCTGTTGTTGACGTGCTGGAACGTCCAGGGCGAGGTTCGTCATCGACATCCTCTCGGCCTTCTTGGAACAGCTTGTACCACTTATACACATTTTTCTTACTCACCGTATGCAACTGTCAACATTTCAAGAGTTTTAGAGCACTGGATTCCATTTTCACACAAAATTTAATGCATACTCTTTGCTCCATTTTTTTCGAAAGAAGAAAATCGCCGAGCACACCAAACCCTTCTAACCTTTTACGCCTCTGCCAGAAAAACAACACGAGCTATACAGTCAAAACTGTGAACATATGATCGTGACAAGTGTACCAACACAAAAAAACAAAAAAATTAAAACTTGAATGTACGTAGCCCGCGAAAATTGAAAAGTCACCTTACTTTTTGAACACACCTCGTAATTCGGAAATTTTCTGTCGGCAATTCGTAAATTCGGTAAGATTGTAAATTTTCGAGAATTTTCCAATTCGGGACTTTTATAATTAGACAATGTTATAATTTCGGAATTTTTACAGTGACGTGGGAATTTTATTTTTCGGAAAAAGCGACTTAAAAATCCCGAAAAACAAAATTCGCGACCCTGTAAAATTCGTAAATTGAAAAATAACCAAATAATAAAATTCCCGAAATTATAAAAGTTCCGAAATATAAAAGTCGAATTGGAAAATTCACGGAAAATAAAATAAATAAAATTCCGGGCTTACTTTTTGAACACACCTCGTATGTGACTTGGTTTGTAAAACTATGCGTCAAGGCAGTTGTAGGTACATTTCGGGGGTATAACTTACTAGTTGGAACAGGTGAAATTTACCATGTTGTATATTAAGAAATGCTACTCTTTGTGGTCTTTGCTGATATCTAGCAGCATCGTACTTGCTAGTTGAAAGTAGTTAGGTTTACTATGTGGCATAGCGCGCCAGCCTATTATTTACGGTACTAGCAGCTATAAGGTGACGCCATACCTACTATTGGGAAAAGGTTAAATTTACTATGTTACACTGTTAATGCACCTATCAGTGAGAGCAGGGGCTCTTATTCAAAATTATTGAAATTACCATGTGGCACAGCAAGTATTACCGCTAAGGACAACATAAAAAGCTTTACGGTCATGGTCAAAAATCCACGCACAAAATAATAAAATTTATTACAAACTTCTATGTGTCACCATTTTACTATTTAAAATGGTAAAAGCCTCTATTACTCTTGACAAATATTACAACGTATTTCTTTCTGTGCAATATGGGTTGAGAAGCCTGTAACTTTGTTGATGTTAAAATTATGCTCTGTGAAATTAAAGTATGAAAAATTTAAATTTGTAATCTTTTTGCGATTTGATTTGAATAAGTACAAATTCAGAAACTTAAAAAATAACGTTTTAAAATTTAGGCTCCTATAAGCTGCTTAATCCTAAGCTTAGTAATTTTGTTAATTTTAGCATTTCAAACTCAGTTTCAAAAATGTTTTTAATTTTAAATCAAACCCTTATTCTTTGATCTACTAAAATTGTAGAAAAACGTCCATAAAGTTATATTAAAGTTTATGATTTTTTTATTCTAATATTAGGCATAGGCAACCAAAATTATTTTACATATTAAAAATTTAATATTTAAACTATTTTAAACTAGAAACTTAAAAGTATTGGATACGTTTTCCTAATGAAAAATTAAAAAATTTGAATGAGTTACCTACAATTTACTTGGTCCGAATTTCAAAGTATTGGCGCCACCCTAAGTTCTATAATGATTCCAATCGCTTTCAATTGGGTTTCATTTTGATATTGCTATAATTGTTTACAGTTGATTTTTTACTCTTTCATACTAACAAATGTCAACAATATGAATATAAAAAACAGTAAATAAACGTTTTACAACAATATATCCGCTAAATCAAACTACTACTACCAGAGATGATTTGGGAGATTGCTCATGTAATGAAATAAGAGACTACGTCAAAATTCGACTGCTAAAAGCGCCCTCTTGGTTTGTGGGTCAACTCCTCGGAGTTACTTCGCAGTTTTCGGCATTTTTCAGACGTTCCGCGTCGGTAATTGCTTAAGTTAGAGAATTTAAAAAATGAGTTACCACCGCAGTTACAATTACAGGAGTTACCATAAATGTAAATGATGTACTGCATATTTATTTACCACTCGAATATTAAGTGTTTATTATATAATTATTCTAATGATTCACAATTATTAGTGAGTAGTTATATAATAAAAACTAATTATTTATTTTTAAAATTAAAATATAAAATATTATATCGTTACATAGCTATTTATATGGTATAAATCATAAATTATGACTTATAATTTTAATACATTACCGGAAAAAGTTTTATGTTGACCTATTTTTTAATGACCGATAAGTTTTATTTATTTTAATTATGACAGAGCTAAACATTTTTCGCTTTAAAATGTTGAATGCTATCAAAATTCAAAATTCTGTATAAAATCAAGCAGGGGATAAATCCAATTTGTCCATTTTATAAAGAATTTTGAGATTTCTTTAGAAACAAAAAAAATAGTATATTGTCAATTATAATACCTTCAATTTTTCCCTAAAACGTGAAATTAAGTAACTATTATAACATATGTTTATCAGTTACAGATTACATTAATTAATATACAGTTTGTAGCTAAAATACATACATATATATATTTGAAAAAAAATACTTTCAAGAACTTCATTGTTTATTATCAGTGGCGTTGTTTGTCAGGCAAAATATTAATTTGAGAAAAATGCTTGAACATTTCCAA
>NC_046661.1:31157565-31163133 GCF_010883055.1 Belonocnema kinseyi | reverse complement strand
TTGAAAAAAAATACTTTCAAGAACTTCATTGTTTATTATCAGTGGCGTTGTTTGTCAGGCAAAATATTAATTTGAGAAAAATGCTTGAACATTTCCAAATGTAAAAAACTTTTTATTCCGAGCTTTTTACAACATTATTTTTAATTGTACGATTTAAAATTTTAAATGATTGATGGCACATTTACCTTGAAATTAGAATCACATATTTGAGAAAATATAACTAATATATACACACAAAATACTACCTTAAAGTGTACAGTTATTCAAATAAAATAGAAGCAAACAGTAATATAAGTACTAAATATTTTAATGTAACATACACGATTGCAAATTCCTAAATATTAAACTGCAAACGATTCTACAACATAGTCTTAAGTCTGAGAGATATATGACCCATATTTATGCAAGGCCTTTTAAGTTTGAACTCCTCAATTGCTTGCGGGGAAAACCTAGAAAGCATTCTTCTGGAATTAAGTAAGAACCGTATATACCTTTGCCTATAGTTCGTCTACCTGGTTGAACCTAATCAATTTTGGAAATTTTCCTCCTTTTATGATCTATTTCTGTTGTAATAATACTCGGTATGAATTTGCGAATAGTTGTGAGCCCAAAATTACGAAAATAGAATTAGCACCTTATTACGGTTAAAACACTGTTTAAAAAAAAATGATTGTTTAAGTTTCGTAATTTTACATAAAAAATATTAATTTTTTCAAAAAAGGCGAATTTTAAACGACAAATAGTTCAATTGACAAACAAACAAGAATGGAATAGATGGAATACTTGAATTGCCAGTTTAAAAAAATTAATGTTTTCAACAACAAAAATGAATTTTCAACAGAATGCGTGAATTTTTATCCACTTAACTTGAAGACGTCAAAAGATAAATTTTTAACCAAAAATGAAATAGCTGAATTTTCAAATAAAAACATTAATTTCTAACAATATAATTTATTTTCTATCCAAAGAACTAAATATGCAACTAAAATCGTAATGTTTTAACTAAAAAGATTTATTTTTAGTTCAAAAAATTCATTTAAACTTTAAGAAAAAACGGGTTTTCAACTAAGTAGATGAATTTCAACTAAAATGATAAATCTTCAACAACAAAAATCAAGTTTCAACAAACCCCTACAGCTATTAATGTAAAATTCTTTAATTTTTACCTGCTTAATGTTGCAATGTATAAAATTTTAAGTATTCCTTCAAAATTGTTGAATTTCACGTTACAGTTAAAAATTAATTATTTAACTAAGCATTGGGTTTAATGATTTTTTCAACTATAAAATGTTATTATAATAAATAAAATTTTTAACTTTATTATTTTCAGTTTTTAGAACAATAATACTTTGATAATAATAATATAAATAATTATACCTAATTATTTTAATATATACTATTTAAATTTCAAATTATTATTATTATGTTTTCTTAACAGATTAGGAGTTTATATAATAATAATTCAAGGATAATTTTCAAATTCAATACACAATTTTAAAATATAAGTTTCTGTTAAAAAAAAATTAAGAGAAAAATGTTCTCAGCAAGTATGCATCGCTGGAAACAAACTTTTTGGAAAAATCATTTTCGAAGCAATGTTTTTTGGCTTTTGACATAGGTTTGATTAAAAAAGGGTTAAGTGCATTTTTCACTTAATTTTTATGTACAGAAAGTTTTCTTTTGATTTTGATTGAAAAATTAAATACGTATATTCAATATCATATATATATATATGCATACATGCATACAAATATACGTATATATACATATATAATAATAATAATAATAATAATAATTACAGAGCCTCGGTGGCTCAGTTGGTTAGACACTCGGACATCACCTCAGAGGTCCGGGGTTCGATCCCTGAGCCGGTACCTCTAGAAATTTTTCAATGCACCTTTACCGAGGTTCTGGTGGTTCGGAACCCACCTTAAGCTGTAGGTCCCTCCACCATGTACTTGACTGCAACCCAGTCCGTCAATGATGGGGTAAAAACCAGGCTTTGTCCAATATGTCTGGGCAGACTGCTCTCATCAGATCACTTGACTGCATTATAAAAATGCGTCCGTGACTGATGATATATACCGGGACAGTCCCGTGCAAATTGATCAAATAAAAAAAAAAATCCAACTCTAACCAAAAATGCCTTCGAAATGTTGGGCAGTATGAGCCTGTGACAACATTTCAACTCAGAAATGTTTTTATAATTACATAATTTTCATACATTTCTTTTAATGTTTAACAAAATTCTATTTGTTCACACAATTTTCAATTGCTCAAGCAGTTATTTTTCGATAACTATTGAATAGAACACATATAATTAATTACGATGTCAAAAGTATTTTTGGAAAAGTAATTATTTAAACAAATTATATTTGTTTAAACAATTAAAAAGTGGCAAATTTTTTCTTTCTATACGCTATAAAGCCAGAAACATAATGCTATGTGTTCCATTTTATTGCAATTCTTTTAGTTATTGAAAAAAACTGCTTTAGCAAATAAATATTGTTTAAAGAAAAAAAAATTATTGAACAATAAAATAAATGTGTCAAAATTATATAATTATTCAACAGAAAGAAGCATATGATACCAATTTGAATAAAATGGGACATCTCTGGTTCAATTGAAAAATTGTTGAAAATAAACAATAATTAATTCTTCAAATAATTACGTAATGTTTTTAGACAAATTTACTACTCCCAACAATGACAAAATATTTCATTTCAATAAGAAAATAAGACCATTTTTTAATTTCTGGGGAATAAAGGGTTGTTTAAATAGTTTACATTTGCTTAAACAATTGAAAATTGTTTTAAAAGTCATAATAAATATTAAAATTGTATATTAATGATTATTTCTTTGAAAACGACTACGGGAATTGTTGAAAAATAACAATAAGCATATCTGCCACAACTTATTCTGATTTTAATCTTTTCATTGCAAGTAACATATCGTTGGAATCGCAAATAAACGTACATTTCGTATATAATATTTTCAAATTGCTGATAGAAAAATAAAAAATTTCCTATTCATATTTGGAAGAGATAATTTAGCACGAAAGTTAATCAAGAATTATACAAATCAGAAACAGGTTCAAGAATTTCAAAATTGGAAAATGTTAAGTTGAAATTTTTTTTAAATAAATAATTTTCAATATGAAGCAATTAAAATTCGAGAATTTGCAAACGAAAACTAAATGGAATGTTTCAATGTTTGTAAATGTTTTAATTCAGTATTGAATGTGAAAATTCAGAGATTTAAAACTGTAACCATTCAAAAACTTCGAATTTTTATTTATTTTGATTTTAGACAATGCAATTTTAAACGTTTTAATTTCAACCAGTTTATTCAAAATAAGGGCCGCATTTTGGAGCGGGCAAGCCGTGTGGATGCACAGAGCGCCATGGTTGAGGGGGAGGAAGCATGCGATTTTACTCCCTGCCTTCTTCGACCTTCAGGTTTCTGGAAAGGTGACAACTTGGTACCTGTTTGTCCAAGTCTAGTCTCAAGATTAGTAATAGCTTTTTCACTTATCCATTCAAATGTTCACATTTTGAGACCCCCTGAATCCGGAAAACAGGTTTTTACGAATGTGTCTATCTGTTTGTATGTCTCTATATCTGTCTGTCTGTGAACACGATAACTTTTGAAAAAAGAAATGTATTAGTTTGCCCTTTGGTACACTCGTTTAGTGTCCTAAACTGAAGGTCAAGTTCGTTAGCCAGCCATTTTGGATGAAAATTCAAAAAGTGGGCACTTTTTAAATATTTTTGAGACCACTTTTTTAAAAATTCAAAAATTCTTTGTATGGTTATTCATAGTGTTAAAAAAATTTAACAATTTATCTTAATTACTTTTTTCGAAAAATCAAAAACTACTAGAGTTATAGCATTTTCAAAAAAAAAAAAAAACTAAAATGAACAATTTAGGCCAAACAACGCATGATAAGAAAAAAAAGTCTGTAGAAGGAAAACATTGCTTTTTGAAAGACCTACAAGATTATGATAACAACTTTTTCAATTTGGTCAAAAAGTTGAAAATTCCAAATTTGATCATACAAACAAATTTCGAAACCACATTTATTCATGATTAAAAAATTCTATGTACGTTTGTTCATAGTACTCAGAAACTCAAACAATTTATCCTAATGACTTTTTTCTATAAAAAGAAAATTATCAGAGTTAGAGCATTTTCAAAATCCAAAAAAACAAACCGAAATGAACGTTTTAAGCCAAACAACGCATGATATGAAAAAAAGCCAGGAGAAGAAAAACTTAGCCTTTTGAAAGCCCTACAGGACTACGATAACAACTTTTTTAATTTTGTCGAAAAGTTGAACATTCCAAATTTGATCGTGCCAAAAATAATAAAAAATTCCAAAATTCCATGTTTTGGTCAAACTATGCAAGATATGAAAAAAGTGAAAAAGCTCAAATTGCGCGCCCTGGAAAGAACTACAAATTGATAATGAATCACTTTTCGATATAAGCTACGAAAAAAATTAGACAAAAATTGTTCATCCAAAAAAGAGCTATAATTTTTAATAGGACACACGGAGAAAAATGGATGTTCAAATGTAGATGTTCAAAGGGTAAGATTGTAGCACCTAATACGCAGATATTGATGCCAAACATTGAACATCTTTTTGAGATGTTAGGCGTAAAAATATTTTTATGTTAAACTGAAACACATTCAGATGTTAAAACCGTTCAAGCGCATGCGCATCGCGCATTGCAGTTTCACGACTATATTTCAAAGCTATATATATTCAATATTAAAATTATGGAATATTACAATTTTTGAACTTTTCCAAAGAATAAAAATTAGATGTCCTTAGATGAAATTGGATAACGACTTTTTTAAGTCTGAAGAAGAGAACAACGATCTATGTTTTAGGTTTATTGACTTAACACATTTGACAAAAGGTTTATAAATTGGAAATAAAATTTGAGTTTAAGTAACTTAAAATAGATAGAATATTTGATTCAGATTACAGATCAATCGTTCTCCGATTATTCATCCACGTTTTTATTTTGAATTAGAAATATTGAATATAACCTCAACTTGACTGAATGCATCATCTGGTCGACATTTTATACCCCTTATCTGTTTTTCGTTCGTGTACGAACATTAAAGTTTAATTTAAAATTCACAAATAAGTTATCAATTAATTAAATATTTAATTAAATATTTAATCAATTAATCAATTTATTAAATATTTACAGACGTAATTTGACATAACCATACATGTAATATCTCGGATTTTTCAGTAGAACATTTTGAATGTTAGGGGGTGACATTTCACATTTTAAGATCTACAGATGCTAACTTCGAACATCTAGATTGTTGTCCTATAGTTAAACATAGAATATGTTAACCCAGAACATCTAGATTTTACTTTTGAACATCCATTTTTCACCGTACAGTTAGTTTTTGCTTTAGTCGTAAAAAATAACATTCTTAATAACCCCCTGAATCCGAAAAACAGATTTTTACGATTGTGTTTGACGCCTAATTAACAATTAAGTTTCTTTTGCGCATGTCAAATATAATTTAAAATACTTTTGC
>NC_046661.1:31150157-31157465 GCF_010883055.1 Belonocnema kinseyi | reverse complement strand
ATTTAAAATACTTTTGCGTACACGTCTCGCTTGAATAAATACAATTTTGTATGTCAGATCTTGAATTTTTCTTAATTTCATTATGCATATTAATGTTACATTCATCTAAACCTTGAAGTAAAAAACGTGATAAATGCAATTCTGTCGAAAATTCAGATCAAATTCAGATCGAAGAATTTCATTTTACCTTCATCGCGAAATACCTTAAAAATTCATTTTTTACGTTTCAATAATATTTAAAAAATATGAAAAATACATTGTTGGATGAATTCACATTTTCATAATGAGAATAATAACTGGCAAATTCTAAACAATTGTATGTTGATTAAAAAATTTCCATTCATTTATATTGAATTTATCGGAAAGTTCTTCCCTTGAAAAGAACAACTTCTGTAAATCATAATAAACGTGTTAAGAAAATTCGATAAGAACAGAAATAAATATTGAAGTTCACCCCCATCGTGGAATACTCATCCCCAGTAATCTACCGTGAGTCCTAGTCTCCTAGACTTAGAGCAGTGGTCGGCAAATTTTTTGCTTAATTTCCAGGTATGGTCAGGCTCCACCCGACTTAATTTTTTCTACTACTTTTCGGTCCATTCATGTGCCTTAGTGTGAGTAACCTTACTCCAGCAAGGGTCTTTTGTCCACAGGAATGTCAAAGTAAGGAAATTTTAAAACTTTTAATTTCTCAACTAGTGATTTGAAAATAGCATTATCAGCATCTACGACTTTTTCCGTTTCCAATGATATATTACTTGCCTAGAAAAGTTAAATATTTGAAGGATTATGATATCAAGGAATATCAGCTTTACACTAAATTTAATACTAAATACTTCTCAAATTGTCAACTTTTCTAGGCAAGTAATATATCATTGAAATCGGAAAAATTCGCAGATGCTGATAATGCTATTTTCAAATCGCTAGTTAAAAAATTTAAAGTTTTAAAATTTCCTTACTTTGACATGTCTGTGGACAAAACACCCTTGCTGGAGTAAGTTCAGTCACACTAAGGTACATAAATAGACCGGAAAGTAGTAGGAAAAATTAAGTCGAGTGGAACCTGACCATACCTGAAAATTGAGCAAAAGTTTGCCGACCACTGTCCTAGAGACTTCCCGCCTATATTTCCACTTTTTACAACCTCAGGCCTGATTGTTTCAAAGGATAGTTTCCCGAAAGATGAATGGGCTAGCTGCATTACAGATTAGAGTCCCAAATATTTTCTACGCCACAGGCGTAAACTTGTCAAATCTTACAAGGGGTCGTCCCATTGTACTCCAGATGAGCTAGCGACTATTTACTTGCAAAATACCGATGTGTTTTACGCCATTGGCATATTACAAATTTAGGAGGGTTAATATTTCTTAATGAAGCTTTACATTCTTGATGTAATAATTAACATATGATTTTATTAAAAATGGTTAAAGATCTACCACGTCAAAGTATGTCCATTGAAAAATGTGCACTAACTTATTTAAGTTCAATTGATTTTGACTTAAATTGACATTATTAAAGGCTGACATTATTAAAACTTAAAATGACATTATTAAAAGAACGGTTAAATGCCATAGAAATCGTAATAATTTCACAGGTTTCGCAAAGACTTCGCATAGATTTAAAAGATTTGATAAAGTCTTTTATTATTCGACAATTAAGATTTCAAAGATTTCTGGTCGATTTAAAAGACTGCATAGACTTCAATTATTTTAAAAAGATTTCATGAAGATTTTTTAAATTTAAGAAATATCACCGAATATTTCAAAAGTATTTCAAATAATTTGCAAAGACTTTTAAACAATTCACAAAAATTTCAATGATTTCCCAAAGTTTTCAAAGATTTCAAAGATTTCGCCGAGATTTCAGATAGATTTGAAAGATTTCAGATATCTTTCAAATATTTCACAATGATTTTTGAAAAATTTACCAGTATTTAATAAAGAATTAAATGATTTCCAAAATAGTTCAGAACTTCATGATTTTTTTTATCAATTTTATAATTTTTTAAAACAAATTTAACAAAAAAATGCATTATTCGGAGATCCGTGGACGGAAAAATTCGTTTTTTTTTCTATGTTAGTATTGTTAATTAGGAACTTCGTGATGATTTCAGCAGAATTCATAATTGATTGATAAATTTCATATTTTTTTAAAACAAATTTGATAAAAAATTGCATAATTCGGGCATGTGTTGATAAAATTTTTTTTTTCGATCTCAGTCTTTTCAATTGGAAACTTACTGAAAATTTAATTACAAATCATACTTAGTTGATAAATTCTATGATTTGTTAAATTTGCTTTAACAAATCATAAAATTTATCAACTCATCGTGAATGTTGCTGAATTTATTATGAAGAATCCAATTATAAGTCTGACATAAAAAAAAAGAATTTTTCCGTCGTCAGATGCCACAATAATAGATTTGTATATTAAATCTGTTTAAGAAAATCATAAAGTTGATGAAAAAAATTATGAATTTTTCTGAAGTGATCATAAACTTCCTACTTAAACAAGTTAACACCGAAAAAACGAATTTTTCTGTAGACAAATGCGTGATTAATGCATTTGTTCATTAAATTTGTTTGAATAAATCATAACATTTATCAACTTATTATGAATGTTACTGAAATTGTCATAAAGTTCCCAACTAAAAAGACCGACATTAAAAAAACCGAATTTTTCTGTCGAAAAATGGAACGTCAAATAAAAAAAAATGACAATTTTTTTCGTCATATTTGTTTATTCATAAAAAAAATTGAAACCATAATTCAAAACTCAAGTTCGACAAATCTTTTAGAAATCTTATCAGCTTTTTTTCAAAATTTACTTGCCCAAATCGGTCAGTATTTGTGGGCTGTACCTTATTTTGAACCAAAAGCAAAGATATTATAAACGTAGATGCGGTGCGGGCTTAGTTGCCCGCCATAAATATAGACGGCGCGTCCGGCGAAACAAGTCACTTCCCCTCTACCCACCGCTCCCCGGAGAAAACACACATCGATATAGTTTGCCAAGAGCCACTTGCAGCGCTGTAAGCAACTCTCGGCACACCTTCGAGGCGCACTGATGGTAAACTTAACTTGGACAAGAATCATTTGGATTGAAAGTAAATTGCCAATTAAAGAATTTTTACATTTATAACTTTGCAAAACTTTGTTGTTTTAATAAATACCACAAATATAAGTCGATGAGTAATTTATATTACGGTTTCATATATTTTCCACTAATTCTAAAATTATAAATTATAACTTTCATTCTATATATTGTCTATATATAGTTCTTTAATATTATTTAGTTTTTATTTTTATTTTTGTGGTCTGCAATTTCTACGGACTTTTTTAGACTATTCGCCTAATCAAGTTCTCGTATGTATTTTCCAATTTCTTAATTATGATATATTTTAACGTTTTTATAAAAATATAATTATAATTCCAAGTGATAGGAAAATTGTTCTTTTGGTTTTTAAATGTTAAGACGACAGTTCCAAGCCAGATTACGTTTCGCATTGGCAAACAAAATTAGACGAACAGAATTTCAGTAGCACATTCATAAAAAATATCATATTCCATAAAATATATTTTAAAATAAACTTTAAATCACTATATTTAATACAGATTACTCGATCTATATATATATATATATATATATATATATATATATTCAAATTGTGATTTAAGTTTTTCAGGTGTTTTAAATATATTTATAATGATTCCTAATTTGTCGTAAAATTTATACAAAATTCTGCAGTACACAATATTTGAGGTACACAATATTATCGTGAAACTCGCGCTGCGCACTTGTTTTTTGACAGACAGTTGTAAATTTATATTTTCTGAACCACCTTAAAATAAACTTAAAAAATACATTCCTTTTCTTAGACATTTTTCTCCATCTCGCGTTGTTATGCTAATAATAGGATTTTGGTTTTCATATTATTTTTTATACGTGTATAAAGCAAAATATCCTACAAGTCTTCTTTTAGATTTTTTACATATCTTGCGTCTTTTAGCGTAATATTGGAATTTTCGATTATCAGCATATATTACTTACTATAAAACAAAATTACGAGTCCTATTGAAAAGTGGTTTAAAGAAATTTTGTAGGATTTTTCAAAATCTATCATTTCTCTTTGAGACTTTTTGTCGTATTTTGCATCATTTGGTTCAAAATTTGAATTATGTGGTGTCAAATTTCGGGCAATTCTAATACTTTCTCCATCATAAATAAAAAGAATGTAATAAATGAATATAAATTTGTATCACTTTTTTGGGCGAATAACTTTTTTCTATCAATTTGTTTTTGTAGCTTTTGTTGTTTTTCCACAAATTTTTCATTTTTATTTTGAATACCATTTTTATGATCAAAACCAAAACTACATGTCATGTCAAAAAGTAATTCATAACAAATTTGTAGCTCTTTTTCGGGTAAATAATTTTTGTTAAATTATTTTTTATCGTAACTTGTATCATTTTTTCACAAAGTTTTTTTTATATTTTCAATTTTATTTTTCGCGATTAAAACAAAACGTACGCCTCCTATCAAGAAGTGATTATTAACGAATTTGTAGATCTTTTTTGAGATCACAATTTTTGTTGATTCATCTTCTTTTGTATCCTGCATAGTTTGACTGATATTGATAAATTGTTCTGAGTACTATTAATAGCCGTAAATAAAAATTTTAAGTATAAAAAAATTGTCCCAAAATTTGTATTTTTATCCAAAGAAAGCTGTTAACGAACTCGTCCTTTCTTTTAGGACTTGACGGACCTTTCTTTTCTTACCCTTTCTCAATCATAAATGATGAGAATGAGAAAAATTAGAGGCCCTTTAATTTTTGTTATTAATTTAAATTTCTAAATCATTTGAAATCTTCAAAGTAAAACGCTGTTACTTTTCTCTGAGATATTGATATTTTATACAATATAACTAAATTTGAAAATAAAGTTTCTTAAGTATAGTCTCAATATACTTGTTCTCTTTCATTCTTTTAATTGTTGTAATTGTTGAAAATTAATCTTTTTGGTCGAAAATTAATTTTCTTGATTTTTTACATCGTCTTTTTATTAAATATGCAATTGTTCAATTCTAAATTAGTATATTTTGATTAATGATTTAACAATATGGCAGAAAATTAAAGTAGGATTCATTTGTAAATTAACTTTTCCGTATTTTTTTCGTGTTTGTTAAATATAATTTTTTTAAATCATATTTTTGCAAGATTTACCTCTTTGGCTTAAGATTGAACTTTTTTTGTTGACAATTTGTTTTTTTATGTTAGAAATTTTTATGTTAAAAATTGCAACTTGTCTATTCTTAATTAGAAATAGATCCTTTATAAGTTGAAAATTCAGCTTTTTGGTTAATAATTCATGGAATTTGTTAAAAATTCGTCTTTTTTGGTAATAAAATTAATCTTCTTTGTTGCAAATTCATTATATATTTCAACTTTAAATCTTATTAATTTAAAGCGTTTTATATTGCAATAACAAAGAAAAAATATCCAATTAGGGGTTTTAAGTGTTTAAAATCGTGATTTATTATTTTCATAAATAGTTTCGAAATAATTTTCATATTGCACAGATCATCAATATAACATACCTAAAAACCAGCTGATGTGTAAAATGTGAAAATTATTTCCAATCTATTTATGAAAATAATAAATCACGATTTTTAAACCCTTAAAACCCCTAATTGGATATTTTTTCTTTGTTATTACAAACTCAAAATAAATTCATTTGAAGAAATAAATAAAATCAAAAAGTTTTTCAAACCTTGGTGGGAATTTTTTTACAAGTACGAAAAGTATAACTATTTTTACAGGAAAACACCAATGAATATAATAAATTTTTTAATTCTAAGAAATCCAGGTGACCGTTTTAATCAAGGAAACAAATTTCCGGTCATTTCCCGGCTCGCAAGAAATTATTAAATTATTTTAATTCTTTGGAATTCTTTCCTTTTCCATTTTTTTTGTAATAGCCTTAGTTGTTGAGATGCACCCCTAAACACCTTATATTTCTTTAGAAATTTTTTGGATTCTTCGATTCTTTGAATTATTTTTATAAACTGTTTGGATTTCTTTGAAGTTGTGAATTCTGATGAGCATAAGAATTGCAAGTGGTTAACTGCCCTCAAACTTTTAAAATTGAATTTTAATTTGCAAGGCACAGCCTAGTTCCTGTTTTTTGTAATTAAACAAGTTATAAGGAAAAAGATTATACGTTTCAAATAATTAAGAAACAAAAACAAACAAAAAACAGAATCTTAATATAATTTTTATAAATACTTAAATGAGTAGTGACAACCTTACATTTTTCCTCGGAATTAAATGTAAATTGTCAATTCGACACTACAGAGAAGTGTAAATATTACTTCATTTATACCTTAATTATGCAAAAAAATAATAAAATATTTTAGGATTGAAAAATACATGTAGCATAAATTTATACAGTGAAGTATTCGAACCTTCACTATTTTTGTAAAAATTATATTTTTTTGAATAATGTTTGAAATTTCGCTACAATTCTAAAATATGACAAGAATTTTTTTAAAACTTATTTATATAGTATTTCGAAAATTTCTCTTTTAAAAGAAACCAG
This sequence comes from Belonocnema kinseyi, assembly GCF_010883055.1. Lineage (NCBI taxonomy): Eukaryota > Metazoa > Arthropoda > Insecta > Hymenoptera > Cynipidae > Belonocnema > Belonocnema kinseyi. The sequence continues at coordinate 31,150,866 of NC_046661.1, read as the reverse complement.
ACGAGGAATTAATTTGACTTTTTCATTTAACTAAATTCTCAATTAAATGAAAATTTATTTACTGTTTAAATTTATTTACTGTCTCGAAAATGTCAGTATTTTTAAAAGAAACCGCAATAGAAATTAATTAATTTTAACATAATAAATATAATAATTTTAGGCCTTCATTAATTTTAATATTTTCGGCGTGCATAGACAGCCCCGAATTAGCTATAGATATGGCTGGAGAAGGCAAGCGCGGGAATCGAGAAACAGAAAATCACCGGGTCTTTCGGTTTGGCTTTCGCCTTGGCCCCACCCCTCCCGAAGACGTAGGCAAAGGACGCGGTTGCCATAGAAACATCGAAAAGTTGAAAAGGGCAGCACCTCGAGGCATGCAAAAATGTAGTTAGATATATATATATACATATCGTTCTCCCACTCCGACCTCCCGTGCCGCATCTATACTTATAATATCTTTGATATAGGATAGTACGTAAAACGTAATTTTTATAAATGCATAAATTTTCCTTACTGTCTATCAGAAATATATTCATATACTTAAGAAATGAACAATTTATAACTTCAAAGATTATAGAAAGGCGGGAAAATTTATCGTTTTAACTACTAATTGTGGGTCCGGATGCAATAAGGGCACATAAAATTTTTTCGTGCAAAAACGAAGTCCCCTGGAGGCTTTAGAAAAAATTTTCGAATTTTAATTTTCAAA
>NC_046661.1:31144494-31150057 GCF_010883055.1 Belonocnema kinseyi | reverse complement strand
AAATTAAAATTCGAAAATTTTTTCTAAAGCCTCCAGGGGACTTCGTTTTCGCACGAAAAAATTTTATGTGCCCTTATTGCATCCGGACCCACAATTATTGAAGACTACTTTCGTCAAAGATATGCACTCCCATGTATCGTTTTGAAGACATTACGTTTTAGTGTTCGGGGGAAACGCCAGATAGCGCCGAGAGTCAGTAAAATCCAATGCGCTTGTGAAACCACAATATTTTCAATTGTTTTGACATCTCGAAAATAAACATTAGTCGAAGTGTCAAATTTTATTTTTTATTATTGAATTTGTTATTGTATAAGACTGTCTGAAAGTTGTATGGTATATATTATTATACGTACTATATTTACTATTACATGCTGATTCAAGAAAATGTGTTCATTGGTAAGTTTTGAATAAAAAAAGAAAATTTTAAATTTATCTGCTAGATCATCAGAGGTTGTACCTTACCGACAGTAGTTCAACCTTCCAAACCATGAAGGCAGAAGAATCTACACAATATCGATCAAGTTAAGAATCTTCAATAACAGAAAATGCTTAACGTCTTAATAAGACTAGATGGAAAATAATTTTTTTTAATTAGAATTAAAATTATTTCTTGAAAAAAAAGATCCTACTCCATCTTCACTCCATTGGGAATCGAATCACAAAAGATTCTTAACTTGATCGATATTGTGTAGATTCTTCTGCCTTCATGGTTTGGAGGGTTGACCTACTGTCGGTAAGGTACAATTTCTGATGATATAGCAGATAAATTTAAAAATTTTTTAATAATTACTTGTACCATTGACACCTAGCTAAAAATTAGCGTTATGTTCTTGAATTAAGAGTTCTTATTCTGATCCCTCTAATAGCTTAATTGGAAAAGCACCTGACCGGAAATCAGAAGTTTTGTGGTTCGATTCTCAATGGAGTGAAGATGGAGTAGGATCTTTTTTTTCAAGAAATAATTTTAATTTTAATTTAAAAAAATAAATTACAATTTGCTTCATTAGAGGTTAGGTTTTTGTTTTCATATTTCAAAGCAGTAACAAATAACACACAGGTGATATAAGTACGGATATAAATATAAGTAATTTTGAACGATTAAGAAGTCGTTTATCAAAATGTATTTGTTAAAAAAATAAAAAGCTTTATTGCAAATCATAATCTAAAATGTGAAAAAAATTAAACCATTGGTTATTTAATAATAAAATGTAATGATTTTAGCGCACTGAGATAAATAAGAGAATAATAAAGAAAATTACTAATTGAGTTAACATTTTTAGATATATGAATATTTGAGATGGTGGGTCTCTTCATTTTTGAAGATGTAACCTTTAAACTTAAAGCATTGTACATTGCAAACCTGTGTGATTCAATTATTGTAGGTACTTTACGTATGGGTAATTATTAGGAACCTTCAAATTTTATATCCTGCTTATTTTCAATAAGAAAATTATTTAATTATCATATTGTTATTTTATTTAGAAATAATATATATATATATATATTTGAAACATTTTAAATAAATTAAAATCCACTTTATGTGGCTTATTTTATTTTTTTTTTAAATTAACAAGTGTTTCTCCACACAATAATTTATGACATGCACAGTGTTTTCAATATTATTCTTTTTGTGGAAGAAATAATCAAATATAGTATGAAATTCATATTTTTACAATTATAAACTATTACCGCTTCATTGCAATAATTGATATCTCTTCTTTCAATTACAACAATTTATACTTCTAGTATTTAAATAAATATTTTGCGCATAAAAAAACTTTTTATGCATACATTTTTCATCATTTGTAAAGCTTATTTACAAGAAATTAAGCGAAATTTAATATTTACGAGAATTTTGAGGAAGCAGAGTTTGGAAACAATTGCTTTTAGGGATCTGCAGGTTCATTTACTTTTAGTGACTGAGAGCATCGCTAGATGGCGCTTATTTGGAATGTAAGTAGAACAGCTAGTTAAACGGCTATGTGCATCCGCCATTTTCGGCCCATGGAGTAAAGGGAACATGATGTGACTCACTCAAGGTCTAGCCAATAAACGTTCTATTTTCGTCGTAATTACGCATACCAGCTCCGCAGCCATGTTGGTTACTACAGCAACACAAGTACGCTAAGTTGAATTTGAACGGTGACTGCTACAAACCATTCAACACTGTCACTATCACGCTGTTCAGTTGTATTTTACGCTTGCTGCGCTCTTATATTAAGTGAAAAGAAAGTGTAAAAAAGTGTTTTGAGTGTATACATAGAGACTTGTATATGTGGACTGGATACTGTGTTATTATTGTAGTGGGAAAATAAGTAAGTACGCACATAATGTATAATCACATAAAGCATTGTATACTATTTTTTATCCGAACTCCGATACTTAGTTTAACATTTTTAATATTCCACCTAGAAGATCTGTTTTCAAAAATAAATTAACGGATCAATGATAGAGTGTCTTTCCACAGTATTATGTGAAACGTCTTACGGGCATATTTAAAAGCATTCGGTGATTGTTGTATCTGTCAAAATAGCTTTTGGCTATTATTTTCTTTCTAAAGTCCAGTAGTTTCTAAAGTAGTAGTTTCCAGTTTCTAAAGTATTTCATTCTTAAACGGGAAAATTTGAAAAATGCCAAAAAATAAAATTCGCAAAATTAGATTTGAGGAATAAAAAAATTCCCGAATCGGAAAATTACAAGATAATAAATTTCTGACAGATTGTAATATTACCGAATTTGACATTTCCCGGAGAATATAGTTCTCGACAGGAAATTGCCCAATTATAAAATATCCTAGCTAGAAGATTCCTGAATTACATATAAAATTCCTGAATTTCAAAAATTTTTAAAAAATTTTTTAAATATTATTTTATTATTACAAAAAATAAATGCTAAATTGAATCCTGCAAAGCTTTTTGGAAAATATCATTAGTTGCTGAGAAAATTTAGGCCGAAATTTCTTATTTGTTCGAGGCTCTCCTGAGTTTACATAAATTTTTTTATATAATTTGTATTCAATTGTGGTTATTTTCAATTCAAACAATAATTTTAAAAACTTGAACCAGTAAAAAAATTATTTGATTATTGTGTTTTTATCTAATAAATAATATTTATAAAAATACAATTTTTAATTGTTTTAATTAAGGATTTTTCTCGTTACGATATTTCATTATTCGGCAATTTCCAAATTCGGTAATATTGTAAACTTTTCAAGAATTTGATCATTCGTGAATTTTATTTTTCTTGATTTTTCAGTTACAAATTATTTAGGTATTTTTAAAAAATTCTAAAAATATTTAAAAAATTGAAAATATGTCAAGAAGTTTAAAAGAAAATGTAGATTTTTTAAGATTTCGAATAAAGAAGCTGTCGAAGAATTTTCAAAGTTTTCAAGAAAATGACATATTTATCGTCTTTACAAGTTCTATAATTTTAAGTTTAAATTGTTGTTTTAAATGTGTAATTCTAAAATACTGTAATCGTTGAGTTCTTGTAACTGCAGTTTTTTTAAAATTAATTTTTAGATTAATTTTTGAACACTTTCAATTTCGTAGTTCATAGTAAAGTAGTTCAGGAAGCAAACATTCAAAATTTCATATTAAAAGTTGTGATACTGTCATTTATCAAACTTCTTCTAGCATTATTATTCTGCGCAAAGTTTAAAAATTGAAACGATTTAAAATTTTCAATTCGTATTTCACATTCTAAAAAGACTAACAGTTAAACGATCTAAAATTGATACATCAGCAATTGAATAATTTTGGTAATTTTATATTATTACAATTCTAGAGTTTTGAGTTTTCATGTTGAACGCTAAATTTTGAATGTTGCTCCTTCATGGGTTTTCATTTTGCAATTAAGATATAATTACTTCCATTTTGGAAATTATAATTAGCAGTTTTAAACCTATTAATTTGTAAACGATTGCAATGTACTTCAAAGTTTATATGATCCAAAGAATCTAATATACTTCTGGCAGTTTTAGAGATACAAAAAATTATATTATTCCAAAGTAATATTAGAATTAGAAAAGAAATATCAGAGTTTGTGTTGAAGTTTAGACCTCTTTTAATATTTATCGAAAAAAAGAACTGGTTTTTGTCAATGCAAACATGTCGTGCTTGAACAATCATTGCCTTTTGCTTCTTTATAATTCGAGGAGTTGAATTTTTTAAATTGTATTATAATGTAATATGTAATAACCAACAAAATCGGAATTTTTTAACAGAGCTAAAAAGCAGTAGACAAAAACTGAGATAGGCTATTCTATGCATTGCAATAGAAATTGGAATCCTCTCTTATATTAAAAAATTAAAACTTAGCCCTGATTCATTGAGTTTTTGATCGCGGGGGAAAAGTTTTATTCAGAAAAGAGTAACGAGATAACACATTGAGGTAATGGGTAACACATTTTCGTAAGAATACTGGAAGTCTAACTTCTTACTTCTACGCTTTGTTTCTAGATCACGTAACTCGAAGTTCAAATCATAGGATTTCAGTATTCTATATCTAAATAAAGAATATACTTCTTATAATTGTATATGAAATGAATTTTTAACTTAAAATTATTGTATTAACAACCACTTTTATTCTTAGGAAAATTGAAAAAACTTCCATTCATTCGTTTCACCTATTTGAAAATGCCGCTCACTTCTTCAACATGGCCGCCTAGCTGGTATCGTTGCTGATTAGCCACATTTTTTTTACTTGCGCGTGGCTAGACCTTCAGTGGGTTAGATCATGAAAGGGAGTAGCAGGCTGTAGTCACTAATATAGGCAACCTTGAAGATACATACTTTGATCTTGTTTTGCGGGCTCGTTAGATGGCTCTGTAGTGCTTTCCCCCGCTACACGTCGTTCAGGGGAAAAGTTTGATCTATCTCTCTTACTCCTCCGTTGTTTTCCGAACGTCAGCACATGTGAAACCTAACCCATTAAGAACTGTTTGAGAGCTGATATCTAATTTGTTGTCATCATTTTCGACCTGGTGATTATCTTTGTAGTACCCAACTGAACACTAAAAGAGGGAGCGGTACCTTCTGTATTACAACCATAAAAGCAGAGTAATATTTTGAAAAAGACACCTGCCGATAAGAAAATTGATGTCGAAAATGATGACAACATTTAAATGAAAACTGCTTTCAAACATACTTCCATCATCTTTCTTTTTTCCTTAGAACATGTTTTCATGAAAAAAAGCAATAGAAAAACGACCAGAAATATATAAATAATTATTCCGGTAATTATTTATGTATTTTTATTTGTTTTTCTATTGGTTTTTTCAATTTATTAAGTTTTGTAATTACATTATCTACAAATCATCTGGATATAACCTCAAGCATCTATTATCTTATCTTAAAAACTTGCGGGCTCGTTTGATGGCACCACCGTCGATTATTGGTCTGCACTTCTAAAGCATTGAGTGACCACCAGGCTGTGATCACTAATGTATGCAACTGTGAAGACACATACTTTGATCCTCTTTTGCGGGCTCGTTAGATGGCTCTGTAGTACCAAAGATATTAGGTCCTAGATACGGCATGGGTCAGCGGTGGGGACGGCC
>NC_046661.1:31142892-31144394 GCF_010883055.1 Belonocnema kinseyi | reverse complement strand
TATATCGAGGTGCTGCCCTCTTCAACTTTTCACAGTTTCTATGGCAACCGCGTCCTCCTAGTACGTCAGCGGGCGAGGTGGGGCCGGGGTGCACACCGAAAGTTGTTGAATTCCAAACCGAACGTGATTTTCTGTTTCTCGCGTTCGCCTTCGCCATCTCTATAGCAATCTTTGCTATAGTTGAGTCGGTTGACTGGCTCTGTACGGCCAGTACGCTAAAAATGTTATGAACGCTGATTTACCTAATTATATTCAAATTAAAGAGAGCCAAAAAATATTCTATTTATTATTTTTAATTTTCGAGACAATAAATAAATGTAAAAAATTCTTTTCCTACTTTAGAATTTAAGTTAAATTTTCAAAAACTAAACTTAAAATTTAAATGACATTAAGATAAATTAAAAAACAAAATAAAATTTAGTTGAATTAAAAATTTAAATAAAATTTAGCTGAATTCAACATTTAAATGAAATTTAGGTGAATTTAAAAATTAAATAAAGTTTAGTTAAATTAATTTCTCGTCTAGTTTCTTTTCAAAGAGAAATTTTCCAGATACTAAGTAAATAAGTTTTAAAACAATTCTATTCGTACTTTAAGATTTATTGTAGTGCAATTTTAAAAATTATTTTGTAAAACTAAATTTAAAGATTGAATACAATTTAGATCATTTCAAAAAGTGAATACTTGTTAGTTAAATTCAAAATTTAAGTAAAATTTAGTTGAATTTAAGTAAATTTCAGTTAAAATTTTAAATGTTGAATGGTGTTAAATGTTGTTAAATTTAAGTACAATTTATTTCAATAAAAATGAAACTGTCGTTAAATTTTAAATTTGATTGAATTGAATACAGATATATGTGGGTTGTTTCTTGGCTTCAACAATGGAGAGCATTCAAATAAGCTGGATAAATTAAAAAAAAATCCCTTATTTTAATAATAATTAGTTAAATTCAACAAAAAAACTCAGGAAAGTAATTAGGATTCATAGTTCGAAAGTTTTTGGTTTGAAACTTTTCAGAAGTCGACAATGTCAAAATATAAAAGGAAGCGTTTAAACTTCAGCATAACTATTTTGCATGGAAATACTTTACTATTCCACAATTTTATTTCAAAATTTCAGTTTTTGTAAAATTTCGAATATTCTTCGAGTATAACCTAGAAATTTCAAGAATTGTATTATTTGAAATTTTTCATAGAGTTGATAAATTAAAAATAAAAGCATTAATATTTTTTAAATTTTGAATATGCCTCAAGTATAATCTGATAAATTTAAATTATTTAATTTTGAAAGTTTTGATTTGAAAATTGAAATGCAGAATTCTAAATGTTTATATTTGGGTATTATCAGATTTTGGAGGCCATTCATTTAAGCCTAATCAAGTTAGAAGGCTTAAAGTTGTCAATTTTACGATACAGTCTGTCAAGTTAAAGCGTGGGTGGCTTTACTCGCAGTCGGTAAGGTGTATCGACATGATTTTGGTGTCAAAATATTAAGAAGAGCTC
>NC_046661.1:31140371-31142792 GCF_010883055.1 Belonocnema kinseyi | reverse complement strand
TGCCCCCCTGACCAAGCAACTATTTTTTCACTCCTAACCTCAAAAACTTCACACGCTCCAAATTTTCACCTCAAACCACTCACTTTCACCCTTCACACCTTTACCTTCACTCACCCTTATTCTTTTACACTCGATCTCCGCACTTTTTGCCTTTTCTGCATCCACTCACCCTTATTTCCTCCACCAAAGCCAAAAATACACCACTTGACAAAAAGAGTTCTTTCGCGATCGGTACCGGAAACGGAAGCCCATTTAAAGATACAGTTAAGTTTTGTTTGAATTTAAATAAACTAAAAAAGCTGTCTGGTTAAATCAACCAGAATTCTGGTTGAATATGTCCTTACTATTTTTTTAATAAATAAATAAATAAAAATTCTGAAAAGAAATTTTCTTATAAAAACTTATACAAAATTTTTTTCCTAAATTTCCTAATAGACGTAGACAAATGTCTACTGAAATGTTGCATTTTTCAAATATTAGTGAATTAAGTGATATATGAGTTTTTTAACAGCTGTAAAGTGTAAGAAACATTTTTGAAAGTCAAAGCAAATTACGGCTTACTTCTAAAGTTTAGCTAAGACCATGTTATAAATATGAACCATTTTTTCAAATTGAAATAAGAAGTAACTCAATCTTACAAAATGTCATTTTCCCTGCTCCAGAAATCTAACTTTAAGAAAAAATGTAAGTTTTCTTAATTTTTTTATTATCATTAAATACTAAAACTTAACATAAAACTTGCCATAATTTTCATCTTTTTGTTGTTTTAATATATGAGCTAATTACATTTTTTAAATTGCAACCATGAAAAATAATATAAACCAATGCTATAAATTCACTGAACTATTATGTACTTCAATAGTTTATATTTTTTAAAAGAATTTTACTTTGTTTTTATTTTATTTTTAATAAATAAATAAGTTTCCTTAGTTTTTTATTTAGTTTCCTTTAATTATTTCATTTATTTCTTTATTTTGTATTTATTGAGAAAAATAAGTTGAAACTTTAAAATGTTCTCCACCAGTCATGCATAGAAAACTATACTTTCCAGCTGGTCGATTATGCTTTTGTTTGCATTTACTTGTTTAACTGTTTGCATATATAATTCCATTAAAAATGTTTGATTTTGCTAAAATAATTATTTTAAATTCTTTCCCTTAATAAAAAAATTGCTTTTTTAAATTTGCTCGTAAATAAATTTATTCTCTAATAATTTAAATATTTGTTCAACTTTCAATTTCTTTTATAAAATTTTAAAGGCTTATGCATTATAAATTAATTACCTCTTTGACAAAAAAGGTTTTTAAAAGAAAAATAACAACAATCATGCAAAAAACCCCACTTTTTTATTCGAAAAAGATATTCACAATGTTTATTTCTTGCACAATTAAAAAGAAATTAGGAAGGAATTTCATATTTGAATAAAATTATGAATCGAACCAAAAAATACATGATCTGGCTCTTTTTGTTAGACTTATTTTTTCAAAAATTGTATACTCCTTTCCAAAGATCTTGATTGAAAACCGAAGTTTAATTCCGCTCCATTGTATTATTCACAACTTTCTTCTAACTGCAATTCATAACACAGTAGACAATTAGACATAATGTAAAAATTACAATGAACATGACAAGTCAAAACTATCATCTAGGTACTTGAAGTTAAAGTGAATATTTATTTCTGACAATATTAAAACTTCTATTTTAATATTGAGGTTATTAAATTAAAAAGAAAGATATATTAACATTATTTACGCCTAGCGTTATAATTCTTAAAGCTTCTTGTTCTTCAAAAATCAATATATTCCAATCAAGATTTTTTTCTTACTTCTTAAATCTTGTAAACAAGAACAAGTGTTTTCATGTAATAAATAAGTGACGAAATTCTGTTATAAAATCATTTTTTTTTAATGTGATAAGCCCTGATTATTTCTGCCGTCTTGGGGAAAAAAGTTATTCTCTAAAGTTTGACGTAAGGGTCATTTTCTCCTTGCAGCGTATACATAAGAAGACTTACATCAAAACGAAGAGAGTGAGTTTCTTCACGCAAACAGCAGATTTGGCTTAATCCATTTTTCCCTCTCGACTGATTGTTCACCTTGGCGCGCGGGGTATTTCCCAAATTAATTTTTGTACGTAAAAAATAGTAGCGTCTACTAAAATGTAATATTTTTTTCTCGATGACTCAAATTAAACAAAAAGGTTTAAAAGTGTAAAATTAAAAATGTAAAGCATTGAAAAAATTCTCATTTTAAGAATCAAATCCTAAACAATTAAAAATTTTAACATTGAAATTTAATTTGGTTTTGAATATTAGGGTTTAATACAGTCTGTCAAGTTAAAGCGTGGGTGGCTTTACTCGCAGTCGGTAAGGTGTATCGACATGATTTTGGTGTCCAAATATTAAGAAGAGCTCCCTCTTTC
>NC_046661.1:31128769-31140271 GCF_010883055.1 Belonocnema kinseyi | reverse complement strand
CTTGCCTGCCGCTAACTATCGGTATGTAGTGCAACTAATCTCATGCCGTATCTAGGACCTAATATCTTTGGTAGTACTTTCCCCCGCTACACGTCAGAACATGTGAATACTAACCCATTAAGAACTGTTTGAGAGCTGATATCTAATTTGTTGTCATCATTTTCGACCTGGTGATTATCGCTGTAGTACACAACTGAACACTAAAAGAGGGAGTGGTACCTTCTGTATTATTACCATAAAAACAGAGTAATATTTTGAGAAAGGAACCGGCCGATAAGAAAATTGATGTCGAAAATGATCACAACATTTAAATGAAAACTGCTTTCAAAACATACTTCCATCTTTCGTTTTTCCTTAGAACATGTTTTTATGAAAAAAGCAATAGAAAAACAAGAAGAAATACATAAATAATTATTCCGGTAATTATTTATGTATTTTTATTTGTTTTTCTATTGGTTTTTTCAATTTATTAAGTTTTTTAATTACATTATCTACAAATCATCTGGATATAACCAGAAGCATCTATTATCTTATCTTAAAAACCTGCGGGCTCGTTTAATGGCACCACCGTCCATTATCGGTCTGCACTTCTAAAGCATTGAGTGACCACATCCTGGTGACCACAGCTTGGGGAGTATGTACAAAACGTGTACATTAAATGCGAGAATTGGAGCTCGACTGTGATAAAATTAGCTTTTTATATTAATAAATAATAGTTTGAATTTGTTTATGTACGTGCTAGGAAACGTGTGAATAGATATTTTTTTCGGAGTATTCTGAAATGGGGTGTGGACGCTGTAATTGTGAAGACCACATACAGCCTACACTGGCACTTATTAAACATAAGTAAATAACTTATTTATTTAAATTAATATAGAAAAAGTATATTAGACTAAGTAAAACTAATGTATTACAAAGTATTTATAAAGTGGTACACTCATTTTATGTACATCATACAATGCACATGTCATACAGTTTAAAGTGAGGTAATGTCTACCTTCATATAAATTTGCAATTGGAACGTATATACGTCAAATAACTTCTCTACATTAGTTTTACTTAGTCTAATATATTTTTTCTATATTAATTTAAATAAATAAGTTATTTACTTACGTTTAATAAGCACCTGTGTAGGATGTATGTGGTCTTCACAATTACAGCGTCCACACCCCGTTTCAGAACACTCCGGTAGACAAATATTTATTCACACGTTTCCTAGCACGTCTATATAAAAATTTTAACTATTATTTATTATTATTTATATATTATACTCGCTCTACTCCATGGACCGAAATTGGCGGATGCAGATACTCAACTTTATAGTGAGAGTGCCACCTCTATGCATAGGGCTGCTTTACCCTCATTTTTTAGCACTTATTCGATCTGTTTCGAGAAAGTAGACAGCAAGCACATATCGCCCAACCGTGAAACCTCTTTCGGTGACATGAAAATGTTTAGAATGCATTTTTAAAACCTCAAAACCTAATCATTATTGACCGCTAGTAAGTTTTGAGTGTCTCGTAGATTTCGCCATTTTGTGCGCCCCGTTTCAACAGCCTTATGTTTGAAATAATCCATTTTTTTAAATTCTAATCTGAGATTATTTAATTTTAAACCTTATGAAATTGTCTTTTAGAGCTTCTGATTAAATTTTTTTAATTAATATTATTCAATTTTAAACCCCTTTATTTAGAAATGATACAACTTCAATTACCTAAGAAATTGAAGTTGTTTTTCCACTTACGTTAGAGATCCTCTAGGGAGCGTTGAGACACGTTTCCCCCTCGAATAGTTGCCGCTGTACCGGAACTTTAATATTTTCATGAGGCGCGAAAAGTTTTATTTTCTAATAATTCTTTTGTTTATGAAAATCTTGAAGTATATTTCTTTCAAAGTGAATATTATTTTTCCCTCCTTAGCGGGCCAAGGAAACGGAAAGGATACTCTACAGATTATCCTCATAGTATCCACATAGTATCCCTTCCGTATCGTGCCACAAAAACTAAAAAAAAGCAGCAAGATAAACTTTTAAATTGGTGAAATTTGATTCTACGTTAAAATTCATATTAGAAGGTCACGGAGTGATCACAATTGTATTTTTTATAACGGTAAAAAGTAAAAAAAAAATAAGACGTATAACGCCTGCTGACTGCTACACTTCAAACACATCATCTGTAAGTAGCAGTAAACAGGCGTTATAGGTCTTCTATTTGTGACCAATCGATAGTTGTTGAGTTGCTCTTTCATTTGCAAAAATCAGAAATTTTGTAAGTTGATTACTTTTTTTGTTATTAAGCTGCAAACATAGGCATGATAAACGTAGTCGGAGACCGAACGAGAGGCTATGTAATCCAGCCCCACTACAGCTGTTATGCGCTGTGTCCGTGAGCTCCGCTGGATCGCGCCTAAAGGGTGCGTTCCAGGCGACCACCCGGGTGAATTGGTGGGTGAAGTAAAGAAGTGTACAGAGTTTACTAGGGTGAAGTGGGAGGAGAATGGTAGCATGGAGAATAGATATAAGGAGACCAATCTGTAATGCATGGACTTCACCAAAAACGGTCACTTTTCTGTTGCCAGAAGTACGCAGTACGCACACAAACATGTGTAAAAAACTTTCCGAGCGTTGCGTGCCAACCGCACTTAAAAAAATATGGCCGCCTTCATTGTTTTGTTTTGACAGGTCGTTCGAACAATTAAATAATTAATAATCAGACAGGGTTTTGTGAAATGTTTGTGGAATAAAAAATTATTCGTCATCGAAAAGGTAGGTAGTATGTTTATGAAATATGAAATTACTTTTACCAACACTATGCGTGTGAGACATATTCGACGCGCTCGTAACAAAAACAATAAACATACAACTTACACCACTCTGAATGCCTTGTACACTATACATTTGAAACCACATTTATTGAAAACTTTCGATTTTACACGGCGATTTTTAATTTTAACATACTTGCCTTTATTCACAAACTTTTAATTGTTCAATCATTATTTACTTATATTTGACTCGCGTTTACATCGGGGGCCATATTTTTTAAAGTGCGATTGGCACGCCACGCTCGCGAAGTTTTGAACTACACATGAAAGTGATTTTGCACATGTGTGTGTGCGCACTTCTAGCAACAGAAAAATGTTCATTTTCAGTTCCATTAGTTTGGCCCCTTATGTCTATTCTCCATGAATGGTAAAATGAACGGTTTCGAGTGTGCGTCGAGTGTATGTTTGGTGAAAGATAATTGAGGTTACGTTACACAAAAATTTTAAAAATGCAAGTACAGGATAAGAAGATTTTATTTGCTGCTTCAGTAATAAGGTCATTGTTATTACAAACAGTGATGTGTTCAATAATAGTGGAAAGTAATGAAGATACTAAAATTTAGATGATGAAGATACTAAACTTTAGTCTACAACTAAACTTGCAATTCCCGCCACTACTACCCGCTAATTCCACTGTTCACTCACTTCCACCTACCTAGTTTCAGTGGGTGAAATAGTCACCCGTCGAGTGAACCCCAACACTCACCTAACATCGTGGAACGGCTCGGAGTGCACCCGGGTGGTCCTCTGGAACGCACCCAAAGATGTAGTAGTAAGTGGTGGTGGTGCTTTTCGTTGACGCCTCCCTCACTACTCAAATGCCTGCTTGCGGACTCGGCTGCGATCGCCCGTACTATAAAATTCAACTTTAGCGCGTAAGGTCTCTTTCTTCGCGGACGGTCATATATATTTTCTTTAAACTTTTTACCGTTGCAAAAAAAACTATGGCGATTACTCTGTGACCTTCTAATGGGAATTTTCACGTAGAATCCGAATTTCACCAATTTAAAAGTTGATCTTACTGGTGTTTTTTTAGTTTATATTCCATGATACGAAAGGGATCCTATGTGGATAATATGAGGATACTCTGTAGATAATCCAGTGCAATTAGTATTTGACCACCAACTTTATACATAGTCTGAGATATTTTACCATCAGAGTTTGCGCATGCGCATCATTAACCCTTTCGCCGCTATTATAAAAAACCTATTAGTTTCTATTTTTATTAATTGCTCGAGTTCTATTCATCTTGTGAAGACGAAACCGGGCTATTTCGATTCGTTAGCTGTTTTTCCAATTCTAATGATCAGGTATTATGGTCCGTTTGATGCATAGGAAAGAAGTTGAAGGCGCTGTAACCCAGTGGGCACAAAATTTGGCGACGTCTTTTAGACATCGTTACGACATCTTTACGACAACTTTACGACATCCTATGTCCATGTCGTTACAGTGTCTTTACGATATCGTCAAGACGTCGTCACATCATACGACATATTTACGATATCACAAAGATGACTTAACGACTTGGACATAGAATGTCGTAAAGATGTAACGATGTCGTAAAGACGTCGTCAAATTGTGTGCCCACTAGAAAGCGTGCAATTGTGAAATCGTTTGATAAATCGCATGCAGGATTGCGAAGTGACGCGTCACTCGACGTTTTCTACGTGAATTGCCTAAATGAAGTAATTTACGTAGAAAAGTGTGGAAAACCGGTAAAATACATGGCAAAGATGGTGGTTGTCTGTTTTAAACTTTTGAATTTCCTAGAACGTGACATAACCTCCTTCAAACCATAATTAATTTAAGGATTCCCTACCTATAGAAATCTCTGATTATATTCTAAACATTCTCTAGGGTCGAAGAAGCTGAGAGAAATTCTCCGCAGGCACTCAGGTCCCCTTTTTTGGAGAATTGGATTCAAACGCCTAACTCTGGCAATAAATGTACAGTTACCGCAGTCAAAACTCGAGACGCTTTGTACAGCATGATCGTTCTTCTTATTATTACTCCGTGCAAGGGAATAAATGCTTGGGATTCAGTTAATTTTTGCCCTATTTTTCTAATATCTTCGTGAAAACTAATTTTTTCTATATAAGTATAGTAGAAAAATAGTTTTTATTTTTTAATTACTATTTAATGGAATAATAACATTATAATTATTATTAATTGCAAAGATCTTATAGAAATAATTGTGGGTTCCATGCATTTAGTCCATTGTTTTCCCCTCAGCATTAAACGAAGTGAAGTTAGCTGATGGTTGAAGTGAAAACACCAGCCCCGTGCATCCCCCTAACCCTTTTCTGTTCTCTTAGGGTACTGTTAAACCCCTGTCTGTCTGCCTGGGGCAGACAGGCAGCTGCCCAAGACCGTTCACACCTTGGTTTTTCCGTCTGTGGCACATCTTTAAATTGCGCGGGAATTTTAAATACTATTGAATTTCTAAATGAAATAAACCAAGTTTTTATAGTTAAAATTAATAATTATAATAATGAGTTTCATTTTTTTAATTTTTATTATAATTTATTATAATTTAATATAATTTTATATGTATATAAACTGCATTTTGTAGGTTAGGTTGCTGTAAGCTGACGGTTCCTATACGAATTTGAAATTTCACCTTTACAAAAATATTTACATTGTAAAAGAGCATGAAAACTTATTTATTTCACTTACAGAAATATATTTTCTTTGATTTCGCGACACACGACATCAACACCGGATAAGAATAAAAAAAACACTATGGCTGACAAAACGACTTTTCTGTAAACACTTGACAATTTCTGAAATACTCAATTCAGGGTTGGGTATTTTATCTCTTCTTTTCACATTATATTAAAAAAGGAAACTCCTTATTATAATGATCAACTTTGACTATAAAAACTTGGTTTATTTCATTTAAAAATTTAACAATATTTAAAATTCCCACGCAATCTTAAGATGTTCCACAAACGGAAAAAATAAGGTGTGAACGGTCTCGGGCAGCTGTCTGCCTGCCCTGGGCAGGCTAACAGAGATGTTACAGTACCCTTACGATCCGGAGGGGAAATGTCGGTCAAAATAATCCAACAGATGGCACCACAAAAAGTAGGTTTGACTTTTGCATTGAATTGCATTAAAAAAAAAGTAAAAATCATTTAAAACATGATGATGTTTGCATATAAGCAGAAAAAAATATGAAAAAATACAAGTAACTATTACTAATTATTTAAAAAAAGAAAAATTCATCAAAATATGTAGTTCTTTATTCATAATGTGTCCCCTGAGGGTTTACATGACTTCCATTCCTTACAATCTTTCCCTTGATATCTATATTTTTTTACAATCTTATCCTTTCTATATATACAATTATTTACAACTATTTACATAAAGTCTTATATTTAGATCCTTATTTCTATTTCCTGCGATAGCGCAATTTAGGACTTATTAGCAAACGAGTGAGCGCGCGAACGAAAGCGAGAGTGCAAGCGAGAGAGAGAGAGAGCATAAGAGCGCAAACGCATCTTAATGTACTTAACTTTTACTTTATCATTACTTACAATTTTTACGCTTTTAAACTAAGCGACTTGCGTTTCCTTTTTCTTTCACTTTTTTATACCTCAATTTACCTTTTTCACGTGCATTCTTTCATTCTCTCTCATTCGCTCCTCTAGCACCCTCCAACTCCTTCATCCGTTCTTCTCCTAATCCATCTTCCTCTAGCATCTTAACCACATTTTCTTGCCAGCTTCCTTTATCTTCCATTCCTCTCCTACATCCTTCCCATACATGTTCCCATGTTTCCTCCTCCCATTCACATATTTCTACACTTTCTGATCTCTTCTTTTTCCCAGTACATTCCCTCCCTTACCTCGTTTCCCAACTTAAATCTTGCTATTCTGGTCCACCTTCTCTCTCCCCATCCCTTTTCTAAATACTTTGGCTCTCCTTCCTTTTTTATCATCTTATACCATTTATTGTATTTTGATTCCTCAATCGCCCCCCATCTTTCTATTAATTGTCTTTCCCTCTCCCTTTTTCCAATTCTTCATAGTTTACTCCAGTCCCGTCTTCTATTTCTCTATCATTAAATAACTCCCTCCTTTCTTCTTCCCATCTCGTTAATTCGATCGCCCTCCCTCTCCTCTCTTCTACCTCCATCAAACACTTTCTCGCACACTCCCCTCCCTTTCCCTCTCACAGCTTCGTCTCAAATTTCCATGCCCTCTTTCCCGCTGTAATACTTAACTTATCCCTTTGCGCTTCTTCTCTCACCATATATCCTGGCGTTCTTCAGTCTGCCCCTAGTGTCCACCTTATATACCTTTCTTGTAAACTCTCAATATCTTTCCTTTCTTTCCATCCCCATATCTCTGCTCCATAACTTGATACCGGCCATACCAGCGTATCAAATAACCACATTCTCCTTCTCCAATTTTTTTAACCTTCTTTTTCATATTCCCTATATCTCTTTCATTACCCCTGCTGCTTTTTTTATCTTTTCTCTAATATGAGCTGTATGATCTCCATTCGTTCGCAAGATATAACCCAAATATTTATACTCTTTGACTTCTTCTAACTTTATTCCTTTCCATCTCCCTGTCCATTCTTTCTTCCGCCCCCTCCTTTTCTAAACCTCATTATCTTTGTCTTTTCTACATTTACATTCAGATTTTTTCCATCTAAATATTTCTCTGATCCTGTAATTAATCCCGCCATCCCTTCTTGTTCCTCTGCCATCAACACTATGTCGTCTGCGTATACCAGTGTATATATCTTTTCCTTCCCTATCCTAACTCTTCCCCAACCCTTTCTCCTAATTTCTTCTTCCAAGTCTGATATTAATAAATTAAATGAAAGTTGGCTCAGAGGACACCCTTGTCTCACACCTCTCACCGACCAGAAACTATCTCCAACTTACTCTCCTACCTTTATCCTGCCTTTTCTCTCTCTAAAAATTTCTGATACTCTCTTTATTAATCCCTCTCTTATCCCCCTTTTTATCATAACTTTTTCAATTTCTCCTCGGTCTAATGAGTCAAACGCCGCCTTTAGGTCCACGAACATTGCTATCATTGCCCCCTTTTCCCTATTAATTCTCTTATTTACTAGGTAGTTCAGAGCATATATGTTGTCCATTACCCCCATTCCTTTTCAAAACCCTGTCTGATTCGGTGACTCGATCTTTTTTTCTTCAACTTCTATCTTCAATCTCTCCGACAAAATAGTTACTTATACTTATTACAGTGTTGGCATCAACATCACCCTCCTACAATCTTTAACCTCCTCTCCCTTGCCTTTCTTTACTATTGGTATAACTACTCTTCCTTTCCATAACTCTGGCCACCCCTCTCCTCTCCATACTGTAATACACATTATCCTTGTCGATTCCTCTAGTTCCTCCCCTCCATATTTTCATACTTTATTTGGAATCTCATCTATACCAGGTGCCTTTCCATCCTTCATTATTCCTAAAACTTTAACTATTTCTTCCCTTGAAAGTTCCCCTTCCTCATCTCTTTCTCTACCATATTTCCCTCGCTTTACAACTTTTCTCTCTACTCCTCCTAGCAAATCCAAAAAATATTTCTTCCATTCTATCATTTCAATATCTTAGTTTACTCTTTTTTCTTCTTTTTCTTTCTCTATTTACTACCTTCCATACCTCTTCTTCCGTCCTAGCCTTCTTCGCCTCTTCCTCAAACCTTTTATTCTCTTCCTCTTTCGTTTGATAATACAACTCAGTATACTCTTCCTTGTTTTTCCTGTATTCTCCCCATTACTTTTTTCTTTTCTCCACTTTCTTAATTCCTTTTTGACCTCCTTTTTTTCTCTTTGCAGCCCTCATCCCACCCACTTCTATTCCCCCCTTTACTAACTTCATTTTTGTTTGTACACTCTAATCCTATTTTTATTTCTCCTATCATCTTTCCCATCTCCTCATCCACCTTACCCTCTCCCATTTTGAAATTTCCTATTTTTTCTTTAAACTGTTCATTATTATAATTATCAATTTGAACTATAAAAACTTGGTTTATTTCATTTAAAAACTTAACAATATTTAAAATTCCCGCGCAATTTTAAGATGTTCCACAGATGGAAAAACCAAGGTGTAAACCATAATAATGCATCATTGAAAATTTCCAAGATCTGCAACCACCCTCGTGCTATTATAACAATTCTCGGTAAACAAAATTCCATTCTCATTACGTCATCCTCGATTCCTGGAATCCTTATCTATGTGAACTTAATTAATTAAACGTTCTCCGTTGATATTTTCCGACATGGGCGTCATATTTTATATGATGTTAAACAATTCTCGGAAAACAAAATTTCATTCTGAAGTCGTCATCGTCGATTCCTGGAATCCTTATCTATGTGAACTAAATTAATTAAACGTTCTCCTTTGATATTTGCCGACAGAGGCGTCATATTTCATATAATGTTAAACAATTTCTGGGGTAAACAAAATTCCATTCTGACATCATCGTCGATTCCTGTAATCTTTATCTATGTGAACTAAATAATTAAACGTTCTCCTTTGATATTTGCCAACAGGGACGTCATATTTCATATAATGTTAAACAATTCTCGATAAATAATATTCTATTCTGATGACGTCATCATGATTCCTGGAATTCTTATCGACAGTGTTGCCATATTTCACCAATATTGGCACCATATAACCGGTGCACTGTCTGTTTTTCATCATTGTACTGCTAAACAACCACCGAGTAGGTTTGAAGTATAAAACGCTCCAAGATCTATATCAAAGTACAATTTTTTCGGTGATTCCATCAGTTAATAACAAGACTCACATAATCTCAAACAACTTTAAATCTGTATAGTGTTTCTTTAAGTGTCATCAGTTAATAACAAGATTTACATAACCTTTGAATAACTTGAAATCTACGCAGTGTTTTTACAAGTGTCATCAGTTGACAACAGGAGTTACATAACCTCATATAACTGCAAATCTATACAGTGGTTCTATAAGTGTTCTTTGATTCCATTTAAAGTTACAAAATGGATTTCGAAAAATGTAAAAAAGTTCTATAAATCATGAAGATGAGATATCAACTTATACTCGAGAAGCAACCCCCAGCAGCTGATGAAATTAAATTGTGGACGAGGGCGGGAACTAAAAACTTCAGGATATTAAACAAAATATTGAGGAAGTACATTCTGATATCCGTGGGCCAAACACATGTGACCATTACGTTAATTGGTGATCTGAAGACTGCGAGCAGAAAATTCAAGAAGTTGCTCAAGACGGGAACTGGTATGAGTGAAGCTTCGAAGAAACTGAGTGAGGTTGAGTTGGGATGGTGTAGCAAGTGTGTTTCGAACACGAATTAGAACGGGGTTTATAACGAATTTAATTCATAAAGATTTAAATACATTTTTGGATGATTGTAAACGCATGTGTATTCCGCGAATTAAGAATGCAATTAATAGTACAGGTAATATCAAAGCTTGCATTGGATTCACACGTCTAACGTCTGCAAATATTGGTGAATGGTTTGAGGATAAAATTCGTCAACAAGTTGAGGTTAAAATTGAAGATTTAAAAACATCAGATTCAGGGTGGAGATTAATAGAAATTGTTAGCTTAACAGTTAATATAAATAGATACGCCACTTTTCAAGTTGGAGCTTCAGTGTTCATTGAATTACCTGATTTTATACAGAAAAAAAAGCTGTCGTTAATATTAAAAATAAAGACTCGTATTGTTCTTCTCTGGTCAGTAATGGCAGCTCTTCACCCACTTAAAAAATATGCAGGAAGAACCAGTTCTTATCCTAAGCTTGAGGGTTCAGAACTCAAATATAATGACATCAAGTTTCCAATTGCTCTTGAGGATATTCCAAAATTAGAGAAAATGAACGGTTTAAGTATAAATTTATACGGATTAGAGTTTGCTAAATATAGTAAGAACGAGGAAATTCTTCCAGTTTTTTTAAGCCAGGGAAAATCTCAAAAAACCTACTATTCACCTTCTTATCATTGAAAATACTAACTTTGATTCAGATGTAGAAGTTTCTCATTTTGCTTTAGTAAAAAATCTATCCAGACTAGTGAAATCACAAATAACAAAAGATCATTGGTGCACTTACTTTTGTGACAGGTGCTTGTGTCACTTTAAATTTGAGAAATCTCTTGAAAAACATAGAATTGATTGTGGTAATCTAAATAATAATTGCACACTAATACTCCCCACAGAAGAGGATAACATTTTTAAATTAAAAAATTATAAATACAAAGGGAGGGTTCAATTTGCAGTATATGCTGACATAGAATGTTTGTTAGCGCCAGTTGTCAATATGCATGGAAATGCTTATCAGAAACATATACCTACAAGTGTTGCTTATTACACAAAATGGAGTTTTGACGGTTCACAATCTGAACCTCAAGTTTATCGTGGAAAGGACTGCATCACGTGGTTTTTTCCTTGAGTTGGAAAAGATAGCTGAAAAAGTAGATTCTTATTTTAAAAATACAGTTCCAATGGAACTCTTAACATTAAAGCAAGAGTATGATTTTCAAAACGCAAAAGTTTGTCATATTTGCGAACAAGATTTTAACCAAGATGATGTCATTGGGATCATAACCATTTTACAGGTAAATACGTGGCCTTTCTCATGACAGGTGTAACGTAAATTACCAGGACTCACATGTAATTCCCATAGTATTTCTTAATTT
>NC_046661.1:31127657-31128669 GCF_010883055.1 Belonocnema kinseyi | reverse complement strand
CTGAAGAACTCCATGATTTGCATATAGACCTACCATTATGTCCAAGACATTTTGTACCTCCTCTTCCAACATCTAAAATCCCGAAACTAATTACCAATTTGAAATCAAAGATGAATTACGTTCTCCACTGTCAAAACTTAAAACAGTATTTAAAATTGGGAATGAAGCTTGTTAAAATTCATGGAGTTTTAGAATTCAAGCAAACGCCATAGCTAAAAGCCTATATTGATTTGAATACTGATTTGCGAAAGAAGGCAAAAAATGAATTGGAAAAAAATTTCTTCAAACTCATGAACAACTCTGTCCTCGGAAAGACCACGGAGAACGTAAGGAAGCACAAAGATGTTAGGCTAGTGACAAAGTGGGAGGGAAAATGGGGTGCAAAAGCTCTGATTGCCAAACCAAACTTTCATAGCTGCACTATATTTGGTGAGGACATGGTGATCATTGTAATGAGTAAAACCAAAATTAAATTCAATAAACCCATCTATATAGGCTTCACAGTTCTAGACATATCAAAGATAATGATTTACGACTTTCATTATAAATACATGAAGTACACATTTGGTGACAAGACAAAATTGCTCTACACCGACACAGACAGCTTGATTTACCACACTACAGAACCAAACTTTTATGAGTATATTAAACAAGATTCCGATAAATTTGACACCTCAGACTATCCACCAAATAATATATATGAAATTGAATTACTAAAGAAAAAAGTCTTGGAACTTACGAAGGATGAATGTAACGGGAAAAATGAAACTGAATTTGTAGGGCTAAGGTCAAAATTATATTCTTACAAAGTTTTGGGTGAAGAAGGGGAGAAAAAGAAAGCCAAAGTGATTAAAGGATTAACTTTGAGAACTGTCACTATAGGCTAACTTTGCTACATTATCACACTGCTACTCGACTTCAACGGTTAATTCGAAGCCGGAAACATGAAGTTAACTCGATTGAGCAAAATAAAATCGCCCTCAGCTGGCGAGATGATAAGAGGATGCTGCTT
>NC_046661.1:31120735-31127557 GCF_010883055.1 Belonocnema kinseyi | reverse complement strand
GGCGAGATGATAAGAGGATGCTGCTTCCTCATACAACCGACACACTTCCATGGGGCTACAAATTCCAATCACAGGAGGCAATGGATGTTGATAAAAATTAATTTTCATTTTCCAAAAAAAAGAATTCAATTCTTAAAGGAGAGTTGAGATTATGTACAGTGATTCTAAACAAAAATTTTTATATATGTGTAGAAACAAGCGAGGTGATTATTGTGACGAGTGATGTGAATATATATGAGTCGGTGAGTGAGAGACATGGAGTCCTAGCACTAGTGTATAACCTTTGATATGGAAGATATAGTCTGTAATCTATATATTACTGTAAATAAATATATATATATATAGGATTGGAAATAGCAATAAAAGAAGTATATATGTAAATTGGGAGAAGAAGAAATGGAAAAACTGTAAAATGGTTTGTCAAATACAAGTTATTGTAAATATAAGAAAATGAATTGAATCTAAATTGTTCTTTTTTTATTTAATGCAACCTGAAAATAACATTTTTTAAGCAAATTTACTTCTAATTGAAAAATTGGATGCTCATCGTCATTTTCCTAAACTGATGTAGCTATTGAATGCAACCTGATCCAGCGGACCAAATATTCCAATGTCAAAGATGTTCAACAACCAATCATTCGCTTACCTACTATTCGCACTTATTATTATTATAGGGACAAGGAACTCTGAAAAAACAGCATAATTTTTCTTTATTTAAAATTATTTTTCATTTCCAATAGAAAAAACCAATACATTATACTTAAAAATAAATAGATTATAATTAATTATATATGCAACTAAACTATTTCTACTCGATTACAGTAGTTTCTATATCAACTTTTTCATCATACCACTTATTGGTTTATACTCAAGTATACGATACGATCATGCAAAATTAAGTAATATGCCGTTGTTTCAGCGGGAAAATTTTCACTTGTTTGAAATTCCAATCGAACGTCAACTGGTCCGTATTTCAAGGACTCATTTTGCTTAGAACAGTCAATTACTACTAGAGGTGCATACTCTATAAATTCTCTTCTCGATAGCATTGGTTGTCATAAAGAAGAGCATACCTATTTCTATTAATATCAAGATTCAAATGACTATAAGGATAGCACTGATCATTTAAAAGTAGTTTTACATTAGTCAAATTGCAATGATCAAAGTTGCTAGAGCTTCTAATAGTATGTTTTTTCTGTTTGTTTGAAATCCAAGTACAACAAATCTTGGTTTTTCCAATTGTGTTGATGTTTTTATAGTCCAAACATGGTTTGAAGTAGTTGAAAGTAGAGGCTATTCATACAATTCCCAAGTTCGAAAACTTATTGGAATAGGTGGATCTTTTTCAATATATTTTAGTAACTGAAATTTGCGTGAATCTGACAATCTAACACTAGGCAATAACCACTCTATTTTATTAATAAGATGGCATTTACATCACTTTTTGATCTTGTCAAAATAAGTTCATGTTTAGCATTGACAATGATTTTGTGATAATCCTCAGCAAAATCAAATATCATGCTAAGAGGTATGGCTACATCAAAGTAACCAGTGGCGATGGTTAGTGATTGATTATCACCATTTATTTCAAGCCAGCCAGTATTCTTTATGTAACGTGATTGTCCGAGATTTAGAGATACATAAATTTTTATGAGAGTAGTGAGACCAACATTTTTATTTCTATCAATTTCTACTGCATTGATTTCATATCTTGCTTCTTCAAACAAATGACAGATGGTAATAGAAACTAAAATTGTGTTTGTTACTGGTGCTCCATCAGTTCTTACGATTCTTCCGTGTACCTGTAGTGAACTTTTGCTCAGCAGGAGACAATGATCTTGATTCTGAACTGCAATTCTAATCTCGTCACTATTATTGAAGCTTGATGAAGCATATGACTGGTGTGCATGCACTTCACAATGAGTGATAGATTGGCGATAGATTGGCGAGTGGTGTGACCTCGAAACCCAGCCTTTATATGGTTTCAAATAAAGACCTTTCCCTACAGCAATGGCTTCCATTGCTTCATTATGACGTTTTCTTTCTTCAAGCTTTCGTTTTGCATCATTTAAATCATTAACAGCTTTTGCTATTCTCGCAGCTCCACCAGCTAGCGCACCAGTAGCACTTAGACCGGCAAAGATGGGTATAAGAAAGGGTAGAAAGCCACCCAATTTCTTTGTAACTGGTAAAATTCGAGGTTTCTTTACATTTCTTTTTCCACCAGTATTTTTTACAGCTGCACGTGCACCTCTAAGAGCAGATTTGATAACAGTTTGTGCATCATTACCTGGTATCATTGCTTTTTTAGCTGCAGTAACTATTTTTTTTGAGTGTGGTGGTAGACCTTTTATTTTTGAGACCCATACCAAATTTTGATTTAATTTTCATTGCATATGTTATTCCCCAAGCAGCGGCCTTTTTACCCAAGCCTGCGTCCTGAGCAAAGACACATTTCCAAGCTTTTACCGTTAGTACACTGTCAGCTGAGTTTCTAGCCTCTATATTTTCTCTATTTCGTGAGTAGGCTATATCGTGCTCCTTACAAGCAGCATCAAGAGGATTGATGCCAGAATCACCTCGCGCAATTCGTTTTGCCAATTTCGTGCCTTGTCCCCGGTACTGGTATCCAGGAATATGTAACCCTACAGGAAGATGATTAATAATTTTATTCAACAGACCTTTGCCACATCTTGCCTCTTTTGAGGATCGCTTACGACTGACTGTAGGTCTGTCACCGTGGACGATCATATCTGTTTGAGAGATACTTTCAGACGGAACCTACATAAACCTGACATTTATAATTTTTCACTCGGTCATAGTCAAGATGCAGTTTGAAGCACAACCTATAAAGCTACCTATCGATAATTTCGATTCGCCTCTATAACATGAGAAAAAAGAAAAACGGCATGGACATCTGTTACCAAGCAGTGTACGAGCAATATTTTTTGGACCTTCCAATTGTGGAAAGACAAATGCTTTGATGGCTCTGTTAATACGCCCAAATGGATTGAGATTTGAAAATGTTTATGTTTACTCGAAATCTTTAAATCAACCAAAATACAAATTTTTAGAAAAACTTCTGAACTCAGTAACTGATTTTGAGTACTATCCTTTCAATGAGCATGATGATGTTGTAATACCAAATGAAGCTAATTCAAATTTTTTCAATGGGTGGGTACAAGGATGTTTACTGTTTCTATTTGAGCCAGACATATGCTCGTATTCCGAAACATCTTATACGTAATAATGTTAATTTGCTTGTATTGTTTAAACAAGATGAGACGAATCTGAAGCATATATATGATGATCATGTGAATAGCGACATGCCTTATTCACAATTTAAAAAGGTGTGTTTAGCTTGCTGGTATGATGACAAGAATAGATTTGATGTAATTGATAAGAATAGAAATCTGAACCAAGGTAGATATAGAAAAGGTTTTGACTGTTTTGTTAATCTGGAAAAGCAATAAATATGTATGTAAATACTACATAGAGACAGTTACACTTTGAACACTACGGTATTAACATGTCTACGCGTGAGGAGTGCTTTCATAAGCAAAAACATATTTTGCCTGAAATTGCTAAAGCTAGTGAAGTGATTCGACGAAAGCATAGATTACTAAAGTTGAGTAAAGAAACAGTTGATCAGACATTAAATGATACCTTTAAACTCATCATTACACCACTTGAGAAAATAGTTCATGGTTTTAAAACTGTTAAAAGAATTGATCCAATCGGAAATGAAGCCAAGAATAAAATGAAAAATGAAATCAGGAGTGAATCTGAAGAAGAATTTCAGCAAGAGTTTCAAAATGATGGTGACGAGCAAAATGATCAAGATGATGATGAAACTTCATTCTTGTCAGCATACGATTCAGAGGCTATCCAAATACTGTGGGTTTGCTTGAACTTTTGTTTAAAAAGATACCAAATAGTACTGTTATAAGTAATGAAGACCTTGAAAATTTTAAAAATATTGCAATTTCAACAAATTTGCATCGAACACATTATAGAGTTGATGGGGATTTTCGTGATAATAAATCTGTCAAATATACAAATTTTATAAAAAAAAACTAATTCCCCTTTCACCTTTGAAAACTAACAATAAACAAATTGAAAAGCGCTCTTCAATGGGTAACGGTTTATTTCCAAAATATATGGTTGGTACGGAGGCTAATAAATTAGACTAAATTCATTGGGATGATCCAAACGAATTAGTTGATAGATTGCGTTAACTGTTAGCACCTCAAGCAGCGGGAAATCCAAGTCACACAAATGAAATTATGTCAATTATTAAAGAATTACGAGAGGCTGGAAGTATTTATTAACAATTTTTTAAATTAATTTATCAATTTATTATTGATAATTAATATTTATTAATCAATTTGACGATATTTTGGTCATTTGCAAAATGAGTATCGATGTTTTCGGACGTCATATTGAGCGAGCTAAGATGGCAAGTCGAGGTCCACCAGGAGTTGGATTAAAATTCACCACCGATGGGCATTATGATATCCGAAAGAAAAAGCTGTGCAATGTAGCCGATGCAAAAGATTTAGATGATGCAGTAAATTTAAATATGATGCAACATGTGTTACGGCAAGAAATTCAGACTCTGCATGATGTCATAGCTTCCTTGCGAACTGAAGTTGTTAACAATAACATGATGATTGAAACTCTAGAAACTTTCTCATATAAAAGTTTAAATATTTTGAAAGTTGATGTGGATTCCATTCAAGAACTGGCGCATCGCGATTCAGAGCTCATTTCTCAGTTGGATGCCAAGCTAAACACAATAAAAAATAAATAACGAAAAGCTGCAACTAGTGAAGAAGCTACATAGGCCTGCTAGAAGAAACTATCGACGTCGACATTTTGATATCCGTAGCATCGATGAGACTTGGCAGGCGGATCTTGTTGAAATACAACCTTATACAAAAGAAAACAAAGGATACAAGTACATTTTGACTGTAATTGAAATAATTTCCAAATTTTCTTTGGCTATTTCAGCTAAATCCAAGAAGGGTGAAGATGTAGCTACAGCTATGGAATCTATACTTGACAAAGGATGCATACCGAAAAATTTACATGTTGATAGAGGCAAAGAATTTTACAACTTACATTTTGAAAATCTTATGAAGCGATACAAGATAAATTTGTTCTCGACATTTAGCAATTTAAAAGCATCCATTTGCGAGCGATTTAATTGTACTTTAAAGAATAAAATGTGGATGCAATTTAGCTTACAGGGGAATTACAAATGGATAGATATTTTGAAAGATTTAGTTTCATCTTACAACGATACTAGGCATCAGACTATTCGAATGAAACCAAAAGATGTTACTGAAGAAAATAAGAAAAAATTGTTGTTTGATGTATACAAAAATCACAGTGTAAAATATGCAGTTGAGAAAGCGAAATTTAAAGTTGGAGATAAAGTTGAAAAAGTACTGAAAAAGCGAGGAAAAGAGCTATTTGTAAAATTTTTAATTTATAAAGCTATTATTCACGCATCTGAGTTCTGGTAATTTCGCAATCACTTCTTAACACACAATCTGACTATAAAAAGTCATCATTTCAAGAAATAGAATTTCAAATCGCATAAGATTAGCAAATATAAGTTTTTTCATTGCTTTATTCTTTAAACTTGTATAGTTTTTTGCCATATAATATTTTACACTTTTCACAGATGGTGATTTCACTTTACGCCATACACTTTCAGCGATGGTCTCAATAATGACATCTTTTGTATGTTGAAACGGCATAACACTCAGATCCAGAAGATACCGGTCAACACAAGGGTTGACTTCCTGAAGAACAGCAAACGTTGTTTCTTGCAGTACAAATGGATAATATTTTTGCGTTTCTTGAATTTTCTCCAAAGCCATTATATAATTTCCAAAAGATATAGTCATGTGTATATGGAAATTTCCACAGTCGATGCATTGTTGCTTCTCTTGGCCATCAGAGAAGAGTGTCATGAGCTTAAAGTAACTTTTGAACAATTTCCACTCTTGAGGATTCAGGATTATACTTGCATGAGGATGACTGGCCTGAAGTTACACTGCTGAGGCGAGCTTTCCGTCTTTTTTAATTCAACACCGACAATAATTTGTTTCGTGAATGATGAATTCAGGTTGTATGTGATCGCATGTAACATTTGATTTCGTGGAGTATACGGCATGATGAATATCTCACTGAAGCTTGTCGCAGACTGAACGAAAATTGAAAAACTGCACACACACTTATACATTTTTCTCCACAAATTCAATAGAGTTGAAGCATCCACCCAAATACACCATTTCAAGATGCTGATCTTCACAGACTTTCTTCATTTGCATAAACAGATTTTCATCCTCTTCACACAGTTTTGCCATTCTTTGAGGTATAAAAACGGTGAATTTGTTTTCTATGATTACAAGCGTTCTCGTTCAATATTTTGTTTTAGCCTCCTTAATATCCGTTATTTCGTATCCTTTGTTAACTTCTATGTCTGCACATTCATTCAAATCATTTTAAGTTTCACATTGTTAGCATTGCTCACGCAAGATCATACTTGGCCAAAAACTGCGCACTTATATGCGTTACAACATATGTTAAAGCCGCCATTTTTCTCGAGGTACTTAGCCTTAAAATAGGGCTCATTTTTATACTTTATTAGGTTTGTGATCATGAAAGGAGTAAAAGTGTCCTACTTTATCAGATTTATTAGCAATTATTTCTATAAAATAATCGAAATAATCTTGAAGACATTTTTCTAAGAAAAGGTATATTAGTTTACAGTCAATCAGAACTTATGGTCGATTAGAGGCTAGGCAC
>NC_046661.1:31098869-31120635 GCF_010883055.1 Belonocnema kinseyi | reverse complement strand
GTCGTCGTTACTAACATCATGGGCTTGACCAGATTCCTTCCTTTATGCATAGAATAAGTCTGCCTTTGAAAAGAGTAATTGCTACTCTTTTGGATAAACATGTATGTACCATCAGCTACAAGGATACATACATCTTCTCCATTTGCGAATAGCATTTTTGCCGTTGATGTAGTATTGTCCTTAATGACTGACTCGGGTGATATGTGACCTATACCAAGATGATGAGGTACAAAGGAGGAGATCAGAGCTTTCCTTGCTGCCGTAATTCCTCTGCCAACTCTTCGTTTTTCTATGCCAAAATTGTTGATAAAATCGCATTGGAAAGACCTGTGCGCAACTTGATCAACAATAATGCAAGGCACAAACGCACAGAACGACCTTTGGTCGAACGCACTTCAATTGACAAGTACTGTGCAACGTCACTAAATTGATTTTTCGTCAAACCGGTGAGCCTATAATAATCTTTATCCTCAAGCGCAGATGGATCATCAAAATTCAACCCTGTTTTTCTTGCCTCCTCACGCAAATCATTCAGAAGCTTAGAAATCGACTCAGCGTTCATGTGAGTAAAATCAGAGGTGGCTTGTATAGACGCAACAGCCTCTTTCTTAAGAAAACCATTATCAACCAAATGAGAAGCACAGCATCTCGCTTTTTCAGGAATTAAAATACCAGTATCGACGTAAACCCTCAATGCAGCAAAAGGTTTGATTCTGATACGATTATTCTTATGATGACAGACAACCTGGTTCTAAAACATTTGATAAATCATTTTCAGAAGAACTCATCTCTATTGCATCTGTAATCCGACGCTTTTTAATCAAAAAGCATCGACAACTATCGCAAACCTTTGACTGAATGGTTAAGGAGCTACTAAAAGCAGTTTTAAGAACATTTAATGCCCGTTCATCCTGAACTACTGATAGATGACTCTTTGGTTTTAAGAATTTGCCGCAACAAGAACACTGTTTTTTCGACATAATAAGTGGTAATTAAAACTTAATTCGCAAGTAATTATTTCACCTGAAAAATAAAGAGAATCTGAGACTGATGTACAGAACTATTAAATAATAAGGATTTAAAAAAAGTGTAGCCTCTCATGCCTATGAAGTACCTGTGCAAAAAACTTACAATCACTATGAAACTAGTCGATACTGGTGAAATAAAACTACAATAAAATACCATGTGGAGGGGGAAAACAGTTGAACGTATCGAAACGGCAGTTGCACATGAACGATAGCGTTTTGTTTCCTATTCCACTGACTTTGGTTCATTTTAATCTCACTCCTCTTTGCCCAAGGGAGTCAAAGTGGCTAAGACCGGCAGTAAATGTTTCTTAAGAAAAATAACTTAAAAATAATAAATTAATAACAATTAATAACAATTAATTGCGTGAGCAATACTAACAATGTGAAACTTAGCATGATTTGAATAAAAGTGCGAAAACCCATGTAAAATACGAACATAAAAATGACTATATCTTGAAACCAGATCACTCTCAGGAAAAATCCTTTTAAGGGGTTATGAGACCTAGTTAGATGAATAAAATAAAACATGTTTGAGGCCAATCTGTAGATGGCCCAAAAACCGGCCTTATTGACCCTCCTCCTTTCCTTGGTAGAGTTTGTATGTCGGTTTGCACTTGAATAACTTGCTTTAGCTCTTGAATGTTCTTTAGGAATACGTTTAAACGACTTTTTAGCTCTTGTTGCTTTTCTTCTTTACAATCTTACAACCGACAACAAACTGAAGAAAGAGAAGAACCAGATTGCTCTTATAGACACCTGCCCCTTCCACAACATTTCTGGAGACTTTTGCGTAGTATTTCACCATATGATTCAATAATTAAGATAAGAGTGAAAAAAATAATGCGTCTTTAAACGTTTATAAAATTTACTTAACAAAGCTAAGGTTTCCAGGAATCATGATGATGTCATCATAATGGAATTTTGTTTATCGAGAATTATTTAACATTATATGAAATATGACATCCCTGTCGGAAAATATCAAAGGAGAACGTTTAATTAATTTAGTTCAAATAGATAAGGATTCCTGGAATCGACGATGACGTCATCAGAATGGAATTTTGTTTACCGAGAAATGTGTTCGAACCTGCATGATCTTGGAAATTTTTTATTAACCATTATTGCGATAAACATTTAATACATAAAATATTATATTATTTTGGGGTGAAAAACTTCAATTCCGGGAATAACAGGTATTAAATAGTCTAATATTGCGATATCGTATATCATATCATCACTTATTTCATATTTTTGGGGCTGAAAATATCAATTCGCATGATTTTTAAGTATTGATTTCCAATATCGATAGTGTGGGTCGTTCAAAACTGTGATTCGTTAGTCAACACAAGGAGCGAAACCAATCTTTCAGCCTTCTGCACTCTAGCCACAAGTTTGCTATTCGTACGAGAAAAAGTGTACCAGAACGCGTCCTACCTATCTACTGGCGTGACTCACTCGGTGGGGAAAGGAGTAATGTGAGGAAGGGATCCAAAATATTTGAATTGATCCAGAATTCTCGTGTTATTTATTTAAATAACACGTTCGTTTCGCAACACTGCTCCGACCCAGGCTGCTGATAAATCTCTCTAGCAATCGCCCCAAGTGAAGATCCTCACAAAGTCGTTATGTAAGGTTCCCCACTTGGGTCCATTAGTGTTTAAGGTCTTTTGTCTCAGGTGTCATTCACTCTACTGATACTCTTTTTATTAACTATTTGTTGCGATACTTTTCTGTCCTGGCATACTTCTCTAGCTTATTTTACGTTCATGCATCTTTTCATGCAGACTCTCATGTTTCGGTGGCTTCTTATGTCTCTTCTAACTAGGGTCTCATTCACACATTTTAACCATTCTTTCCGCGTTCTGCCTCTGGGCACGCTGCCATTTACCTTAACTTGATACACTTGTTTCGTTAGTCATTCATTTGGCATTCTCTCAACATGCCCGAACCATCTTAAACGATTTCTTTCCCATGTGTCTATTAGCGTCTCTTCTGCACCACATTCTTTAAGAATTATCTCGTTACTCACTTTATCCATCAAAGTTTTCTCGCATATTATACACAAGAATCTCATGTCAATTGCATTAATTTTACTCCTAATCTTTTTCTTGATAGCTACCATATAGTACACTTTCTTGATAGCTACCATATAGTACACTGAAAAAAAGATTACTGGTGTCAAGTGAATTTAACTTGGCTGAAGTAAGTGAAAGTCCTGTTTATTTTCAAAGAAACATTTATTATTATTATTTATTATTATTATTTTTTATTGGAATTGAACTTGGGTCCATCGACTGTAAAGTCCACAGCCTTGACCACGGCGATAACGTAACATGGAAATTTTAACACGCAAAACCGTACTTAAACCTCACCATAAATGCCAAATAAATATTTCTTCAAAACAAAAACATGGATATTCAATTTAACAATATATTTCTTCAATCAAAAGAAGTATTCAATTGAAAAAAATGACGCCAAATTATTATATTTTTATTTCAAAAAATGATTACTTCGTTGGAATAAATGTTCATTTGTTATGAATAATTTAATTCTAGTAATTAAATGAAATATTTTCTTCCACCGAAGAAATAAGAATTTACGTGAACAAAATACCTTGTTCATATAAATAAATGATCCATTCCTATAAATACATGAACTCTTTGTGACAAAAAACATATACTGCAATTTAATTAATATTATTTTTAATTAAATTATCATTTTTTTATACTAAAAAAAGATATATGCCTGGTTTAAATAAAAATTACTTCTGTTAAAGAATATTATTTTGGTGCTAAGAAATAGGATTCAAGTAAATCAGTTTACTTGGTTCTAAGAATGATTGTTTACAGTGTACAGTCGGTACAAATATAGAATTATGTATTGCAATTTTAGCTTTATTTGATATATTTTTACTTCTGATCAGGGGCCCTGCTCTACCAATCACCTTCTTACCTTCGTTTATACGTGTATCTAATTCCTCATCTATCTTCCCGTCCTTAGTAAATAAGCTACCAATGTATACGAACTCATCAACTTGTTCAATTCTCTCATCATTTAATAAAATATTGCCTAGTGTTTTCTCACTGTTTCCTTCGAACACCATAGTTCTTGTTTTATTTGCGTTAATTTTGAGGCTCATGATCTTCATGTTTGCATTCAGTTTATTCAATATTCTTTACAAGTCTTCGATTGACTCTGCCATAACAACCTTATCATCTGCAAACGCTAACCCACGTACCTTTACTGTTTCGAGGTCCACACCTCCTCCGTCGAAAAGAGCCACCCAACTTCCCATTTACATTTACACTCGCTTTGCTACCCGTATATATTATTTTTATAGCTTGTAGGAGCCATCCATTGACTCCATACTCTTTCAGGACTTCCCAAAGTTACTTCTATCCTTTGATATCTCAGAGTTGTTTGTGGTTTTTAGATTTAAAATTTCTTTTTCATCGTAAGATTATGATAAATTGATATGAATTACTTATATTTAAGTACGTTTTCAGATTTCCTAGTATCTGCATAAGGAAACACAATTTTAAGAAAGGACAAACATTCAAACTTTAGAATTTTCGATGTGGCTTTTCCCCCAAATTCGAGATACACCACCGGCCTCTTTTAGAATTATTACGAAACTGATACAAAGGACACAGCGAGCTAAATATCACAGAAAAAACTGCAGTTAAATTTCGTTGCATGCAAAATTTGCAGCTGATAAAGTTTGCATGCTATTTGGCGAAAGTTTATCCTACGATGAAATAAAAGCTGTCGTCTGCTACGACATCTTTAGCAGCAATGGGAAAACGGCAAAGTATGAGTGAATTCGAGCTATAAATCAGGACACCAGATTTAAAACAGTTAAGAAAAAAGAAAAGTTAGAATTTGTTCCAGCTAAAACACATGTACAATCAGCAACAGAAAATACGAAAAAATAATTTGGTCTTACTGATATATCTCCTCCGAAATTAATTAGTTTATTGTTGAGGCATTAGAACTTATTTAATACCATTTAGCAAAAAGCGCAAAAAGCAACTGACATATGGGAATCCCCAGTTCTCTCCAATCTAATGAAGTTAAACGACGACAAATAGCACTGGGATCGCAATTCTTGCTACATCGCGAATAAAAATGGAGCGATTATAGGGCGAAAGATTATCCAGGCACGGTCAAAAATTAGAAATTTTCTTCGATTCATGTAAAGTTTATCCGGCAAGGTTAATTTAATTCAAAATAAATAAATAAACGAATATATATATATATATATATATATATATATGTCTTGTTTTTTTTGCTGTTTATTTTAGGCCTAAATCTTTGAATTTATAATAAAAAGAGAGTGACCCCCCCCCCCTGTGGGAAATCTAAGCGTTATTTGTAATTTTTAAGTTTAAAATTTCTTTTTCGTCGTAGAATCATAATAAATTGATATGAATCACTTATCTTTAAGTACGTTTCCGGATTTAGTACGGATTTAATATTATTTAATATAATGTATATATTTATTTAAATTGAACCGAACATCATATATACATTTATACAGTTCAATAATTTACTTGTTGCTTCATATTGAAAGCTTTTTTCTCGCTGCATTCAACCCCTAATAATTTTATTACAAAACTTAAAGGAGATTTTAAATGAAATAGTGAATTATATTATTGTAAACGACGTTCATACGACGTCTTTACAATATCGTAAGGACAACTTAACTGAATGGGCAAAAATAATTTTTTTATTATTCCAATAATTTCTTATAAAAAAAGGATACCGAAAAGAATGCATGGGAAAATGTCTTTCGATGGATTTGGTTATAACTTGGTATTTTTTTAGGTTATAAGGGCCCAATGAAATATCCATTAAAATTTTTTTTAATACACGAATTAACCCATTAACGACCAAAGCTATCAATTTTATAACATGAGTTTGACCGCGAAATTTATGGGTATAACAAAACAATAAGTAGACCTAAAGTACTGTTCCTTATGGTTTTGGGTGAGCTAAATTCGAATCCGTCGTCAAAATTCGAATATTTTGACTTCAAAATTAAATATGGCGGTTTTAGCATACAAAAATAGTGAAAAATGTTTTATTTTTTATTTTTATAAATTTTTTTCAGGCATAAAACGCGTTAATATCTTTAAATTTCTTCAACCATCGGTGCAAAAACTTTTTAAACTTTATCAGAAAATTTGTATATATATGTTTTTTCTTCCAAA
Organism: Belonocnema kinseyi; assembly: GCF_010883055.1. Lineage (NCBI taxonomy): Eukaryota > Metazoa > Arthropoda > Insecta > Hymenoptera > Cynipidae > Belonocnema > Belonocnema kinseyi. Next base: position 31,114,397 of record NC_046661.1, on the reverse strand, counting down.
ATGGCGGACAAAATGCAAAAATGTCCCAAAAACTGTTTTTTTTCCATCATCGTTGTTTTTTACAAAAACTTCAAAGTTTAAAAAAGTGCCATAGACTAAAAAATTCTTGAAATTAACCATAGAACACTATGAAATTTTTTCAGATTTTTTAGAAAAAATTTTTGATTTTTTAAAAAATCCAAAATTTGAAATTTGCAAAAAAAATTTGTCAAAAAATCTGACTTATTATCTCATACTTCTCATTCAAAACAATTAATTCTTTAAAATTTTAATCTGTATAGTCCACTCAGTTGAACACAGCCTGAGGTAACCTACAATTGGCAGATTCAAGCTGATTGAAAATTGCTATGTGCGCATCGTATTTTTACCATTGGCTGTGATCTTTTAAGAACTTCATTTCATATTGAATCTCAACCCATTCATATGTACATTAACGAATCGTAGAATGGTCATAGGAATTATTTTAGGTTAGTCAGCCTCATTCACCTCTGTTCACTCAGCATTTTGACGAATGTGGAATGGCAGATTTGAAGCACCGCGCACAGGCGACCAATTAAAAATTGGCCAACCGATTGCATTTTTATTCTTTTAATCTGTAAATGACAGATACGCAATTCAAACCGACTCGCTTTATATCGGTTCTTTTTTCCAGGGCAGTGAATGTTGCAGTTGATTCAATATATTTAGCACTTAGCGTTCGATCGTTGCGAGAAGAGGTCGATATATATGATTTAGATAATTGCACTTGATCAAAACCTTATTTTAGAACCGATGCTGTCCTAAAACAGGGAGTGTTGCAGTTTATTCGAAATATTGAGCGCCTCGCGTTCAAACATCGTAAGAAGTGGGCGATATATATGATTCGAAAAATCGAACTCTATACTGACTTTATTTGCTAAAAGTTAATTAACTTTTTTATTGAAAATTTGTATTTTTGAGTTAAAAGTATAACTATTTTGAAAATAATTCATCTTTTTGATTTGAAAAATCGTCCTTTTAGTAATTAAAATCTTTTTTGGTAGAAATATCAACTATTATATTTTTTGATCAAAAAAGGTTAACCTTTTCTGCCCTGAAACAATGAATGTGGCAGTTATTTTCAAATATTGACCGCTTTGTGCTCAAACGTTGCGAGAAGTGGGCGATTCTTATGCATTACCGCAGTTAATACTAACCTTATTTTATAACCGTTGCTGCCTGGAAACAGTCATTGTCGCAGTTGATTAAAAATATTGAGGGCTTAGTGTTCGAACTTTGCGAGAAGTGGGCGATTCATTTGATTGACGTTGCCGTACTTGGTACTGACCTTATTCAAGCACCGCACCGTTGCTGCCCTTAAATTGTGAATGTTGCAGTTTAGTCAGAATATTGAGCGCTTAGCGTTCGGCCGTTGCGAGAAGTGCGCTCTGCGAGACGGACGTAATGTTTACCGCATTTTAACCCATTAACGACCAAAGCTATCAATTTTATAACATGAGTTTGACCGCAAAATTTATGGGTATAACAAATCAATAAATAGATCAAAAGTACTGTTCCTTATGTTTTTGGGTGAGCTAAATTCGAATCTGTGTTCAAAATTCGAATATTTTGCCTTCAAACTTAAATATGGCGCTTTTTGTATACAAAAATAGTGAACATGTTTGATTTTTTATTGTTATAATTTTTTTTAGACATAAAACGCTTTAATATCTTAAAATATCTTCAACCGTCGGTGCACAAAATTCTTAAACTTTAACAAAAAAATTTTATATAAATGTTTTTTCTTTTAAAATGGCGGACAAAATGCAAAAATGTTCCAAAAACTGGTTTTTTCCATCATCTTTGTTTTTCGCAAAAACTTGATAGAAAAAAAAAGTTCCATGGGATAAAAATATCTTGAAATTAACCATAGAACACTATGCATTTTTTTAGCTATTTAGAAAAAGTTTTTGATTTTTTAAAAAATCTAAAATTTGAAATTTGCAAAAAAAATTTTCAAAAGATCTGAAAAAGTTCAAGAATATTCTTTGACTAATTTTAAGACATTTTTATTCTTGGAAAATTTGTACCAGAGCTTTCAATGCAGAAAAAGTGATAAAATAAGGTTAGTGTTAACTGCGGTAATGCAAATCATAAGAATCGCCCGCTTCTCGCAACGTTTGCGCATAAAGCCCTCAATATTTGAAAATAACTGCAACCTTCACTGCTTCAGGGCAGAAAAGGGTAACCTTTTCTGATCAAAAAATATAATATTTGATATTTCAACCAAAAAAGATTTTAATTACCAAAAAGACGATTTTTTAAATCAAAAAGATGAGTTTTTTCAAATGAGTTATACTTTTAACTCAAAAATACAAATTTTCAACAGAAAAGTTAATTAACTTTTAGCAAATAAGTTCAGTATAGAGTTCGATTGTTCGAATCATATATATCGCCCACTTCTTACGATGTTTGAACGCAAGGCGCTTAATATTTCAAATTAACTGTAACACTCCCTGTTTTAGGACAGCATCGGTTCTAAGATAAGGTTTTGATCAAGTGCAATTATCTAAATCATATATATCGACCTCTTCTCGCAACGATCGAACGCTAAGTGCTAAATATATTGAATCAACTGCAACATTTACTGTCCTGGAAAAAAGAACCGATAGAAAGCGAGTCGGTTTGATTTGCGTATCTGCCATTTACAGATTAAAAGAATAGAAATGCAATGGGTTGGCCACATTTTTAATTGGTCACCTGTGCGCGGTGCTTCAAATCTGGCATTCCACATTCGTCAAAATGCTGAGTGAATAGAGGTGAATGAGGCTGACTAACCTGAAATAAGTCCTATGAGCATTCTACGATTCGTTAATGTGCATATGAATGGGTTGAGATTCAATATGAAATGGAGTTCTTAAAAAATCATACCCAATGGTAAAAATACGATGCGCACATAGAAATTTTCAATAAGCGTGAATCTGCCAATTGTATAGGTTACCTCAGGCTGTGTTCAAATGAGTGGACTATGCAGATTAAAATTTTAAAGAATTAATTTTTTCGAATGAGAAGTATCAGATAATAACTTTGAATAGCACAATGATGATTGATAAAAAATTACAGAAATTCAAATTAAATAATATTGCAATATATTATAATTGATACGACAATTTATTTATAAATTAAATGATTATTTAATTGTAATTCTCATTTTAAAGTAGTTTCATTAGATTATCCTGTACAGGAATTATAAAATTTACAATGAATTAAGCGTCAGTGACATTCAACTTACTCAGTGCACGTGCTAATGGTTGCAGGGAGTCCACTTGTTAGAAATAAACTCCGCAATTCGCTTATATCCATTTGCATCACAACATCCAAATGTTTAGAATTTCAATACCTGAATTTTTGGCAAAGGCAATTTCGATAAGATAAAACGTGAGTGTTAGTTGTTGTAAATTTAAGATTCATATATGGTAAATGTGAAATAAATAACTAAATTTTTAACATTCTGATGTGGTGTAATGCAAATATGTCAACAACAAAAAATGTTCAGCAAAATCAAATAAAATATCTGAAAATAAATAGTTTGTAAATAAAAATAGACTATATTTATGCCAGGATTTTCTTGAAGGTGGCCATTGAACTATTTTTTAATGAATAATTTTAACTATTTAAATTATATTTGTTTTAATTAAATTATTAATTTTCTATCGGAATTATCGTTCCTCTATCAGTTAATGCTAATTTCATAATGGCTACTGAATAAGTCCGAGAAAAAAAAATACGTGGCCGCTTGAAAAAGTTGATTTCTCACTCAAAACTCGCTCTCACCTATGGGCAGCTATCTGGAATTCATGTGACAGATACGCAATTCAGAAGACCTCAAAACCCATTCAAATGCAAGTGAATGGATTTTTGTTTCCTGGGTGATTCAGGGCAGCACTAGTTCTGAAATAATATTTTAATTATGTGCGATTGTCTCAATCATATATATCGTCCCCCATTCGGGGGGACCCATTCGGTTTCTATTTAAAAAACGCCCAAAAAAACAGCAAAATCAACTTTTAAATGGTTGAAATTCGGATTCTACGTTAGAATTTCCATTAGAAACTCACGGAGTAATCGCAATACTTTTTCTTGCAGCGTTAAAAACTTAAAAAAATAAAATACCTGTTAATTACATGGGCCGAAGGCGACTTAAAGTGCATCTTCTTTTAGTAGCAGTTAATAAGCGTTCCATCGGTAACTTTAAGAATTTTGTCTGGATACTAGTGCCACGCAGTGGAAACCTCAGACGACAACGCTGCGATACAAGTGAGAGAATTTTATTTTTGAGCTTCGCGCGTAACATACTGCTTGAGCTATTATGGATGCACTTGAAGTCACCTTCAGCCGAAGTTAATGACATTTTTAAAAATTTTTAACGCTGCCAAAAAAAGTATTGCTCTGAGTATATTCTAAAGATTTTCGAGGTTCAGAGAAGCTTAGAGAAATTCCCCGCAGGCACTCACGTAGATAAATTTAAAGGTCCAGGTAACTCTTTAAAATGTTTTAAAGGCTTTAAAATGTCCTTTTCGAAATTGAATTAGAAATACGACCATAAATAACAAGCAGAGATGCTGAAATTGATATAAAAACTTGATCATGAATAACAAGCAGAAGTTATATCGCAATAGAGTAGCCGACACTCAAGGGTCATTTGTTAAGCTTCCGGATTAAAATTTAGAAGTAGATTTTTTAAATTTCATAATTAACAGCCTAAAACGTAATAATTCCGAATATATGGGTTTGGATGTTTTCACATATCTAACTTTTTTGTTAAATGCTTAAAATTGGAATTAATACAACGTTTCTCGTAAATGGAATGAGATACGCAAAAAAAAACACCAAATTTTTTAATTCAATTAGAAAATTGTATATTAGCATATAAATTATAGTTATAAATAAGTATAATGAGAAAATTCATCAATTAAAAAAAGTGTTAATAATTTGAAGATAAATTTAAAAAGGGAGAGTCGGGTTAGCGAGGCCAACTACTGTAAATAACTCTGCTTGTCCGGTACGTGACGAATACAAAAGGAACATTATATGACCGTCACACCACTATTGAAAGGACCACTAAAAGGATCTTGAAAAGGACCCAAATCTCTCAGACTATCCCAGAGACTAAATCTTTCAAATCGACTCTGCTTAAAGACTCAAATGGGCCAGATTATTTCGCTTGAGAATACTCAGAGATTTATATCGGTAGGGTGATCACCTAAATATATGGGTGGATCAATAATTGTCGTATCAACTTTCGTAAAAATGTACAGAAAGAGTCTTACTCGTTAATTTAAACAAGCATCACTTGCAGAATCAGAAAACCGCAGTTTCGCCCAAGACATAAAGGCTTTTTCTATATACTTGTTTGGAATGGTGGTCATTATCAGTGGTGGAGCCAGGGGAAGTGTTTAGGGGGGTGCAAACCCCCTCCAACCGAAACTTTTGGCCTTTTGTATTAAGGGCCGACGACGCTAAGCTATGCATGGGATATACATATATCTCCCCCCCCCCCCCCCCCCCCCCGAAATATTTTTCTGGGTTCACCCCTGGTCATTATGAATTTCGAGGTTAGATTATCCGCAAAGGTGAAATAAAATACACCCTGCGAATTATAAGTTGTACTAACATTCAAAATGTTCTGCATCTTGTTGCAGAACCCAGTTTTGTCTTAAATTTGATACTGTGGGTGTCCAGGTGCACGTAGCACTCATTTTTTTTGTAAATTTACGACACGACGCACAATCTTTCTGACACTTTTCGTCGCGCAAACTGGCTTTCGGTATGTTATAGTGTAGTTAATAGAACTGTTTGGTTGATTCAACCAAATTAGCTTGTTACTTTAAACAAATCATTTTCTAATAAATTATATATTCCGCTCAGCATATCTATTTTGTCAAATCAAATAAATAATTAAATTGAATTGAACAAATTAATTTGTTGTGATTTCTAAATATAACCAAAGGTTTACTTGAGCTGATCTAATTTTTTAGTTTTAACAAGCAAAATAGGTTGAACAAACTGTTTTGTTGACTCAACTTCAGCTTTTTCTGAGTGTAGACAGTGAGTGTTGCCGTTATTATTATTATTACACCATTAAGCCATTTTCCTTTCGGGGTAGGCGTGACTCACTCGGTGCCCTGTCGGACCGAAGGAACCGAATGGAGCCTCTACAAAGTACCCGTAAAGAACCCATTGGGTCCCCATTCGGTGCCTTTTTTAAAAGATCGAAAAAACAGCAAAAGCAACTTTTAAATTCTTAATTCGGATTCTACGTTAGAATTCCCTATAGAAGGTAAAGGAATAATCACAATAGTTTTTTTGCAAAGGGTAAAAAGTTAAAAAAAATATAAGGCGTATAACGCCTGCCGAGTGCTACTTACAGGCGAAGCGTTTGAAGTGTATCAGTCAACAGGCGTTATGCGTCTTCTATTTTTTAGAACTTTTTACTGTTGCAAAAAAAACTATTGCGTGAACATAAATTTAATTCATTTTTGTATGTCCTAACATAATAATATTTCTTTTCATACGACAAACGATCAATTATGTGCAATTTTTTTTCTAGGGCACTACTTTTGTGCTTAACCGAAATCTAAAAAAATGAAACATATTTTTCTTATTCACCGTTAATATTATACCTAACAGTTAGAAGTATTTTTGGTCTAAATGTAATTCTAATGCGTTGCATTAAAATTATGCTGTGACATAATTTTAATTCGTTGCATTAAAATTATGTCACAACATAATTTTAATTCGTTTCATTTTCATTGTACTTTGACATGGTTTTTCCTCGTTGCTCCACTATGTCAAATGCTAATATTATTTCATTGCATTAAACTTATGTTGTGACATAATTTTAATGCAGTGCATTAAAATTATACTGTGGCATAATTTTAATTCGTTGGATTAAAATTATGCTGTGACATAATTTTAATTCGTTTCTGAACATTGTGAAGGTCTAATGAAAATGAAACGAATTAAAATTATTTTGTGAAACAATTTTAATGCAACGAATTAAAATTATGTCATGACATAATTTTAATAGCTCGTTGTATTAAAATTATGTCATGACATCATGGACATAGGAAACACGGGACTAGGCATGCCATCCTAACTTGGGCGAGCGGGGTTGAATCCACGGGAGGGGGAGAATTCCATGAGTGGGGAGAGCCGCCATCTTACGATGTGCGATGTGCCATGTGATTATGCGCACGAGCATTTTTACCGATAAACTGTGCATGAAACCAAACTAGAACATGAAACAATGTTCAATAATGTTCAACGAACAAACACACATTCCACGGCGCGAGTAAGTCAAGATCTGATCTTGAAAATTCATGGAGTCTGCAAGCTGCTGGATCATGCATCGATCCATTCTTCTTCCGCGCAGTCCTTCACATTCATTTTCATACATCACACCAATCAAAACCCAAATTTGTACCGCCGACCAAACTAGAACATGAAATAATGCTCAATTCTTTTGAATGAGATTTCTCACTCATGGTTATATCGTCTAAATCAACCCCTTTACTTATTTGCTTTTATTAGATTAACTTTAATCACACTCTTTCAGTTTATATTCCCACAGTTCGTACTAGGCTGAAAATAAGATCTGTGACAACAGTCATTTCGTTCAAAACACATGCATAGCATAAAATTAATCAAAAGTATTTCTTAAATTAATAAATTTCTTATGTTACTGAGTCAGTTCGCTCTCTAGAAACACCAACTCTCTCTCTCTCAACATATTATTTTGAAACTAGAAAAATTAGTTTGAATAGTAACTATATTATTTAATTAAACTTATCAAAAAGGTATCTTTTATTTATTTTTAAATGGCTCCCGCCATTAAAGATGTCCGGAAGGAGCTGCCTCTAGCGGGCAACTCAAGGATAATGAACATAATCGATTGTTACATTTCCCTCCTTAAAGAAAAGTCGCATCATAATGCGGCTTTTATTAAATTCTTATTAAGGTTATTATTATTACTTCGGGTGTACTCATAAATATAAAATAATTTAGAACAGAAATAATTCTTATGGTTTCGGATGCAAGTATGACCAGGTTCGTTTAAAATTTTCGCGGTTCCCTTTTTATACTAGATAACTTCGTTAATTATTCTTCCCTCGATTTAACAAATTATTAGCAACGCTTCCAATATGCTTTTGGTAACTGTTTGAAATATTTAAGTTTCCGATTTATCATACTATATAAAATATCTTAAAATTTAAATAGAAAAAGGTGGTCACCCATTTTCACACATACCTGAGGCAATCACAAATCTGTTGGAGCATGCGTTACACGCAAGACCACTCAATAACTTCCTGGGGAGTCCGTTGAGACCACGGTTGAAGACGTATGTGCTTTTGTGCAGTCTCACTTAATAGTGCGGTGTACTATTCCTAACTAACAAAAATCTCGTGTGTACCTTACAGGAGAATTAGCTCTTGTCGCATTGCGTGCGGATCTTCAATTATCCCCCAGGTGTGGTTAATAAACCAGGCCTGGGGTCTGTGGTGAGTAACATCCCGTCACTGGCCGGCATCGGCCACTTTCAAAGTCCGAGCCACGTACTCGATTTCCCACGCCTTGTGTACTCCGCCTAAACTCTTTAATATAAATTTGTTGCAAAAGACATTGCTGAGGCATGGCCTCGAACAATGAAGTGTTCAGTAGTCTGGGGGGAGCCCTTTCGGAAACCGTAAACAACCCACTGACACCCATCCCCACGCAGGACCTTGAAAATGGCACGAAAGCTCTTATGTTCCTTAAGAAAAAGGATTCTGAAGGTTACCATGTAGTGCCCGCGAAACGTAAGAGACAGAGAGGAGTTGAAAAAACCGATCTAGCGTCCCAGTTGTCCCTTCCACATAATGAGTCAGAAGACATGGATACCGTTGACATTTTTTCTTCTTCATCAACCCCCGCAGATGAAAACATAATTCCCGAGACACAATTGTCAAACAGCTCTGTAGGAGATTCGAGTGTTTTGCCAAACCTGACTTCAAAAGCACTTTCTAGGCCAGATCAACGACGTCCGTAGGAGCGGCTTCGGAAAACTAAAGGTTATGTCAAACTCACCTAGAGCGGCTAATACCCTGCTTGAAGAAATCACAAAAAAAAATTGAGGGTCTGATTACTATTGTCCCCTCTAGCTTCGTGACGTGCCAGGGTGTTATTCGTGGCGTTTCATACGAAATCTCCGAATCCTAAATCGTAGAGAATCTCGAGATCCTTGGTTCACTGAGAGGCACAACCAATGTTATTCGAGCTCTACGACTAAACAGAAAAACAACCCAACCTGTCACCCAGCAAATTAAAATAATCCCTTCTAAAACAATCCTGATTATCTTTGAAGGTACAGCTCTCCCAGAAAGAACCTCTATCTACATGGCATCATTTCCTGTCGACCTCTACAACCCCGAACCAAAAATGTGCATCAAATGCCTTAGATTTGGTCACATTAACAAGCTCTGCAGATCCAGTGCGCGGTGCAAGCGCTGCGGCTCCTCAGAAGAACATACCGAAATAAAGCCATGCCCTAACGCGAGTAATCCTCCAAAATGTGCGAACTGTGGCGAAGACCACATGCCCTCCCATAAAAAATGCCCCGAATTTTTATTTCAGGCAGAGCTACGTGTTTTTGCCACAAAATACAAACTGTCCTTCAAAGAAGCCAAGTCTATCCTCAGAGCTGCCAAAGGAGCCGAATATGCCTCTTTCTCCCAGCCGCTTCCCCACTCCTCACAAACGTTTAGTTTCTCAATGTTCCCAGAGTTAAATGACGCACCTACCTCCTCTCCAAAGAACTCACGCTCCCAAACCCCATGCCCTTACTCTCAGACACTGACAGCACCTACCTTCTAAGAGAAACTCAACCCCCCTCTGACAACCGCATGGAAAGAAACAGACTACCATCCAAAATCCAAGCAGCCCGCTGCTTCGAATGCACAACTCCAACCGTCATCTTTAAGAGGCTCAAACTCATCCTACTCTCACCTCCATAACAATGGTAGAATTCCCACCCTGTTTCCGAACGGCTTTGCCCTTTATCAACAAGTTCACTCCTCTCCCACCTCACCCACCTACCCCAGCTCTCCCTCTTCACCCTTCCCCTACCCTACCCCATCTCCAAAATTTTTCATACCAGTCCCTCGGTCTGATCTGGCTCATAAACCGGGTTTAAATGAATCCAGGTTTTCGATCATCAATGCGACTCTATCTGCTTTGATGAACTTGGTGGATTTTATAGCCACGGGTCCTCTCAAAACGGAGGAAAGCCAAAATATCTTAAATAAAGTCCTTAATTGTGTGAATCCTCTGACTAAATCATTACTTACTAATGATGGCTCAGCTAAATAGATTAAGAATTGTCCGGTGGAATTGCCGGGGCACCTTGAATAAACAAGGCGACCTATCAAATATCCGTGACGATTTTGATATCCTGCTTATGTCTGAGACTTTTCTAAAACCTAACTCTAAACAAAATTTTTAAATTAAAGATTTCAACATCATCAAAGCAGATAGGCTGTCGAACAGCCGCGGTGGATTGACCATTGCTGTGAGAAGGGGAATCACATTTTCTAGAATCACCTCTGTGCTTAGTCTTGTGAACAAACTAGAGACGCTTGCAGTCTCCGTAGAGACTTCAGTAGATGAGCTGCTCATTGTTTCTTTATACAGAGTGCCTGCCTCTGATAACTTTCTCACATCAGAGATGTGGAGTAGACTGTTCAACTCTATTCAAAGTATAAACTCCACCTCAGTTTTTATGGCTGGGAACTTTAATTGCCATAACTCACTTTGGGGAAGTTTACACAATTGCAACAACGCCCCTTGAATTATCGATTTAACCTTCGTATCCCCAAATCTCTTTAACATCTCCTCTTGGGGTGTCTGGAACGACTACCTAGGCTGTGACCATTTTCCAGTGATCTCAAGCCTGGGAGTCTCAACCCCAATTGCCCCATTCTTTTCCCACAAATATAACATTAAGCGAATTGATTGGTCCATCTTTGATTCTCACCTCACGGTTTCAATCTCCTAAAAGGAGGATGTTTTTAACTTCCAATTGATAAATTGTCACACTAAATATGAAGCCTTCGTTAAAAGCGTAGATGAAGCGGTCACTAGTTCATGCCCTCCCGTAAAACAGATTAGAATCGCAAATTACCCCAATTCTCGAAAGAAGAAATTCATCCCGGCTCTTTGGTGGGATGAAAACTGTGACGCTGTGACTTGTTTTTAACTTCGTGTCTCATAAATACTTTGAAAAAATTCGTAATGAAGCTCTAAGATTAGCCTTCGGTGACAGGAGCAGTATCCCTATTAACGTTATGATGGCAGAATGCCGTGAACATCCATTCAAAAAAAGATTCTGTTTTTTGGCCCAAAAATACGTCATTAGAACCTTCTCAGACCTCCAGATACCTGAAGCAATAGCTGGTTGTGCTCTGATATTCCCAGATGCTCAATTAGTTCAAATGTGGAAACTGTCAGATTTTGCCTCTATTTTCTCGATTGAAGCTATAGCTATACTCTATACACTAGATTACATTATCCAAAACCGGTTTTCTAAATCAGTGATTTTCACGGACTCACTAAGTGTTCTATAGAGTATTGCCAATAAATGTCCTGCTTCCATAAATTCTTATTTGATCTTTATTATTAAAAATCGTTTAGCAGTTTTAGAGAAACTTAAATGCCTAGTCTTCCTAGTATGGATTCCTGGACATAAGGGTATACCAGGAAACGAAGCAGCAGACGTGGCAGCTAAAACAGCAGACAAAGAAGCTTCCTTTCTCAATACCCCCCTTCCTTTCTCTGACTTCTTCGGCTTTCCCCGAAAAACTCTCGATCAAATTTGCGACAATTACTTTAAAGAACTAGGAAAAAATAAGGGTGTTCTTTTAATCCAGCGTTACTTCAAATTCAGTAAAAAAACCCTGGTTCTCATCATTCACTGCCCCTAGAGAGTGAATAGTCTTCCTATGTCACATGAGAAGCAATCACTATGCCTTGAACACGAGCCTAGCTCGGAAAAATATAATACCTTCTGGAGGATGCCACTGTGATCCTGAAGTTGACAAAGACCTAGACCACATTCTATGGGATTGTCCCAGATTCGAAGCCTATAGATCGGAACTAACTAAAGCCCTATCAAAAATTCTGAAATGCCCTTCCCCTTTTTGTTCTTATCAATTATTAGCTAACCCATCCATTAAAGCTGCCAGCCATTTATTTAAATTCTTGAAGAAAGAAAATCTCAAAATCTGAACACACTTCAATCTCACCTCGGCCGCCTTGTGCGGGGGGAGCCTTTCTATCGCACGGCTCCCCCCGCATAGAGCAGCCTTCACATTATCTTTTGAATTTTACCGCCTTGCGACGTGTGTCGGGAAACCGGGCCGACTGCCGTCTCTTGCGAGTTGCGCAGTTGAGTCCTGCCCGACACTATGTTTCAGATCAGCCCCCTGCCTCGACCGTGTATGTGTATGTGTAGTAGATTTCTTACGATCCGGAGGGGAAATGTCGGTCAAACTAAGCCAACAGATGGCACCACTAAAAGTAGGTCTATCTGTTTCATTGAATTGCATTAAGAAAAAGTAAAAATAATTAAAAACTTGATGCTGTTTGCAAATAAACAAAAAAGAATATATGAAAAAATAAGAGTAACTATTACTAATTATTTCAAAAAAGAAAAAGTCATGAAAATATGTGGTTTAATATGAATAAAATTTAATTTTGCGATACATTTTGAAAACAGTTCGAACTTTATATTTTTGTGTTTTATTCCGCTCATATTATCGATTTTATTATTTGTTATTTTTAAAGAAAATTATTTATTGTTGGAATTATTAATGTAGCTAATGAAAAAATTAATAATATTTAAGACCTCAATGACAAAAATATTTAAAACATATACATATGATCAGAAGAATTAATGAAAAATATATTACTTATATCCAATATAAATATAATAATAATTAGAATATGCAAGACTACAAATCAAGTTGTAAAGTAAAGAATCTTTGTTCCTTTAAAATCTTAAAAATTTCAAGTTTTGAAGGAAATATTTTTTAAAAGTAGTGGTAATTGTAATTAAAATGTTTGAGGGAATCATTTAGGAAAAAGTCAGTGACACGAATGATAAATGAGAAAATGGATTTAATATAATGTATATATTTATTTAAATTGAACTAAACATCATGTATACAATTATACAGTTCAATCATTTATTTATTTCTTAATCTTGAAAGCTTTTTTCTCGCTGCATTCAGCCCCTAATAATTTCATTTCAAAATTTAAATTTTAAGGAGATTTTGAATTAAATAGTTAATTATATTATTACAAACCTCATTTCTAAAATAAAAAGACTATAACCTATTAAAATCTATAAACAAACGTACTGTACTCATAACGCACAGTTGAAGTCCAGAGCCTTCAATTTTCTTGCGAATTTGAATTCTTCTGTTTGAAATTAAAGAACATTAAATTCTATAGATCTTGATTCTCCGAAATTTTGTCTCCTCTATTTTTTTATTAATAATTTTTTCAGTCAAAGTATGAAGAAAGTCTTATTATCGGTGACAATTTAAATTTTTGTAAACAAAGTAGATAAACAAATTCAAAATGTTTGCCCTTGCGCATAGAACTTTTTTTTGCACTAGAAATGTTTTAAGCTATTGGACGAATGACTGCTAGTCACAAAAATATTAGAAGAGTTAACAATAACCACTGTTATTAACAATTCATGTGACAAAATATTTAAACTTAAGGTTATATCAAATTTAAATTTTCTTTGATGGCCAAGTCGGTGGGTTATCGTCAAAAGATTTTGTATTCAGTGAATCTTAGCATATAAGTTGTTATATTCCACTAAATATGATAAAAGATACATTTTTTAGGAATATCTGTAGCCATTGTAGCGATTAGAGAAAATAAAAATTTCGATAAAACCTTACATTTGAATAATTTGTCACGATAATTATCCATAACAATGGTTATTGTTAACTTCTCACATATTTTTGTGACTAGCAGTTATTCGCCAAATTATTAAAGGACCAAAATTTTGAATTTCTTTATCTAATGTATTTACAAAAATTTAAAATGTTATATTTTATCAAATATTATTAAATATTTATTATTTTAGGGAATACCTGAAGTCTTCCTGGCGCTTGAAGGAAATAATAATTTGAAAAATCTCAAATTATAATATTTGGCCACAAGAATTGTTCATAGCAATAGTTATTATAAACTTTTAAATTATTTTTGTTATTAAATGTAATTTTTACATTAATGTGAAGCACTTTTAGCATCAACAAATTTTATCGATAACAAGACTTTTTGTTAATTTGTTTATCAAATTTGTTTCCAACAAATAAATGGAATGATTAACAAATTATTTGTATTTTATGAGTCCCTAAACATTAATTTTAGATAATATAAAATTTCCCTGATCAGTTATCAAACCGTAAAAAATTGTTATGTACAATATTTCAGTTTTTCCATTCTTTGAGTAGAAAAATTATTAATAAACAAATAGAAAAGACAAAAGTTCGGAGCGTCAAGCTGAACGAACAAAGTGAAGTTCCTCCTACACTCCCTCATGAGTACGGTACGTTTGTTTATAGAGTTTAATAGTTTATAGTCTGTTAATTTTAGAAGTGAGGTTTGCAATAATATAATTAACTATTTAATTCAAAATCTCCTTTAAGTAAAATTTTTTAAATAAAATTATTAGGGGTTGAATGCAGCGAGAAAAATGCTTTTAAGACTAAGCAACAAATAAATGATTGCACTGTATAAATGTATATATGATATTCGGTTCAATTTAAATAAATATATACATTATATTAAATAATATGAAATCCACTTTCTGATTTATTAGTCTTTTCATTAACTTTTTACCAAATTATTCCCTTAATATACAATATACGTCATATATTTTTCAATAATTCTTCTGATCATGTATATGTTTTAAATATTTTTGTCATTGAGGTCCTTAATATTATTAATTTTTTCATTAGCTATATTAATGATTTTAACAAAAAATAATCTTGTTTAACTTCAAAAAATAATAAAATCAATAATATGAGGAAAATAAATCACAAAAATATAGAGTTCGAACTGCTTTCAAATGTATCTCAAAATTAAATTTTATTCATATTAAGCTACATATTTTCATGACTTTTTCTGTTTTTAATTAATAAGTAATAGTTAGACTTATTTTTTCACCGATTTTTTTTTTGTTTATTTGCAAACAGCATCAATTTTTCAATTATTTTTGCTTTTTCTTAATGCAATTCAATGAAAAAGACCAACGCGGAATAAGAAGAAGAAGAATGACTCAGGCCATATCAACTCAATGGTAGAAATATGAAGAAGCACAGCGCAAACAGTTGGCCGCAACTTGAACTAAAAGTATCAATGTGTGAGGTATGTGTGCCATATATAAATTGTATATATGGGAATCATTTTAAAATTGAATATATATTTATCAATAAATTGGATAAACAAAGAGAG
>NC_046661.1:31090234-31098769 GCF_010883055.1 Belonocnema kinseyi | reverse complement strand
GTCGAAGGCGAACGCGAGAAACAGAAAATCACGTTCGGTTTGGAATTCAACAACTTTCAGTGTGCGCCCCGGCCCCACCCCGCCCAATAATGTGGTCGACGGACGCGGTTGCCATAGAAACGACGAAAAGTTGAAGAGGGCAGCACCTCAATATGGTCGAAACTGCAGTTAGATATATATATCGGCCGTCCCCACTCCTGACCCTTGCCGCATCTATGTAAAATATCTTTGGGAGAATGATACTTAGGCAGGACCCCCCCCCCCCAACGTATCACATATTTTGTGAATGACGCCTCAGCACTATCATGACATTTAATAATGTTCTTCGAAGAATATGATATACAAATTTAAGACATCCTGTCAGAGCACAGGGTGCATTTCCATTGAGTTCAACCTTAAAGGGATCACACATTTTGTTTTTCTTCTGTAAACATTTCAGTGATAGCTCATGATTATTTGTAATGCAACAGGGAAAGAATCACTGAAAGTGATGAATAAACGTAATTTTTACATTCCCACCTTAACGAGAAGGTATTGGTTTGATGTGAAAATCGACTTTTGCAGATTTCACGAAATCTCCACGTTTCGACTCTTCCTTAATCCGAAAATACAGGTTTGAAGATGGTGCCTGGCTGTCGTCGTCTGTGTATCGAATAACTTTTGAAATACTGATCGTATTGGATGGTGCTTTTACATGCCAAATTAGGGACCAAAAAACTATGCAAGATACAAAAAAAATAGATCAAAATTATTAAACCAAAAAAGATCCACAAATTTGTTCTTAACCATTTTTGGACAGGATGTCTAGGTTTTGCCAGAATCGTGAACAAAAATGATTACACAAGAAAACTTTTCTTGGTGGCAAAACAATACGAGATGCGAGAAAAATGTTTGGATCTACAAAAATTGCACAATTGCCCATATTAAAAAGATATATAAATATCATGTCACCATTTTTAATACAAATTTTGTTTTTCATTTTTGTTAATAATAGGGTCACTTCTCGTTTTAATCATGAAGCTATGCTAATGAAAAATAATAATTTATGGGAAATCGTAAAAGGATACAATAAAAAAAGCTTTAGCAATTAATAAAAAAGTTAATTAGACTTTACATTTCCAAATAAAAAATAAAAAAATATTAATAATATATACCCAAAGATAACTTTTTAAACGATAAAAATAATGGAGTGCACAAATAAAGGTACAAATATTAACAATAAATAAATTTATTATAATGCAATTCTACAAAATATAGAAAATTATGCTTTTTGAAGGAGACTCGTGATGAGAATGTATTCGTTAAAGTTGAGTTTCCAAAGCCAAAAGATTTTTATTTTGCACAACAATTGAATTTTCAGGCTGAAGTTCAACTTTTAACCAAATTATATTAATTATTCTCGACAAAACAGTTGAATTTTTAACCGATTTATTTATTTCCTATCAAAAAAGACGAGAAATGCACAAAATTATCCAAATTGAATTAATTTGAATTCTCAATCAAGAACATTAATTTTCAATCAAAAAAGAAGATTATTTAACTAAATAGTTGGATTTGTAGTTTGAAAGACATCGCTTTTTAAACAAACAATTCAATTACAAAATATGAGTTTGCAACAAAAAAGTTTATATTCAAGCAAGAAGTTTCATTTTCAACTAATATTACACGAATCTCCAGCTAAATAAATTGATTTTCCATAATTTAGTTCAACTTTCAAGCAAGAAGTTGAATTTTCATCATACAAAGATAAACTTTCAAGAACAAATATAATACTTTATATTTCAGTCAAACAATATTTTGATTAAAAGAAAAACACAATTGAATTTAACCAAAAAAGTCGAATTATCAACAAAATAGTTTGATCATCATGTAAAATTTATGGATTGTCAACCAAATAGTTCTATTTTCAACTGTTTGGTTGTTTCAACTTAATTTTGAAACAGAAAAATTATTTTTTAATAAAGTAGTAAGACATTTTTTACATTTTATTTTACGAATGTAAACATCATACTTAAGAAATATAAATAAAGGCAAATTAATCGTGTCATTATAATCCATTTAAAAACTTGGTTTAAAAAATTTGCAATTGCCTACTCAGAAAAATCTTCTTGGTTCGCCCTTGATCGGAGCCGAATGTTCGATTTGCAACACTGCTCTCGAGTACTTCATTTAAGGTATTCGGTTTGACTATACTCTTACCTGTTCCTTACCTGCTGAGCAGTAAAAACTATTCTAGATATAGTATATGCTCTGTTCTGCTCTACGCTGCGATAGGGCAAATAAAGTTGCACCGACACCGCAAGATATATTTTTGTTGTGCTCAGTTAATGTTCATATTCATGCAAACAGTAAACAAAGTGTCGATTTGTAAAAATTTGTAAAGTAAATTGTTACAAATAAATTGTATGAAAAAATAATCGAAATTAAGGGTGATTCATCTTATATATTTCTGCTCTGAAATAGCTTTCTTTCGTCGTTAGGATGCTATACGGCCATTCAATTTTAAAGCTAATTGTTAATAATTAATACTATAAACAAATTTACATCTCAGACATTTATGGGCAGGAAGAAATCGTTTTTTCTTCCAGCATAGTTGCAATTATATTAACAATGATGTTTTCTGGCAAAATTTTGCTATCAATAAATATTTGTTTATTTTAAATACAAATTATGTAAACAAATACACATTTGAGGCTATGCCTTAATATTTGTTAATTTTAGTAACAAATTATATCAAAAAAAAATTACCTACAAGGCGTCTGTGAGTTAAGAGAAATAGCTTTTATTCTGATCTTTTTAAAATTATATGGTTAATGATGTTCTATACAAAAATGTTGCCAAACATCGCTAATCAAAACAATTTATGTAAAGAAATGTATACTGCAAACATTTATAGGCGGAAAGAAATCGCTTTTTCTTTTATTATTTTGAAACTATATTTGCAATAAATTTTCTAGATAAAATGTTGTATACCTCGCCATTCTTTCGTTTTATAAGCAAATAATGTAAAAAAATCAGAGTTATAGTATTTATAAAAAATTTTTAAATCAATCGAAAATCAAAATTTCAAACCAAACAACGCATGATGTGAAAAAATTTCAAGAGAAGAAAAACATTGCTTTCTGAAAGCCCTACAAAATTCTCATTACAACTTTCTGGATTTTCTTTAAAAATCGATAATTTCAATTTTAATTGCACGAAAAGAAATGAAAAATAAAAAATTCCATATTGTGAAAAATAACATTGAAAATAAAATATTTAATTTTTTGAAAAAGGAAACAAGTTAAGAAAAAAAAATATTCAACAAAAATTGTGCACCTAAAACATGTCGACAACTTTTTAATGAAGCTTTGGTTTTAATCAGAGATTACAAATTTTATCATTTATTAAGTTCTCATCACTTATAATTTAAAAAAGTATTAGGATTATCCGAAATTTGACAACACAACATTCAAACTTTTAACTAAACGACTCAACATATAAAAAAAGTCCTGATGACAAATTATAGATTTTGAAACTCCTAAAAAATGTCTTTGAACTATTTATTTTTTATTTAGCGTAAGTAATATAAAATCGAAACTTTCAATATTACGCTAAAAGACGCGAGATAGTAACCAAAATACTATTCTTAGTATAACAATGCGAGATAGAGAAAAATGTCCGCAAAACGATGATATTTTTAAAATTTATTTTCACGTTGTTCAGACATATAAATACTGCAATTTAAAAGAGACCTTTTTGATCAAGTTTCGTTCAAGCATTTTAAATGCAAACAACAAATATCCGAGCGCGAAACTCGAGGTAACCCATTATCGAGCGAGAGGCGCGACATTCAACAGACGCGCGCTCTAGAAACGCTCAAACTTGCAAGCGAAGTGAGTTGTGCACCTAAAATGCCTAAAATGTGCAGTTATTTACATAATTTTTTATATAATAAAAGAATATTAATGCATAACCAAACTTTTTTCGAAAACATCATTGGCAGTATAATTGTAGCAAGGTCAGAAAAACATTCTTTTCGCTTTTAAGCTCCTAAAATGTGCACTTGTTTGCATAATTTGTATATAAGATAAACAAATAATAATGGATGTTGAAATTTCTGCACTAACAAAAATTTTAATTAAATCAAGTAGGCTAGTTTACTTGGCTGATTTTACTTGAAAGAAGCAAGTATTTTCTTTTTGCAAGGGACCGATTTTCTTGAACCAAGAAAATAATAGAATCAGGACAACTATTTGAATCAAGAATATATTTACCTTAAGCAAAAAACTATTGAGTTAATTTGTTTCATTATACTTATTTGCGTCAAGTTTAATAAAATATTGAATTAAGAATATTATATTCTTATGATAAGTAACTAAAACTCTAACCAAATGTTTCTTGATCCAAGTAAATTCATGTACTTATTTTGACTACTATCTTAATTGAAACAATGTTCATGTTCTTAAGACGAGAAAATGAATGTATTAAGCGAAGAAGTAATTTCTCTTAGAAGAATGCTTGAATATTTTCCTTCAAATAATTATTAATTTGAAAAGCATGTGATAGAATCACATCAATTTTTTCAACATAAGAACTGTAGACTTGATACAATAAACATCACAACATACTATGAAAATTAATATATTAGTCTAAATTAATTTACTAATTACTGCATAAGTATTTTATTAAATATGATAATCGACAAGTTAACATGTTATGATAAAAAAAAGATGATAAAAAAAAATATGATAAAAAGAGGTAATTTGAATGAGCCCCCTTATTAATGTTCTGTAGAATTTAGCATTGATTTTGAAGTCTTCGAAAAAAATCAGTTTTCTGTGAACACAGACAAACTCGCAGAAGAAATAACAACGGCGGAAAATGTTAATAGCTGCAGAGTCAAAAGTTGTTTTTCTTTCTGAAATCTATCAAAATATACTCTTACTAGATTTTTATTTTGTTCATTTTAACCCCCCCCCCCCCCCAAGAGAACAAATCGATCAAAATGGACTAAAATAACATGTATTTTGGTTAATTTTAACATTGATTTTGAACATTGCTTGCTTTTAGTTCATCAACAATTCGCAAAACAAGATACATTTTAATCTTGTGTAATTTAGTGTATTAAAAATATATTTATGTATATATAAAGCCAAAAAAACCGACCAAAATAAAATTTAGTTAATTTTAGCTTCAGATTCATTTGAGATTTTCTGAAAAATCTCGTTATAAGTGTTTCAGTAAATACCTTCTGGTTTTTCTCAAACTGGAGAGCTGCATAGAAATGAAATAGTATCATTTAAATGATCGTTTATTGTAAACAATTAAAAATGATTGAAACTTCTTCGCCTGTAAAAGAATTCTTTCACGTGCTAATAGATTCTACAATTTCTTCCGAAAATTTTGGTAAAAAAAAGTTTATATTTTTCAGTAGTTCAAAAGTTATTGATTTTTTGTGACCGCGCTCCGACCTCCAGCCCTAATCGAGCACATTCTGACGCGATAGTTTAATTTTCAACAAAGTATAGTGCAATTTTCAACCAAGAAGATTAATTTTATACAAAAAAAATTATTTTTTTAACAAATCGGTTTAAGCATTCAACCTAGTTCTTGAATTATAAACAAAAAAAAAAAGATGAATTTTCAATAAAAAATTTAGTAGTTGGTATTTAAATTGAAAATCTTCATTATTTTAAATACCAACTATTAAATTTCTTTACTGAAAATTCATCTTTTTTGGTTGAAAATTGAACTACTAGGTTGAATGCTTAAACCAATTTGTTAAAAAAATACTTTTTTGGTAGAAAATTAATCTTCTTGGTTGAAAATTTCACTAAACTTTGTTGAAGATTATACTATTTTATCAAAAATTCAGTTTTTGTGTTGAATTTTCATTAGTTCAGTTAAAGATTAATCTTTTTGTTGAAAAAATTAATTTTTTGGTTAAAATTTGTTTTTTTAATTCAAAACTAATATTTTCAATGATAATTTGACTATTCGATTTTTTTTGGAAAGTCACATGTTTTGATTGAAAATTCGAATACTTGATTAAATACTTAAACACTCTCTTAAAAAATAATATTTTTGGTTGAAGATTCATTTCTTTGCTTGAAAATGTATATCTATGCCTGATTGAAAACTAAACCACCTTATTCTTTTTTAGTAGATTTTCTTGATTCTTGTTCTGAATTATCGTTTTGTTTCTTTGTTTTATTTCACTTATTTTCAACACGTACCGTAAACAACCCTCCAACTATCTGGCAAAATAAAATAAAGAGTTTCAAAAAATCAACTGTCGAAGACAATCTTTCAAAGATTTCGAATTTTCAGGAAGAAAAAGTCAGTTCGGTGGTGATAATTTATTTCGTGGATGTTTGAAATAAAACAATGTGTTAGTTACTTGGGTTAATTTTGATGGACAAATAAAAAATAGTAAATAAATAAATAATCCGCATGTACTATAAAAACCTATTTTTTAATTAACATCATATTGATATAAAAAAATTTGAGTTTGAAAATTAATGTAAAAATATCCGGATTGCACAACCACCTTAGCGTATAGACACAGCCAGCCTAGTAAACAAGCGAGGAGATGACGCGTTGCTAAGGTGCGTTCCAGGCGACCAACCGAGTGAATTGGTGGGTGAAGTAAAGAAGTGGGTGGCGTTTACTAGGGTGAAGTGGAAGGAGAATGGTAGAATGAACGGTTTCGAGTGTGCGTCGGGTGTATGTTTGGTGAAAGATAGTTGAGGTTACGTTACACAAAAGTTAAAAAATGCAATAACAGGATAAGTAGATTTTAATTGCTGCTTCAGTAATGAGTTCATTGTTATTACAAACAGTGATGTGTTCAATAATAGTGGAAAGTGATGAAGATACTAAACTTTAGATGATGAAGATACTAAGTTTTATTCTACTACTAAACTTGCGATTCCCGCCAATTCCACTGTTCACTCACTTCACCCGAGTGAAGCCCAACGCTCACCTAACATCGTGGAACGGCTTGGAGTGCACCCGGGTGGTCCCCTGGAACGCACCCCTAGCGGGCTGATTTAATAGGACAAATAATTTAAAAACTGCCAGCATTCCGTTAATAATTATCGGATCGTGTTGATTAGTGCATAGAAATATCCACGCATCTTAGCGCTTCCAGCGAACATAATTGAATGACTTCTTTTATATTTTCAATTTTTTAACAACATCTTAACTTTTTATATCTTTAAGGTGAAAATCTCAGTTCATCTTTCGTTTGCACGCAGCGCTGAGCCGAGACTTTGTTTATTTGTGCTCGTCACTGCTGTTAATACAAACCAATCGATATGAATTTTGGATATTTTGTAATTAAATCTATAATAACTCAACTGATATTGTTAATTTTGGTCTGTTTTTAAATTTATAACTGAGATTTTCGCCTAAGAGCTATAAAAAGTTTGCGTGTTGTTAAAAAATCGAAAATATAACAAATAAGTCATCTGTTCGTTGGAAGCGCCAAAGACTCATGATTATTTCTATGAAAACACCAATAAGATCCGATAATTATTAACGGAATGGCGGTAGTTTTAAAATTATTTCTCCAATTAATTCGGCCGGTAGTAACGCGTTATCCCCTCTCTTGCTTCCTAAGCTGGCTGAGTCCACGCGCTCACGTCGTTGTGCAGTCCGGACGCTCATTTGTTCTTACTTTTGGGCTCTCAATTTTTAGTAAACGGGGAGTTTGGTCATCAAAAAACTTTCTATTCCTACACTATTTTTTGAACATATTTGCTTGGTGTTAAAGAGAAATTTTATTTATTATTTTATTTATTATTCTATCACATAATCAAGAACATCAAAAACTAATTCCGATTTTACTATTTTCGAAAATGTGATCCATTACTTTTCTGTAACAAACCGTTGACAAGTATTTTTTTAAAGGGAGAGCTGGAAAATGGTTCAAAATTTGACCAGTCCAGACGTTCGGTGACCAGTCACGAACACGCGTATTTTTTAAAGGGAGGCTTGGAAAAGCGGTTCGAGATGTGACAGATCTCGAGACGTTAACCAAGAAAGTTTCTAATATTTTTTTAAGCAATTTTGCTTGATTACTTCGTATGGGAAGTTTGAGTGATTCTAAATGTGTATGTAAGTTTCTTGATTGTATAACAGTTTAGGTGTATTCAGAAATTAAGAATATTAATTTCATCATAAAATATTAAATGTAGCTAACGTGAAAAAAATCTTGTCGGAAAAGAAAATTTTTTCATGTTAAAATTTGCCGGACTATAGAAGGTCCGGCAAGGTTAAGGAAAGGCTCTCTTTAATTTAAATATAACCCATTTCTCCTCTTCTGAATTTGAAAACTCGAAGGTGCACGATTGCCGGTCGGAGCACTTCGGCGATTCTACTTATATATCTATCTGCTAACTGCTTTGAAATAAATTCAGGAGATTGAGATTCTAATATTTCCAGATTGCGATGCTGGCGCTTCTCACGATTTGAATAGATCGCGCGCCTCTTGATATGCGTACATTTTGAGGTTATGTTATTTGTGTATAAAATATAAATTATATAAAT
>NC_046661.1:31086647-31090134 GCF_010883055.1 Belonocnema kinseyi | reverse complement strand
TATTATAATTATGTTATATTATAATAGTCTTATTTATATCTTGATCCGCGTTTGAAAGAAATTAAAGAAATTAGCGATTTTGGAATTCATCTCGTTTGGATAAAAACTCAATCATTTGATTGAAAAATTAATTATTTTTTTGAAAATGTAACTATTTTGTAAAAAAAGTCCTCTTTTCTATCAAAAGTTCAGCTACTTTTTTAAATTTTTTATTTTTTTTTATTTGAAGGTTTATCTCTTTCGTTGAAAATACATTTTTGAAACTGACAATCAATACCATTTTTGGTTAAGAAATCATGTGTTTTGTTAAAAGGTCGTCTTTGTTTGTAGAAATTAAATTGTTTTACGGAAAATTTATACTTTTTTATTAAAAATGACAATTTTCGGTTGAATTATCAACTATAAATATGTTTTAGTTGTAAAGTCATTCTGTTGTAAATGCAACTTTTGTTAAAAATTAAAATCATAATTTTTGGGTGGAAATAATCTTTTTGTTTTTAAAATTAAACAATTTCATTGAAAGATCATGTGTTTTGTTGGAAATTGACCTTGTGTAGTAGAAATTTAATTTTTTCGGTTGAAAATGTATCATTTTTGGTCAAAAATGCAATTGTTTGGTTAAAATATCAATTGCACACCTTCTTGAGTTTGAAAGTCGATTATTTCACTAAGAGTTGAACTACTTTGTAAAAAAAATACGTTTTTTTTTAACAAGGTTTTTTAATTATGATTGAAAATTTAACTATTTGGTGGAAAGTTTAACTCTTTCATTGAAAACTAATATTTTTTGCTTAAAAAATTCAACTTTTCGTAGATAATTCGTCTTTTTTACTTTAACATTAAATAATTTCTTTAAAAATTCATGTATTTTGTTTAAGATTTGTCTTTTTTTGTAGATCATCAATTTTCTTAGTCGAAAATTCATCTGATTGGTTGAAAATTTAACAAATTTGTTTAAAATTAATTTTTTCTGTTAAAAATTATTTATCTTTATCTGAAAATGTAACTATTATATGATTGATTAGAAATTAATCGTATATATTGGTCCCAGATCTGAATTATATTTTTTTTTTCAAAAAATCTCTGATCCAATTCAGAAATACATACAATTGCTTTAAAAAATTTCCTGTTCCAATTCAAAATTCAGAATGAAATTAGAAAATTCAAAATTTTAAATCTGGAAATAATTTTTGTTGAGGTGGAAATCTTTTGAATTTAAAATTTTTAAAACTGAAGCTTGACAAATTTTTAATTCAGAAATATTTCATTTAAACGCTCAATAATTCATACGTATAAAACACAAACTTTTAACACCTTTTAATTTTACAATTTTTTTAATTAAATTATTTTAAAATACGAAATTACCGTTTTAAAATTTTTATGGCTTTAACATTTTAGAGGCTTCTGGTTAAAAAATACAAATTACGCTATTATTTTTAATTGAACGATTAAATTAATTTTTTAACTAAGAACTTTTTAAAATAAAAGTTATATTGTTTTTATTTTAAGTTATTCCAGATTAATATTTTTGTATTATTATTTAGAGATAAAAATTTTAGTTTGCCAATTGAAAATGTTAGAAATTAACTTGCTTTCAAAATAATTGAATTTTCAACTAAAAAAAAAAGAGAATAACAAATTTCCAACAAAATAATTACATTTTCAACTAAAATGATAAATCTTCAACAAAAAAAGTTTTAATTTTTATTTAAAAACTGTTGAACTCATCCAAAAAGATATTAATTTTACACAAGAATTGACTTTTCAGTCAATAAGGATTTTTTTAAATTGTTGAATTTCAAAGCCAAAAAGATGATTTTTTTACAAAACAGTGTAAACATATTTTTAAACGGAATAGTTCAAGGACTTCTGGTTAAAAAATATAAACTTACTTTTAATGCTTTGAATTGAAGGATAAATAAATAAATTTTTTAATGTTAAAGACTGAATCATTTTGATCAATAAAAATGGATTAATTACAACTCTTTTTTAATTGGAAACTTTTTAAATTATAAATTGAATTTGATTATTTTAATTGGCTTAATATTATTAATTTTTACATTTTTATTTATAAATTCAAACCTAAAAGTCTTATTTACGAATTGACAATTTTAAAAATCGAACGGTGTAACAAAACAGTTTCATTTTCAACTAAAAAAAAAACGAAGTTTCAACCAAATCCTTAAAGTTTTTACGAAGGAAATGAATTTTCATTTAAAATTATGAATCTTCATAAAAAAGGCTTACATTTTTTATTAAAAACTGTTGAACCCATCCAAACAGAAAATTTTTTCACAAAACAGTTGAGTTTTCAGGTTTTTAATTTTAGGAAAAAAATCAAATTAACACAATAAATCAATTTTCAAACCAAAAGTTTACTGGTCAACAAAATAAATTAATTTTCTATCAAATAATTGGTGTTTTAACTAATAAAATGTACAGGATAAAGTTTCAACCAAAAATGGAATAATACAATTTCCAGATAAAAATTGTGCTAAAAAATTGAATTGAACAAGAAAAAAAACGAATTTTCAACAAAATTGTAAAATTTTCAAGGGAAAAGGTGAATTTTTGACCAAGAAGATTAATGTTCTATAAAAAAAACGATTTTCCGACTTAACCAATATATACGATTAATTTTAATCAATCATATAATAGTTACATTTTCAGATAAAGATAAATAATTTGTAACAGAAAAAATTAATTTTAAACAAAGTTGTTAAATTTTCAACCAATCAGATGAATTTTCGATCAAGAAAATTAATGATCTACAAAGAAAGACAAATCTTAAAGAAAGTACATGAATTTTTAAAGAAATTATTTAATTTTAAAGTAAAAAGACGAATTATCTACAAAAAGTTGATTTTTTTAAGCAAAAAATATGAGTTTTCAATGAAAGAGTTAAACTTTCAACCAAATAGTTAAATTTCTACTAAACAAGGTCAATTTCCAACAAAATACATGAACTTTCAACGAAATTGTTTAATTTTAAAAACAAAGAGAGTATTTCCACCCAAAAATTATGATTTTAATTTTTAACAATATAGTTGCATTTACAACAGAACAACTTTACAACCAAAACATATTTATAGTTCATAATTCAACCGAAAAATGTAATTTTTAATCAAAAAGTATACATTTTCCATAAAACAATTTAATTTCTGTAAAGAAGGTCGACCTTTTAACAAAACACATGATTTCTTAATCAAAACTGATATTGATTGTCAGTTTCGAAAATGTATTTTCAACGAAAGAGATGAACCTTCAAATAAAAAAAAAATAAAAATTTTTAAAAAGTAGTTGATCTTTTGATAGAAAAGAGGAATTTTTTTACAAAATAGTTACATTTTCAACAAAATAATTAATTTTTCAATCAATTAATTGAGTTTTATCCAAACGAGATGAATTCCAAAATCGCCAATTTCTTTAATTTCTTTCAAATGCGGATCAAGATATAAATAAGACTATTATAATATAACATAATTAT
>NC_046661.1:31073755-31086547 GCF_010883055.1 Belonocnema kinseyi | reverse complement strand
CTAAAAAGCATCCCTGCGTGTCAACAATATGCTAGAACACTTGCGGGAAAAATGCAGAAGGCGGTTGTCCTTGGGTCACTTCGTGTTCTTAGGGTGCACGAGACTTTTGCTGGATCGTCGTATTGATTCCTTCAAAGACTGTAACCACCTATCTCACGGTTGTGAGACGTGGTTGTAGCTGAAATTTTACCGCGATTTCGCTGGAAGCGAGTGCAATTTTTCAGATTAGCACCCGCTTCCGGCGAAATCCTGCGATTGTCCTTATGGCAAATTTTTTTTTAAAAAATACCTTCAAGAATAATTATACCTAATTATTTTAATACATATTATTTCAAATTATTATAATTATTATGTTTTCTTAACAGATTAGGAGTTTATATAATAATAAATCAAGGATAATTTTCAAATTCAATATACAATTTTAAAGTATAAGTTTCTGTTAAGAAAAATTAAGAGAAAAATGTTCTCATCAAGTATGCATCGCTGGAAACAAACTTCTTGAAAAATCATTTTCGAAGCAATGTTTTTTGGCTTCTGACATTGGTTTTATTAAAAAAGGGTTAAGTGCATTTTTCACTTAATTTTTATGTACAGAAAGTTTTCTTTTGATTTTGATTGAAAAATTAAATACGTATATTTAATATTATATATACATGCATACATACATACATACATACATACATACATACATACATATATACGTATATATATACATATGTAATAATAATAATAATAATAACATAATTTTCATATATTTCTTTTAATGTTTAACAAAGTTCTATTTGTTCACACAATTTTCATTTGCTCAAGCAGTTATTTTTCGATAACTATTAAATAGAAGACATATAATTAATTACGATTTCGAAAGTATTTTTGTAAAAGTAATTATTTAAACAAATTATATTTGTTTAAACAATTAAAAAATGGTAAATTTTTCTTTCTATACGCTACAAAGTCAGAAACATAATGCTATGTGTTCTATTTTATTGCAATTTTTTTAGTAACCGAAAAAACTGCTTTAGCAAATAAATATTGTTCATAGAAAAAAAAAATTATTAAACAATACAATAAATGTGTCAAAATTATATAATTATTCAACAGAAAGTAGCATATGATACCAATTTGAATAAAATTGGACATCTCTGGCTCAATTGAAAATTTTTTGAAAATAAACAATAATTAATTGTTCAAATAATTGCGTATTGTTTTTAGACAAATTTACTACTTCAAACAATGAGAAAATATTGTATTTCAATAAGAAAATAAGATCATTTTTAAGATTTCTGGGTAATAAATGATTGTTTAAATAATTTACATTTGTTTAAACAATTGAAAATTGTTTTAAAAGTCATAGTAAATATTAAAATTGTATATTAATGATTATTTCTTTGAAAACGGCGACGGAAAGTTCTGAAAAATAACAATAAGCATATCTGCGACAACTTATTCTAATTTTAATCTTTTCATTGCAAGTAACATATCGTTGGAATCGTAAATAAACTTACATTTCGAATATAATATTTCTAAATTGCTAATTACAAAATTATAAAAATATTATGTCCCGTGTTTTATTCCTCATGAGGACAAAAGGGCCTCCCGCAGGCAATGCTCGACACAGCGCTCTCACCCAGTCGCACCGACGCGACGTAAAGGGAAGTCGACTAAAGAGGGTATGTCGAGCAGGTAAACTGCGATCAAATGAAAATCGCTCTGCTAAATATTTGGAAAAATTGGAGTTAATTTAAAAGATATGCAGAAATCTTACTCATAAATATATTTTAAAATTATATACATTTTTGTATATTTGAACTGCGTTGAACATTCCTGTATTTTGATAAAAATTTGCCTTCTTTGTACTCTCTAAATCTGAATCAGTACACGGAAAAAGAACTCTTGAAGCGAACGAGTGAATAGAGAATATATTAAACTCAAAGAAAGTGTACGCTTGAATTAGGTGAAACGTTTAGTCAGAAGAGTTACAAATTTAGTTACTTTATGTAAATTGTTCTCGTAAATCAGGAATTTGGGCAAAATAGCTAAGTTGGAAAGTTTATTATTTTCGACAGATTATGTATAAATGTATTATCTTCAGATTAGAAAAAAATTTAGTTTTTATAGAAATATATTAACTTACAGTAGCCAATTTTTCGTCTGGTATCGCGAAAATGAATTTCCCTGAAATCCGTGTAATGCATTTGAAGGTCAAGTTTGTTGTTTTTATCGCGTTTCTTGATATTTCAATATAGTTATCGCTTACAATCGAAACAAATGAAAATTATTATTACTGCATCATAAATTTCATTTAATATTAACAATCGCGCACATTTTAAGTGGTAAAAAGCGTTTAAAATTGTCCAAAGTAAATCTAAACTGTCACTGCTCCCGATTAGACCGTCGCTATTTTATTTCGCTGCTCCCATAATGCACCGGCGCTCTTCCGACAATTGCTTCAGGCACCTATTCTTAATATTCCTATTATAGCTATACTTATTAGGGGTTTGACTATACGATATCCCTAGTATATGGAAAATGGTCAAGGATATTCTTTTTCGCTGATCCAGGGATCTTTCTAAATTCCTTCGTTCGTTTGCAGCCTTATGTTTGGCTATAATAAGGAATAATATCCCTGTCGCAGCTCAATTTTTCTTACCGTGTATATGTCTTATTCAAATCAGCGTATATACACTGCTAAAACAGTGAAATATAGCTGCTGATCAGTGAAATTTCAGTGAATAACAGCTAAATTTCGCTGCTTTTCCAGCGAATATACGCTTCAAGTCCCTTATCTTAGCTTACACTTATCCCTTATATCTGTAAACCATAAATTATGAACAGTAAGAGGGGGGGGGGGTTGTACTTTTCGTTACAGGTTTGAGGGGGCCTTGGGGAGAACCGGTAATCTGTTATGTAATTTAAGTACGGCTCTGCAATATAAGAAACGCAGTTTTTTCTTTTTCTCATATTCTCTAATAGTTTCTGTTTATACAAGGAACGGATCCTATCAGTTGTAGGTGGACCAAACGATTTTGGAGGCTGATAGAATTTTCTTCAAGGATCGAAATATTTTAGTATTATACCATTCACAAATAAGCCATTATTTGCCTTTCGTGGTGTAGGCGTGACTCACTGAGCATGGAAGGGAGTAATGTGAGGAAATGGGTGTAGATCTTTAAGAGTTAAGATTGATCTAGAATAATTCTCAATTTTTACATTCTCGTCAGAGAAGGTATTGGATTTATGTAAAATTGTTTCCCCCAGTTTTTGTCAATTGTCCACGTTTTTAGACCCCCTGAATCCGAAAAACAGATTTTTACGATTTTGTTTGACGCCTAATTAACAATTAAGTTTCTTTTGCGCATGTCAAATATAATTTAAAATACTGTTGCGTACACGTCTCGCTTGAATAAATACAATTTTGTATGCCAGATCTTGAATTTTTCTTAATTTCATTATGCACATTAATGTTACATTTATCTAAACCTTGAAGTAAAGAACGTAATAAATGAAATTCTGTAGAAAATTCGGATCAAATTTAGATAGAAGAATTTCATTCTACCTTCATCACGAGATACCTTAAAAATGTGTTTTTTACGTTTCATTAATATTTAAAAAATATTATAAGTACATTGTTGGTTGAATTCAAATTTTAATAATTCGAATAATAACTGGAAAATTCTGAACAATTGTATGTTGATTAAAAAATTTCCATTCATTTATATTGAATTTATCGGAAAGTTCTTCCTTTGGAAAGAACAACTTCTGTAAATCATAATAAACGTGTTAAGAAAATTCGATAAGAACAGAAATAAATATTGAAGTCCTAGAGACTTCCCGCCTATATTTCTACTTTTTACAGCCTCAGGCCTGACTGTTTCACAGGATAGTTGCCCGAAAGATGAATGGGCTAGCTGCATTACAGATTAGAGCATTAGAGTCCCAAATATTTTCTACGCCACAGGCATAAACTTGTCAAATCTTACTAAGGGTCGTCCCACCGTGCTCCAGATGAGCTAGCGACTATTTACTTGCAAAATACCGGGTTGTTTTACGCCTTTGGCATATTACAAATTTGGGATGGTTTATATTTATAGAATCCAATGCCGTTTTTGAAGAACTAGCTTTCTAAAGAGTTTAAGAGTCCATTAACATTTAACAAACAAACAAAAATAAATGTTTATAACAAAAAAACGAATAGGTAATAGAAACTTTAAAATTACTCAATTTTATTATTTATTTGTCATGAAAATTATTCCGCTCTATTACAAATCTCTGAGATTATTTATTAGAAACTGGCAACGAGACTCTCTTAATTATTTTTTCTAGTACAAAGAGTTACTATTTTACCTAAAAGTAGCTAATGCCAATTTCTTAATGAAGTTTTACATTCTTGATGTAATAATTATCATATGATTTTATTAAAAATGGTTAATGATCTAGCAGGTCAAGGTATGTCCATTCAAAAATGTGCACTAACTTATTTGAGTCCAATTGATTTTGACTTAAATTGGCATTATTAAAAGCTGACATTATTAAAACTTAAAATGACATTATTAAAAGAACGGTTAATTCCATAGAAATCGGAACAATTTCACAGGTTTCGTAAAGACTTCGCATGGATTTAAAAGAATTTATAAAGTCTTCTATTATTCGATAATTAAGATCTCAAAGATTTCGGGTCGATTTAAGAAACTGCATAAAGACTTCAATCATTTTAAAAAGATTTCATGAAGGTTTTATTGATTTAACAAATATCAACGAATATTTCAAAAGTATTTCAAATAATTTGTGAAGACTTTTGAACAATTCACAAAAATGTCAATGATTTCCTAAAGTTTTCAAAGATTTCAAAGATTTCGCCGAGATTTCAGATCGATTTGAAAGATTTCAGATAGCTTTCAAATATTTCACAATGATTTTTAGAGAATTTACCCATTTTTTCACAAAGAATTAAATGATTTCCCAAAGAGTTCAAATATTTCAGAAAGATTTCAGATATATTTCAAAGATTGAACCAAAGATTTCAATAATTGCCTAATGATTTTGCAAAGATTTTGAGAGAATTTACTAAGATTTTAGAAAGATTTCACAAAATTTTCAATGATTTCCCAATGACTTTAAAGATTTCACAAAGCTTACAAATATTTCGCAAAGATTTGAAATAGATTTCAAAGATTGAACAAATAATTCCAATGACGTCCTAATGATTTTACAAAGATTTCAAACATTTCGGAAAGATGTAGGATATGTTTAGAAAATTTCACAGACATTTCCATTATTTTACAAAGGCTTTTATTATTTCACCTAGTTTTCAGAATTCTCAAAGATTTCAAACATTTTGAATAGATTTAAAAAAGTTATTTCGCGAAAATTTCACGAAGAATTTACAAAGGTTGCAATAATATCTCAAAGATCTAAGGAAGACTTTACAAAAATTTCAAATATTTCGCAAAGGTTTTGGATACATATAAAAGAATTCGGAAAGGCTTCTATTATTCCACATAGATTCCAGATAGATATAAAGATTAAACAAAGCAAGAAAGAATTGAAAGGTTTCTATATCCTACGACCGGATGAGTTTAAGCATTTTATTTACGAGTAGGCAATTCAAGACTTTGGCCCTCCCTGGTCGATTTCTATGGGAGGCATTGGCCCTTGTGTCCCCTTGGGGCTTCACTGCCTCTGATGGACATTGGAATAGGAGGGAACTAGCCTCATGCTACCTAACTTGGGCGCGGGGATTGATCATAAGTTACAAGGGGGAGTGGACCATGTTGGTTTGCAAAAGCAATAAAGGTTTAGCAATTCAAGATCTAGGTAGAACAGCCCGCTCGTTATTTAGATCCGGCAACGACATGCCTATTCTGCCGTGATTTGGAAGAACACCGTTAACTGCAAATCGGATAAAGTCACCTGAAGCAATTAACGGTAGGCGGCTCAAGGGCCTTATCCAAAATGCAGTTAACGGTGTTCTTCCAAATCAAGGCAGTATTTCTCTCCTATTCGCATGTACATATCGTATACTAAGATTTTTTAATTTTGTTTTGATATTGACTAAGTTCTAATTGAATTTGTTTGAAATTTAAGAAAAATACATATATTAAAAGATTTTTGTATCAGAATCTCTGAAAAAAATGACCAACTTCAATTTTCAAAATTAGACTAATTCAGAGTGATCAAAATTGAATAATGTAATTGAAAAAAAAATTTTAATTCGAAGCGATCACAATTTTACAATTAAAAATTGATCAAAGTTAAAGCTTTATTATTTAATGAAATATTTGTAATGATTAACCACTTAATTAACTATAAATATAATATCAAATTTGAAATCTTAGGTAAAAATCTTTTCAAATTAGTATTAATAATTTATCCTATCGATATTCAGGAAAAGTTCCACGAAAAATAATAGTTATATCAATTATTATTAAACTTTTGATAAAAAATAAAAATGGGGACTACTAAATCAGATTTTCTTTCAGCTGAACCGAAAGAAGTAGAATTTTAGTCTACGATTCTAATGAAAAAAAAATATATATATATAAACAATGAAAATTATGTAAAATATTAATAATATTGATATTGAATAGCTTCTAATATATAGAATCTATTGAATTGAAGATCATACTCTAATTATTATTATATAAACTCCTTATCTTTAAAAACACAATAATGAATTTAAATTTAAATAACATGGATCAAAATAATTAGGTATAATTATTCACAGTATTAATTATAAATGAAGTAATAATTATATTATTCTAAGAACTGGAGATAATAAATAAAAAACTATCTTTATTATGATAACATTTTCTAGTTGAGAAAATCATTAAAGCCAAAGCTTAGTTAAATAATTAATTTTAAAGGAGTAGATTTGATACATTTTTCTTAATTTATTATTTTATTATGTATAATTGTTACTAACTCCGATCTTCTCTACCGAATTTGTCAAATTGCACCCTGTTTTACCAAGTGAGTAGCAGGTAAGGCAAACAGGGCGCGGTGCGGTAAGTCGGTTGAAATAAAATACACGGCATAAGCAATCTCCCACCTCATCTCTGGTAGGATCAATGATATTAGGTCCTAGATACGGCATGGGTCAGTGGTGGGGACGGCCGATATATATATATATCTAACTACATTTTCGACTGTATCGAGGTGCTGCCCTCTTCAACTTTTCACAGTTTTTATGGCAACCGCGTCCTCCTAGCACGTCAGCGGGCGAGGTGGGGCCAGTGATCCCAGACAAAGATATTATAAACGTAGATGCGGTATGGGGCGTCGGAGTGGGAATTATATATATAGGACATCACATTTTCTACCCTATCGAGGTGCTGCCCTCATGGTACTACGAAGTCGAATTCTTGTTTTCTCATTCTTCGTAAAATATGACGGTAAAGCAGTAGAAAAATTTTTTGAGGTTAGAAAAGTTTGACATGTATGTATCGCTGAATTTTTACAGATCTCAAGCTTGACCCAGGTTTTCTGTACAGTCTTTTTTTAATTACAAAAAAAAAGATGTTCTCGAAAAATCATATTTTTAATTAAAAAAAAAATATTATAGAGAGACATTTCAAGATAAACAAGTGCTGAAAGCTTTTTTCTTTGACAATTTTTTTTTAAATTGAAATACCCTACCGAAGCAAATCTCCGAGTTTTCTTTAGCGAAATAGCTTGGCTTATTTGTGTCTATAAACAAAGTAGATTTGAAACAAAATAGTCTCAGAGATAGTTTGAGAGATTTGGGTCCTTTTCAAGATCCTTTTAGAGGTCGTTTTAAGAGTGGTGCGACGGTAATATAATGTTCATTTTGTATTCGTCACGTACCCGGCGGGCAGAGTTATTTACAGTAATTGGTCGTGGCTAACCCGCTCTCCCTTTTAAAATTTCTCTTCAAATTATCAACACTTTTTTCTAATTGATGAATTTTCTCATTATAATTATTTATAATTATAACTTATATACTGATATACAATTTTCTAGTTGAATTAAAAAATGTTGTCTTTTTTGGCGTATCTCATTCCATTTACGAGAAACGTTCTATTAATTCCAATTTTAAGCATTAAAAAAAAAAGTTAGATATCTGAAGTCATCGAAACCCGTAGATTCCGAATTATTATGTTTTAGGCTTTTAGCTATGAAATTAAAAAAAAATTTTACTTCTAAATTTTAATCCTAAAGCTTAACAAAGGACCCTTGAGTGTCGGCTACTCTATTGAGATAGCCTCTCTGCTTGTTATTCATGATTGTATTCTTATTTCAATTTCGGAAAGGATATTTTAAAGCCTTCAGACCATTTAAACGAGTTTCCTGGACCTTTAAAACTATCTACCTGAGTACCTGCAGATAATTTCTCTGAGCTTCTTTGACCTAAAGAATTTTTAGTATATACTCAAAGATTCTTTTCGGTAGGGTAATCAAATATTTATACCAAAGAAACAACTTTTTTAATGTTTGAAGTATTTACACATTATTGTTTAAATTTAAAATAATAATTAAAACAAAATATATTTCTGGATAAGATATTTTGGTTGAAAATGTATATATTTTTTAAATCACAAAAGTTCTTCTGAAAAATCGAAATGTTAATTAAAAAACACGTGTTTTTATATATTAATTTTTCGGTAAAATTTTGTGTATAATCTTAATTTTTAATTCAAACAATAATTTTTACCACTTTAAATATTAAACAAAAATTTATTTGATAACAATATTTTATTATAGTAGTTTTAATAAATAATTAATATTGATTAAGAAAAAATTTTATTTGAGGAGTCTTATTATTTGGGAATTTTCAAATTCGTTAATATTATAAACTGTTCAGGAATTTTATTAGTTTTGGAATTATATTTTTGGGGCAGAGAGCTTTACCGAGTCGGGAATTTTATTTTTCGGGATATTTCAGGCGTCCCCATAGAATTTCAGAAAATTTGCTCTAATTATAATTTCGGCGCTCGATCTTGTTGATTTTTTCCTACAGTATTATTTAAAAAAATGTGTATAGAAATTTTTGATATCACAAAGTCAAAGATAATCTCAATTAAAAATTTAAAAATTCGCTGTACATCCAATTTTTATTCTTGGGTCTTGGCAATTTTTTTCTAATCCATTTCAGAATTTTTCGAAATTGTTAAAAGGCGAAAAAGTTTGAATTTAAAATTTAAAAATGCGAAAATACACCATTTTCCATGTTCATTTGCAATCCAGCGAGTCACTTTCTTTCGCTTATTTTGAAAGTCAATCCTTTGCTTTCAGTTTTCTTTTTAAACTATACCTTGTATTCAACGCATTTCAAATTAAATTTTTGCAGCTGCATTTAGGTTGAATTATACAAAGGTTTTTTGTTTTATATATAAATTAATCATACAACTTCAAGTTTTATTTACTTTTTGATAATTTGCCACCCCCCCCCCTCCACAAATTTTTTTTTTGTAAGAAAATAACGCCTGATTTTTGTAAAAATTAACAAATATATATTAAAGGTTCACTCAAGGTCATTTTTGTTCAAAAAGCTTGTTCCTGAATAAATTAACTCTTATTGTATCCGATTTCGTTCTGTCAATCAGGGTAATTTTCTGTGAAAAATATTAATTTACAAAGAATATTTGTCAAACAATAGAATGAATTTCTTCGCCCGAGATGCAAACGTAAATTGTACTACAGTTAAAACAACTGGAAAAATTTAGACGAAAGCCAAATTTGGTAAAGAAAACAAACATTTGTCGACCTATAAATACTAATTTTATTCCCCGAAAGATTTTTAAAAAATCTCTTCGAAACACTTTTTTTGCAAATATTTAATTGAAGAAAAATAATTGTTATACAAATAAAAATAGTACAATTTTTACATACAATTCTTAAAATAAAAAAATCTGTGTGTCAAACCACAATCTAATCTGACTATTCTTTCAAAAGTTATCCGATATACAGAGAACCACAACCGCAATAACGACGACGTAGACGCCAGAGAGACAGACAGATACCCATGTAAAAACTTGTTTTTCTGACTCAAGGAGCCTCAAAACGTCGAAATTTAATGAAATTCGCAAAAATCATTTTTCGCATAAAACTTTTCTCATTATGGATGAAAATGTGATAAAATAATTGTGGGCCCTTGAAAAAGTAGCGTTTTTCGCCTCTTGACTTTTTTCCATATCAAGCTTTTTTTGCTTCACATGTCCATTTTTGTTTGGTTTTTTGG
Organism: Belonocnema kinseyi; assembly: GCF_010883055.1. Classification (NCBI taxonomy): domain Eukaryota; kingdom Metazoa; phylum Arthropoda; class Insecta; order Hymenoptera; family Cynipidae; genus Belonocnema; species Belonocnema kinseyi. The sequence goes on along the minus strand of NC_046661.1, from coordinate 31,076,349 downwards.
ATTTTGAAAATCCTTTAACTTTAGTAAGTTTGCTTTTATAAAAAAAAGTTGTCAGGATAAATTGTTCATATTTTTTGTACCATAAATAGCTGTCGATAAAATTTTCAAATTTTGAAAAAAGTGGTCTCAAAAATTTTGAAAAAGCTTTAACTTTTTGGATTTTTATCAAAAATGGCTGTTTAACGAACTCTATCTTTCTTTTTGGTCCCTCGAACAGTGCGTCAAAGCCCAATCCAATCGGACCAGTTTTTCGAAAATTATCCGGTATACAGACAAGAACAACGACGACGCCGGACAGACAAACAGACCCCGACGTAAAAACTTGTTTTTCTAACTCACGGGGCCTTAAAACGTCGACATTTGATAAAATCCGAAAAAGTTTTTTGATGAGAATGTAGAAATTATCAACAAGATTTGTAGAAAATTTTTCAAAGAATAAAATTATTGTCCCGTAAGTTACAACCGAAAAATTACAATTTCTAAAAATGAAAGTTGTTCTAAATATTGAGTTAGACTCGCGACTGGGACAAACCGGAAAATCAAAATAAATTTGAAAATTGAACTACAGTTCGAGTATTAAAAATTTAACAGTGATTGATTTCACAAGGTGATTCTAGATTTGTTCAAAATGATATAATTTACATAATTTAACGTTAAAATTTGAACTAATTTAATTTCAAAACCTTAGTAGTGACACAAGTGTAAAGTTCGAATTATTGGCTTCTTAAATGAACGCCTTTATTCAATTTCTAAATCTTTTTGAAGTATTATTTCAGTATAAAATATTTCATTTTTAATCTCTTTGGTTTGGAAATAAAAAAAAACAATTTTCAATAGTAAACAATTTGAAAATGAATTGTCACAGTTTCAGAGTGACAAATTTAAACTTGGAATGTTACGATTATAATTGTTTAATTTTTTTATTTGTATTTCGAAAGTAAAAGTATTTCATTTTGATTCTTAAAGAACAGTTAAATAAGCATTAATTTAGAAAAAAATCAAATAAGCTGGAGGTTTCTGAATGTTACAAAGAAAAGAACAAAATTTGGAGCTCCTCAAGAATTTTGAAATACTAGGAAAACAATAAAAATTTCTGGGTAGATTTAAAATGATTTTTTATTTTGAAAAAGTACATAACTCAAAGAGAATGTTTAAAATATTTCAAAACGTTTCAAAAGATTTACAATATTAGAAAAAATCTGCAAGCTCTTAAAACAATTTTTTGTGCAGGATATTACAAAAACGTTAGGAAAAATGGGAATTAGTCTAAAAGACATTTAAAAGTTCCGAAAAAATTTTTAAATAATTTTACAAGATTTGAAATAATTTAAAAGAGAATAGATACTTTTGATGATTTTGAAATGTTTTCAAATGTTGACTTTTTATTTTGAAAAATTACATAATTTTAAGAGGAGGTATAAAAATATGGGTCCACTGACAAAAATTCCGAAAGAGATGAATGAAAAATCCCAAAAAATGAAATCTCTAGCACCTGAATAATAATTTCATAAAAATTGTATTAAAAATACATTAAAAAACACGTGTGCTTTGAAAGAAAAAAATGTTCTGCCTAAATTTTCTTCGTACCTACATAATAACATTTTTGAAACAAACTTTTCAGGATTCAACTCAACAACGATTTATATCAAAATTTATTTTTATTATTTTTTTTTATTAATAAAAAATTCGATTTTTCAGAACTTTTTTATGATTTTTTCAAATGCTATGCACATTTTCAAACAAGTCTTTCATCCAGAAATATATATTCGATTATTGTATTTTCAATAAATAAATAATATTTAATAAATAATTTTTTAAATTGTTTAAATTCAGGAATTTTCTAGTTCGGATATTTTATGATTCATGCATTTTCTTTGGGGATTTTTAAAATTCGGTAATATCTTATTGTCTGGAATTTTATTTATTTTATTTTTCGTGAATTTTCCAATTCGACTTTTATATTTCGGGACTTTTATCATTTCGAGAATTTTATTATGGGTTATTTTTTAATGTTCGAATTTTACAGTGTCGGGAATTTTATTTTTCGAGATTTTTCAGTCGCTTTTTCCGAAAAATAAAATTCCCACATCACTAAAAATTCCGAAATTATAACATTGCAATGTTATAATTTCGGAATTTTTACAGTGATGTGGGGATTTTATTTTTAATTTTCCAATTTGGGACTTAAATTTATGTTTGTATCACATTTTTATACAATTATTGTTATTTTAAATTAAAACTATAATTTAAAAAAATTAAACATTAAACCAAATTTCTATAATAAAAATATTTGATTATTGTATTTTTAATAAATAAATAATATTGACCACATAACTGTTTTCTCAATTTCTGCAATTCGGGAATTTTCTAGTTTGTATATTTTATCATTAGAAAGCATTCGGCCTGGAGTTTTATTATTCGGGAATTTTCAAATTCGATAATATTGTAAACTGTCCAGAATTTCGTTATTCTAGAATTTTTTAATTCGTGATTTTTCAGGTTTCAGCATTTTGTTATTTCGGGAAGCTTACAGTGTCGAAAATATTTCAAAAATTTAAAAAGATTTATAAAATTGTAAAAAAATCTTGAAGATT
>NC_046661.1:31071837-31073655 GCF_010883055.1 Belonocnema kinseyi | reverse complement strand
GTAGTGGAAAACCTCCAGAACAGTATCCAAAACATCGATTTTTTGAAAAAAATATCAATTTATCACGTTTATTGTCCACTTACGCCGACTAGGAGTTGTTTTAAAAAAAAATGACTTAAAATTCGTGATCAGCGACCTCAAAAACCCCCAGTTAAGTATTTTCAATGTCTATAAATCGGTTTAAAATCGTAAAACTTGATTTTAATGTCATTTTAATCAAATTTGAAGCAAATGTTCACTTTTCGCGATTTTCTGCCTTTTCATCGCCGTATGGTGGGTTGAAATTTTTGTAAAAAAAAAAATCAAAACATGGTTCTCGATGTATTTTTTCCCGTAGAATTCGATTCTGAAATCAAAAAAATAAAACTTTTCTTTATTTTTTTTATTAAAAAAAAAAACCATGAAAAAACCGTAAAAAATGAGGTTTTTCGAGCAAAACCCCATCAAAAAGTAGCTGGATCCTACTTTTTTATTGCAAATTCGGATTCAGCGTCAAAAAATACATAAGAATATATAGGTCTGGTCAATTGCACAGACACTTTTGTTTTTTTGTGGGCCTGTGTAATTCGTGAGCTACTCCTTTACATATTTTGAATTCCTGAATATGTCTGAGCTAGAAAATAATTTATATTCAACCGCTGATATAACCTAAACAATAAAACTATTGTTAAAAATCATAAAATTTTAAATTCTCTTAAATTCTTCTAAATTCTGTCATATTCTCGGTTATTAAACCTGAACTTAAATTCTCAGGAATTTGAGAACTCTAGGTAGGATCAGAGATGAATTGGGAGATTGCACATGTAATGGAATAAGAGACACCGTCAAAATCCGACTGCTAAAAAGCGCCCTCTTGATTTGTGGGTCAACTCCTCGGAGTTACTTCGCAGTTTTCGGCATTTTTCAGACGTTCCGCGTCGGTAATTGCTTAAGTTAGAAAACTTTAAAAATCAGTTACCACCGCAGTTACAATTAACGGAGTTACCATAAATGTAAATGATGTACTGCATATATATTTACCACTCGAATATTAAGTACTTATTATATAATTATTCTAATGATTCACAATTATTAGTGAGTAGTTATATAATGAAAACTAATTATTTATTTTTAAAATTAACATTTTAAATATTATATCGTTACATAGCTATATATATGCTATAAAATATAAATCATAAATTATGACTTATAATTTTAATACATTACCGGAAAAAGTTTTATGTTTACCTATTGTTTAATGACTGATGAGTTTTATTTATTTTAATTATGATAGAGCTTAACATTTTTCTCTTTAAAATGTTAAATGCTATCAAAATTCAAAATTCTGTATGAAATCAAGCAGGATACAAAGCCAATTTGTCCATTTTATAAAGAATTTTGAGATTTCTTTAGAAACAAAAAAATAGTATATTGTTAATTATAATACCTTAAATTTTTCTCTAACACGCTAAAATTAAGTAACTATTATAACATATGTTTATCAGTTACAGATTGTATTAATTAATATACAGTTTGTAGCTAAAATACATATATACTTTTAAATATTTGTAGTCTTTTCAAACGAAATTTGAGATATGATATATATAAATATATATATATATATTTAAAAATTTGCCATAAGGACAACCGCAGGATTTCGCCGGGAGCGGGTGCTAATCTGAAAAATTGCACCCGCTTCCAGCGAAATCGCGGTAAAATTTCAGCCATGACCACGTTTCACAACCGTGAGATAGGTGGTTACAGTCTGTAAAGGAATCAATACGACGATCCAGCAAAAGCCTCGTGGACCCCAAGAACACGGAGCGACCCAAGGACAAC
>NC_046661.1:31045052-31071737 GCF_010883055.1 Belonocnema kinseyi | reverse complement strand
TTTATTTACAAAAAAAGTTCTTAGGTTCAAAAAAACATTCAGTGAACCGAAAAAGTGAGGTCGGTAATATAGGTATTTAGCTGTGTCACATGCCCTTAAGGACATGTGATACTTAGAAAATTATCGATTTTACCAGTTTTAGGTTCCAACGGCTTTTTTTCTAAAATAATCAATATTTTGTCTTAAAAATTTGGGAAATGATAGCGAACATGCTAACGGACGTCCCCGCACACTTTATTTGTGCTTTTTTTCAAAAAAATTTTTGATATTGCTAACAACGTGTGTATATTTGGAGGGTATGTATGTTACAATTCTCCTGTGCGTTACTTCCAAACTACGCAATATTTTGGCCGAAAACTTTGGACTTGCAAATAAACATAGTAACTAATCTCCCGGAACTAACCTTGTTTGCAGGCAATCAAAAAAGTTTATTTCACAAATAATTTCCCAGTGGCGAAAAATTGAACAATAGTTTCAAAGTTTCATGCTGTTTCGTACGCCCTCTACGCTGAAAATTTCAAAATTTATCTATCTACATTACCAGCTAGGCTGGTAAGTTAGTTTATTACACCATAATTATTCTAGAGCATGGACATAGGAAACAAGGGACTAGGCATGTCATTGGGGGGATGATGAAATCAGGGGGGAGGTCCTCCACCTTTTGATGTCCCGCGACAAACATAGCAGCTCCAACATGTTTATATTTTCATGCACAGTTTGTCAGCAAAAATGCTTGTGCGCATAATAAAAATAGCACATCGCAAGATGGCGACTCTCCCCACTTATGGAATTCTCCCCCTCCCGTGGATTCAACTCCGCTGGCCAAAGGTAGGATGGCATGCCTAGTCCCGTGTTTCCTATGTCCATGTTCTAGAATGCTTACCGACAGAATCGGTACGATAGAGATCTACATTATCGGAATGACAGAGAGCTAAAAATCACCCTGACCACAAAATAATACACATGCATAAAATTTGGTAATTAGCACAATACATTTTTTTGTTATTATCCCTGAAAAAAGAGTCCGGGAACGTCCGTTATGATATTTTATAGCATCTCCGAATTCTGTTTTTAACAATTTTCATTTTTGTGGAAAAAAGCCGTCGGAACTGTACCCGATTGACCACACGACGAAGTATCACATGCCCTTGACATGCCACATGAAAAAGATAGACCTACTTTTTGTGGTGCCATCTGTTGGCCTAATTTGACCGACATTTTTCCTCCAGATCGTAAGAAAACTACTACTACATACACGGTCGAGACAGGGGGCTGGTTAAAACTCTAGAATAAGTACATCTCCGAATGTGACTTGGCAGATTTAATTAAGTCCAAATAGCTAACCAATTCAAAGAGTCCCGTAACAATTGATTTGCAACTTTGTCAATCTGGAATTTGAAGATACACGTTTTAAAGCGCTCCAGTTCAATCGTTTCTTTTTTCCTGGATAGAAGAGCACAGCATTCAGCAGCTGAGACGATGGCTTAAATGTAGAAAACGACCCTTGAAAGGAAAAAACGTGATTTAGTAGAAAGGTTAGTTGAGGTTTTGTATTTCAGGTATAAATATTTTCTTTTATTTAAGATTTGCAGTTCAAAACTATTTTTGAGTAAATGTTTAATATTCATACAAATATCAAATAACACAATATTACATTTTTCACTTCTCTTTTTCAAGTTTAGACAATAAAAAGTCATTTGTTAGTGATTTCCTGGTATAAGGAATGTACTAATAAATTTTCCTTCTTTCATATAAACTGGTTATAAATACATAAATATAATAGTTTTGCTCTCTCAAGTAAAAGTATTAAATAGATTATATTTTTATCAAAAAATGTATGAGGTTCGAAACCCCGATAACAATGCTTCATTTAATATGTAAGTAAATGTTAGCAAAGAAAGAAAATATTAATACCAGCCAATCACAACCTTAACTAACTTTTCTACTAAACATGTTCCGTGATTTTTGCCGGAATTTTAAACATTTTTTTGAACATGACGGATGTCAACAAATGTAAATAATGGGCTGGCTTGCCACACATTTCGCACTTTTTTCGCAGTTTCTTTCTGAATATACTTAAAATTGTTTTGCGTTTAAACTCTCATTTGTTTACACATTTATTTTTCGTTGTTATTTTTCCTCCTAGAAATAATAGATTGGACACGATTAATAATCATTAAGAGTAATCAAAAGTGTATCTTTTTAGTTTGTACGGAAGAATACGTCCTCTGCAGTTTTCGTTTATAACACACATGAAGCGCACGTTCATTGGTTAGGTATTAAATTTTTAGTGATTAAAAAAAAATGTTTTATGTACAAAAAAATATCATGTTTAGGCGGTATACCGAATGAAAAGTCAAAAGTATATGGGTTTACGACATGTAAAAATCGTACCGTTTACCGATGTGACAGTGATCTAGTATGATTATCAAGTAGGAACTTTGATTTAGCGGATATATTATTGTAAAACGTTTATTTACTTCTGTTTAAATTCATATCGTTAAATTTTGTTTACTTGACAGGGTAAAAAGCCGAATGTAAATAATTAGGGAAAAATCAAAATGCTGTAGTGAAAACTTAACCTCTAACTCAGAATAATGGATACCCAATTGAAAACGATTGGAAACATTATAGAAGGTAGGAGGACGCCAATATTTTGAAACTCAGACTAAATAAATGATGGGTAACTCATTAAATTTTTAGTAGAAGAAATTATACAATGCTTTTAAGATATAACAATTTTCAATTTATAAATAAGTTTGGTTTAAAATTCTTGAAAATTTTTAGTTTTAAATATTTAAAATATCCAATTTTGAATATTTCAAATAATTTGGTTTGCAATGCCTAATCATAAAATATTTCAATTTTAAAGGAGTCAAATTATTAATTGTATAGTATTAAATACATTTAGGTTTTATTAGATTCAAAATTGAATTGAATACGTGCGGAATTCATCGCAATAAGTGGTTTTCTTTCCATAAGCACAGAAATTTTATATATTCTCTCCTTCCTCCCTGGCGGACCGAAGGAACCGAATGCAGCCTCTACAAAGTACCCGTAGACCCCATTGGGTTCCCATTCGGTTCCTTTTTTAAAAAATAGCAAAATCAACTTTTAAATTTTTGAAATTCGGATTCTACGTTAAAATTACCTACAGAAGGTCACGAAATAATCGCAATAGTTTTTTTTGCAACGGTAAAAAGTTTAAAAAAATAAAAGACGTATAACGCCTCTTGACTGCTACTCACAGGCGATGCGTTTGAAGTGTAGCAGTCAACAGACGTTATACGTCATAATTTTGAAAGCTTTTTACCGTTGCAAAAAAACTATTGCGATTATTCCGTGACCTTATATAAGGAATTTTAATATAGAATCCGAATTTCAACAATTTAAAATTTGATTCTGTTATTTTTTTCGAGTTTTTTAAAAAAGGAGCCTAATGGGGTCTTTACGGGTACTTTGTAGACACTCATTCGGTTCCTTCGGTCCGCACGGGCTAAACATTTTAATTAATGGCCACATATTTCTGTAATTTTGGACACATTTTTTATTAAATATTTTGAAAAAAAAGTTTTTTTAAAATTTTTTTACCCAGTTGTCATTCTCATAATTTCATAAAATCTTATGTAAGCGTATGGACGTTTTTTGACATTTTATCATATCAAAGAATAAGAGTTTAATTTTAAACTTACGAATTTTTGGAAACATTGAGTTTGAAATGCTATAAAATGAAGAAATTATTAAGTTTAAACGTAAGCAGTTTAGAAGCCTGAATTTTAAATGTCTATTTTTTAACTCTGCATTTTTACTAATTCAAATCAAATCGAAACAAGATTAAAAATGTACGTTTTTCATACATAAATTTCACATGGCATAATTTTAAACTAAACAAAGTTAAAGGCTTTAGAATCCATATTGTACAATTTCAAATGCTTTATTTATAAAAAGTCTCTAGAAGGCTTGTAGTTTTTACATATATTACTGAACGTTTGAAGTCTAAACGCTGTTTTAAATGTTTTAATTAAATATTTAGAACGCTCAGTGATCAGAAGACTTCCACTTTGATTCGTTTAATTTGAAATTTAGTCTTAAATACTATTAACAACAAAAATTTTCAGCTTTTAAAACTTAAACTTTAAATTTTATTGATTGATGTAAACATGTTTTTAACCAGGAAATTATTCCAAATATTTTCTTCGATTTTAGTGGCTACCTTGCAAATAATAGAAAAAGTTGGTTTTACGTGAATTATTAGTGGCAAAAGTGAACTGATACTCTAAGGATTACCGAATATAACATCACCGACATTGATGTAAATTTACTGTTTAATTTAGAAGGTTGAATTAATAAAAAACTGTTTTATTATAAGATGAATTTATGTCTTCATAATTGTGAATAATTAAAAATTGAGACCTCTTTCTGGAAAAAAATATTTTATTTCTAATATTATTTTTTAATTGTTTCAAGCGTATAATAAAAAGAACAATTTTACTTCATTTTTACAAAATCAACTTTTTTATTTTTATCATGTATCTGATTTTATATATTCAACATAAAATACTATTAGCACATTTTTTTCGTAGCACCACTTTCATCTGGTAAGAATTATTTACAAAATTTGTATTTACTTTGTTTCATAATATATACTGTTTCAAATTTATATTATTGCAAAAAAGTAAATAACTGTCTTTAAATAATTCCCGCCGGACAAAAGTGCTGCCATCACGTGGCATATTCCATGTACCCCATTGGAAACAATTGGAAATGCAAAATGCTCAATCGCTTTGGCACAATTAAGAAACGTGATTCAGAACGATTGAGAAATTAGTTATATTGTTTCTTATAGATCTCAATTGATTATTTCTAGAAGGTTTTATTCACAATATTCTCCATACAATTCGACACAAAACTGTTCGAAAAATACGGAAATGACGTAAAATTCTGGCACGTGCGCAATGTCGACTTCTAGGATAAAAAGGTCTATTATTAATAAACAAACAGGGGAGGCAAAAGTTCGGAGCGTCAAGCTCTTTAGAATGTAATGAACTTTGATTAAAAAAAAAAACAAATTTTAAATTGGATGAAAATGAAGGCTCTAGACATTTTTTACGAAAAAAGCGCATTTCCTCTCACTGTGCGTCATGAGTACGGCACGTTTTTTATATAGAGCTTAATGGTTTATAGTCTGTTGATTTTAGAAATGAGGTTTGGAAAAATATAATGAACTATTTAACTTAAAATCTCCTTTAAATTTTTAAATAAAATTATTAGGGGTTGAATATAGCGAGAAAAGAGCTTTCAAATTTAAGCAACAAATAAATCATTGAACTGTATAAATTTATATATGATGTTTGGTTCATTTTAAATAAATATATACATTATATTAAATAATATTAAATCCATTTCCTCATTTATCATTCTTGGCATTTACTTTTTACCAAATTATTCCCAAACATTTTAATTACAATTACCATTACTTTCTAAAAACATTTCCTGAAAAACTTAAAATTTTTAAGATATAAAAGGTATAAAGATTGTCTACTATACAACTTAGGTTGTAGCCTTGCATATTTCAATTATTATTATATTAATATTGGATATTAGTGATGTAGTTTATATATTAATTCTTCTGATCATGTATATCTTTTAAATTTTTTTGTCATTGAGGTCTTAAATATTATTAGCGTTTTCATTAGCTACATTAATAATTTTAATAAATAATTTTTTGTAACTTTAAAAAATAATAAAATCAATAATATCAGCAAATTACATCAAAATCTTTTATTTTAACATAAATTTTCAACATATTTCAATCATAAATCCATATCTCAAAATTAAATGTTATTCATTTTGAACTGCATATTTTCACGACTCTTTCTTTTTTTGTAAATAATTAGTAATAGTTACTCTTATTTTTTTCTGTTTATTTGCAAACAAAACCTCGGCGACGTCAACACGCGCGTGTATTATATTATATACGTCGTAGTATTATATAATAATTTTAAATTTTGCGCCGTTAACTTGAGAACATTCCTACCATACCGACAGACATTCCCCTCTAAACTTCCCGCTAGATCGCGCCAACACTTTCTACCAAGCGCTCCACTGGCCTCTGTCTCTCTCTAAAAATGTGTCTATACTATGCGGTATGTCTATAAAATTTTCAATCTAAAATACTCTAAAACTGAAACCTAAGAAAACCCACTTTTCCAACCGACAACTGACAAAAAGTTGTGACCGCCTGTCTCTTATCCTCGTGGCCGGCTCGCGCGACCTGGAGCAGTTCGCGCGCGCCACGACGTCGTCCGGCGGAAGCTGCATCGTCCCAATAGAGAGGAGAGAGCGCCCGGCCACGGAAAATTGCCGAGTGCCGAACTGCTACCGCTTCGCCCAATCCAATGGATGCCAGACCGCGCACGCCGCCATTTTGATGTTCGGTCTCACGTCAAGCGCTTGGTCTTCGACAACGCGTTTACCAACTCGAAAGTTGACCGCCTCTAGTTTACCTTGGTTCAAAGGCTCAGCAGTTCGCGTGAATCTCGACGCCCTACAACCCGCTAGTGACTAGACTCCGGATTTTTTGAAGCGCGCGGGCTCCTTCCTGCATGAGTCTCGCTGACAAGTGACAGGTGAATCGATCGTGCTCCGACCCACAACCCCGTCTACCACTGTGCGAGCGACGAGCGTTCTCGACTCACTCGGTTCCTCGCTACTCGCAGTTTTCTCCCCCACCCCCCTCAACGTACTCTACCTTCGTTTTCGGAACCGCGCGGGCCCGGAAAACATCCGAAAACTTGCCGCCTCGCCTCTACTCTAACTGAATTCCGGATCCAAAAACTCTAGGTGACTCGATGTCGGCGGCCCTTAACCTCCAGTCGACCCCGTGTCACAGTCCGCACTCAGCGGTCTCGTCACCACCTAAATGCGACCCCATGCGCCACCCCGGCCTGTAATCCCGCCGAGTGACCTGCAAGTCCCACCCTGGCCTGGGAACATGGCCAAGTTCCTCAACAAGGACCCCGTCACCTACGAGCGCGAGCGAGAAAGCTTCCTCAAGGATCTCCACCATTTCCACGAAACCCGAGGGTAAGTCCTAACTACTTTCTTTTTTATATTTATGTTTCATCTTTGCAAAAGACTTCCTAGTCCCGAAAAGCGTTTGGTTTTAAATCCCTGCGGATTTCTATTCCAAAAATCTAAAGTTTTCTTCTATCTCTTTTCATAGACTAACGTATTAGTTCCGCAATTATGTAAATAAGGCCTCTGTGATCTGATTTGTTATATTTAACGATTATTTCAAGGAGAATTCTGAGGCACGAAAAACATTACAATATTTGTTAGCTATTTTTTGTGGGGAATCTACTACTTTGAGGCGTCGGTATCGACCGACTGGTTTTGAGGTTAAGTCCAGCGGTAAAACTCGCGAGCGTCGCGGGACGAAATGAGTTTGTTTACTCTAGACGGCATCTACGGTGCTTTAGATTCGGCTTATGTCGATAGAAAGTTATTAATTTTCGTATGGCGCATATTAGTTTATTCGCATCTTGTTTTTCGTGGAAATTGGAACGAGAAAATGGCTGCAGCCTGTCCGAGGTTTCGCTGTCAATTTCCAAGTTCTGGTAAAGTTTTACTGTGGTCGATTCCTTAAAGTTTAAGTATTGTTGGTGTTTTTCTGATTTTCGTAATTTTTAAAACATTAAGTCTTCGGAAATATAGTATGGCGTCAATTTTGTAAATTTGGAAGAAGAGGGATTGTGGGGCAAGGCAGGGCTAAGGAGAAGATCACGATCTCAACAGTTTTTTCAAAATGATTATCAGTGAAGGGTTTTTTTATTTCTCAAGACAATTTCTCTCACCAAAGTAATATTCTGAATTACTACCATATTTATAATTGTAACATAAATCTTAAAATGCAATTTTTCATATAAAGGTAGTTGTGCCAAAAATCAGTTCTATGGAGAAAAAAAAAGTTTTTTATGATTTTCAATATTGAAATGATATTATCAAACCTGTCTTATGAAAATATAAAAAATTCTAATGAAAAAGGCTAAGGACTTAAGAACAATAATAATATAAACCATATTTTTTGTCATATTTTTTATTATTATCGCTTCTTACCAATTGTTTAAGATCGGTTACAGTTTAATAAGTGTTTTTTAATTTTCTCGGAGGAAACATTCCCTGCAACGCTACTGTCTCTGATTTTGAAAATAGGGGAATACATTTAAAATATATTTTTTGTTTTAAAAAAAAGGTTTTCTTCAACAAAAATAGTTTTAGCGATTTCAGCCTTGCACAAATCAACTATAAAAGTTGGGAACAGTATTCTTGTAGAGGTTTTCCCCGAAAAAGGCCATCCTTTATTAAAATTTAACTGCAAAAGCATTTTTAGTATAAATTTTTTTTTTTGTAATTTCGCAAACTTTTCCATTAAAAATAATGTTTTTCATTTGAAATCATATCATCAGTAATATTTTTTTTAATATTAAAACTATTCTTTCAGAGATTTGGTTTTCAGCTCGCCAAAAACCTTAAGTACTTCATACAAAATATGCATGGAGGGAATCAAAATAGCATTAAAAAAATCTGCCCTCTGCACGGGCACATTCTCATTGCGCGCGACCGTTGCATCCCGCGCTTTCTGCTTGATGAGATACTTATCTTGCGTTTCGCGCTTGATAATGCCTTTCCCTCGCGCTACGCGCTCGCTCTTTGCACTCCCCCACACATTTGCGCAGAAACCTTTTAAAGTTTAAGGTCACATCATCGACAAGCTTAATTTGTTGATTATGCATTCTTTTTTGTTAAAGCTCTTTTGGCTTTAACGAACAGATTCTAATCACGCGTCTCGTACTTGGCAATCGATTAAAATATGTCCGAATCGCGATTTTTTCTATACTGTGTTCAACTCTATTGCATTAAGTGAAGGGTGCGCGTTCTAAACCTGTTAACCGACGTTACAGAAATTTTACACGGCCAAGCGAAATCGTTGTTATTTTTGCAATTTTGAATATTTTTTTAAACAAATGTTTTTTGTTCATTTACTAGAAAAAAATAATACAAGTTAGTTTTATAACATTTGAAACAAAATTGAATGTTATATGACAATTGAAATCTATTCATATATTATCTAAAAGGGGGTTCAGCGGTCTAAACCTTTTAGCTGCAGTATTCTACCACTGTTTTTCTATTGTCTTCGCGGGCACGCATCTTTCTGTGTTGTTTTTCAAGCTTCGAGCAAGTTTTAAAAGTCAAAATGTTTGGAATCACAAGCCGAACATAGATGTGCTTGCAAAAAATGAAAGTAGTTTATTGCAAAAATTTGCTGAGTTTTAGTCAATGAGACGCGTCGCTCACCTTCGTCTTTACAGCGATCTGTAGACCACACATCGAAAATGACGTGAAAGTAGTCACAAAAAACTTTCGAAACACGTGCACTTAACTGCACACGCACTGACATCTGTCTCACTGACCTATTCTACGAGTAAACTGAGCTGATGTGAGAAAAATCACGGATTTCTTATAAGATGCTATAAGCAGTTAACAGGTTTAAACCGCAGACCTATGCTCTAGATACCAAAGAGCGATTTTCGAAAATTCATTTTTTTAAACTAAAAGGAATTCGCTTGGGAGACATAACCTGGGCATACAAAAATTTGCAGAAAATACAAAAAAAAACAATTTCGAAAAAATGTCAGTAAACAAGTTTTGACCGCGGACCCTTCAAATTTTACACGGCCGTGCAAAATTTTTAAACCACCTATTTTTTTATGACTGAATAAATTATCTTAATTTTAATTATACCAAATCTAAAAAAAATTCTCTTGAAAAGGTTGATTGTTTTCGAAATTCTGTATAGAATAAGCCCAGGATGAAGCCAATTTGTCTAGTTTTTAAGTAGATATGGCAAAAACAGTGTAAATTTCAATAGTTTATTAAATTTTGAATAACTTCCGAAATAGTTAACATTCTTCAATGTTCTTGTGCTCATTTTTAAGGTTTTTACCGTATCACAACAGTTTATGAGTATAAATCGTAATAAAGTTCTTTTTGAATTGCAAGAACTTGAAGTTCTGATTTGCCTACAGATAAGATTATTTCAAATTTTTCCAACATTTTTTTACAACTTCAAGTTCTTGCAATTTGAAAAGAATTTTTTTACCATTTATATTCTTGAGCTGTTGCGATACAATGAAAAAATATATTCAAAATGAGCCCAAGAACATTGAAAAATGTTTATTATTTCGGAAGTTATTAAAAATTAAGAAAACATTGAAATTTGCACCATTTTTGCAATATCTACTTAAAAACTAGATAAATTGTCTTAACGCTAGGATTATTTTATACAGAATTTCGAAAACAATCAACATTTAAAGATGATTTTTTTAGCTCTTATATAATTGAAATTAAGAGAATCTATTCAGTCATAAAAAAGAGGTGGCCAAAAATTTTTACACGGTGATGTATATTATGTAAGTTTCTGTATCTTGATCAGGGACTGCTTATTTATATATTGAAAAATAAAGTACCAATTTTCATTTTTCATGATATTTTTAAATATTAGTTACTTGTTTGGCATTAATCTTTGTTCTCAAAAACCCTGAAAAGTCCTTTTTTCAGAAATTTAGTTTGTATATTTTCAATGTTATTTTTCACGAATAAAACAAAAAGGTTTCCTAGTATGAAGTGTTTCTGAGCAAATTTGTTGATTTATTACGTCTTGCTGTTTCGAAATTAACTGTATTGCTTTGAATTTAAATCTTTAAAATGGACCAAATAAAACACTGGAGTGAATTTCCGGCAAAGCTATCTTGATTTTTTAGTCAAATTAATACAACTTTTTTTTTTTGCAATTTATACAGATTTATAAACAAATTTTTTTCTAGGAGTAGCATCTAATGCCACAAAGAACCTAAATTAGCGCACCCGTATTAAAAAAACTGACGCATTCTGAAAGAAGGTTCATCAGATTGTGAATGCATGCACTTTTTTGGAATGAGTTTTCTAAACGTAAAAGTAACTTATAAGTTTAAGAATAATCATATTTTTCAAGTATAGAATGCATTTGCTCAATGTTTCATTTTTTTGTCGATAAAAGCTTTTCATTTCCACAAATAAAATAAAATGTCTGAAATTAAAGGGTAGTGTGCTTATATCGATTCGATTTTGATCGATTCTGATCCAAATTGATCTGGTACTCTAACCTCAAATTTAGGATATTTTATTTTATTTCGTGAAACTGAGAGGACGTCAGAAAATGTTACTATTCATAAATTTATAAATTACTTTTTCGTTTACAATAATTTCCCCTTCCATTGTTCGTTGCTGTACGGGAACTTTGATATTTTCACGTGGCGTGAAAATTTTGAACAGTGTTGTTTTTTATTATTGCTTTTGTTTCTGAAAGTTTTGAAGTTTTAGTCAACTAGTTCCGGTACAGAGGTACCAATCAGAATTGGAGTACCCCGTGTCTCAACTCTCCCTTGAGGATCTCTAATTTTCCTCTATCGTGACTTCATGCTAAAATACTCAATTCGGCGATAACCTGTGAAAAATGCTAGAATTTAAAGTATTGATTTAGGTTTGATCACAACAAGTTTAGCAAAGTTATTTTAAAAAATGTTGTGGTTATCATTATAGCGTGACAAAAGAAATGAAAAAAAAAACATTTTTCTGTAAACTTGAATTTCGTATTACCTGATGCTTAATTTTAACTCTTATGAATGTTTTATATCGCTCTATGTTTTTTGATACTAAAATACTATATACATTCATTTTTACGAAATCCTAAAATTAAAGTTTTTAATTAATTCCAATGTAAGTTTTGAGTATTAATTTTGATTTCTAAATTCAGAAATTGTTGAGAAAATTTTCCACATCCATTTTAATAATTTTTCAATTATAAATGAAGTACAGTGTAATTATTTTTGCACTTGTAAGTTGGAAGTATTTCAAATGGGACAATAATTTTGACTTTCAATGAAACAATTTAAAGTGTATACGTTTAAAATTATATCATTTATTAAAGTTCAAGTATTAACATTTGCAGAATTTAAGATTAAATTAAAACTTAAAAAATCGTAAGAACTGCCAGCTTCTCGCACTTCTTACACAATATACCATTTTTAGATAAAATTGTGCAATTTTTAAAGCTGCAGGGTAGTTCTAATTACTTGTTTTCTTTTCCTATATATTTTTCATTTTTAATTTTATTCCTCAATAAGATAAATGAGGAATTTTGAATATTTATCTAAAAAGTATACAAAGATAATATTGGCCACCAGCGTGTAATTTATTCAAAATGTAATCGATTTTTTCCGTGGTTTCAAGAATTATTTCCTTTTAGAAATTATGTTTCTCGGAAAGCTTAATTCTAAAATTATTTAGGTACTTGGAAATGTCTTGAAATTTAACGTTTTAATTAATGACTGAATATTAAATTCTACAAATTTGTGCTTCAAAAATTTGTTTGAGTAAAAGGTTCCATTTAACAGATTTAGTCGGATTTAATTCTTCTAAAACATTGGAATAAGAAAATGAACATCAGCTCGAATTTAAGTACTTATATACTTTAAGTAGTAAATACTTTCAAAAAACAAATCCGAAAATGTGTTAAAGAGTTTAAACATAATTATTCAAATAATAATGGAATGAAAACCCAGTTTCACATTATAAAGCACGTTAGCTCTTTTAGGCTTGAATATTCTCCTAGTACTCTATAGTTATCTTTTAATCTCTTTATGAATGAAAAATATATTTTGCAATAACCTTTTCAGTGAAGTTGTCAAAAACTAAAATCGAACCCTTTTACTCTGAGTCCTCGATTTATGCCTGAGGATGTACTCATAGTATACATTTTTCCTTATGACATACTTTTCTATAAAAGTTGATTATGAATTTTCCTCCACAACGAAAATTGAAATGAAACCAGTATTCCACATTAAAAACTTGACAAATAAAATGATCAAACTCTACTATTTACAAATATTAACATTTTCATTTTCTTTGCAGAACTGCTTTCAAGAAATATCCCAAAATTAGTGGAAAGGAAGTTGATCTCTACTTACTATACGTGCTAGTTACTGCTCATGGAGGATGGATAAAGGTTAGTTTAAAAGAAATAAGAATATAAACTGATTTAATGAAAGAAAAGAAATATAAATAAAATGATAACCAGACTTTGGTCAAAATCCAAATTTATCAACGCCTAACGAATGAAAATTATAGTTTGTAACTATCATGAATCAGCAAGTTCTTCGAAGTTCTGTCAGTGACACTTATCAGCAAACTTATATTAATATTGTTGTCTTGCAACATAAGGGTGCAGTACAGGCAGAAGATTTATCAATAGTTAACAGTAGCATAGTTCGATTCAGCTTGTACCGAACAGTCAATATAATTTTGTGTTAACATGGTTTGATAAGAGGAAGTCAAATTGGACATTTCTACTTATTAGGTTGGATTTTATCAGAAGACTTGTAACATCATAGGGGCCGTTAAAAAAATACATAAAAGTATGAAAAGATCTGAAAAGGTCGACTTTTCGCTAATTTCTAATAGTAATATCTCACTTTTATCGACTACTTGACAGTTGAATATGTGATATATGTTATCGGGAATGTATTTTCAATATATTGCAACATGCCTACCCCGAAAGGGAAATGGTTTAATGGTATATCTATACAATATATGAAGAAGTTTGACATTAAAATATTTTTATTGACCTTTAATAACAAGAATTAATATTTGTTAATAAATTTTATGGACTCTTCGGCAAAACAGACTTTTTATAAATAAATTCCTCACTATACTGATAAAAATTTAAGTGTACTGGAAAACATTTTTACTTTCATTTACTCAAAATTTATTTCCTGAAATAAAAAGCAATATGTAACTCATAGATATTTTGAATTAAAAGTCAATAACAATTATTTTAATGGCAACCTTCTCCATGTATTATTGTTGAAATGCATTAAAAATACATTCCCGAATTTACATATATATATATATATATATATATATTAATTAATTTCTTTTTTTATTTAAATGGTCAAGTAGTCGATAAATCAAACCAAAAATGATCTGCAAAGTGCTATAACTCGAATGGTAATATCCTATTTCATCAATTTATAAATAAACTTTCTTTAAAATTACAAATATATTGATGTATACAAACGTTCTTTATTGCTTTTTATTTTATCTGTCAAAGTTTAAACACGATATCTCAATCCGTGTGGACACAGTGAATACGAAAAAAAAAGTTCATACCCGGAGACTAGGTTGTCACGTGGTCACCGAAAAGCATACCATTAAGGCTGACACAAATGGCTTAACTTATTACGGAAAGTAATTTTGAAAAACACCTTTGTCTGATAAACAATAAGAATTTCTTAAAAGTCTTCGGTAGGCATTTCCTTTGAACAGTTCCCCTTGATAATTATTTGATACTAAATTAAGCTTTCTTGAGATTTTAAATATTAAGCGTTCTCCCTAAAAGGGGAACTAAAAATCCTAATTAAAATGGTTAACAAAACTTAGAATTATTTTGTAGTCTGATATTCCTTAATGAGTTGATAATTTGTAACACTAACCGTCCTTGTCATTTTTTCTTTTAATTTTCAAGGAAAACTTTTTTTAATGATCGTCTCAAATCTCCAAAAGTTCTCCAACCGTGTAATTCTTTATCTTTCTCTGTTTCTTTTTTGGATCTCAACTCTTGAAAACTTTTTAAACAATATGGACTTAGCTTGTAGGAAGTAGCCTTTTGCAAGCCATTAACCATGAAGTATAATTACTCTAAGAATGCTGTTGTGACCGTATAGTATCAGTCTCCTATATTCTGGAAATATTTGAACAACCTGAAGTTATTTTTTGTTGCAGCTAGTTCATACAATGTTTTTGTTACTATGAGTGTATAGCAGACATGCCAACCTAGAGAAATTCCCGCCAGCCACACATGTTTTGCGCTTACCACTATTTCGGCTGGAGAACGAGAGTGGTGGTAGACTCAGACCTAAGCAACACCGCAAATACGAAATATCTGTTAGGGTGCTTGGGGCGACTAACTTTTCAATATAAATTTGTAATGGTGACTAGAATTTTAATTATTTTATTTCAGCATGTTTACATTTATTTTCGAATAATGTAATTCAAAGGAGAATTGTGCAAAGTATTTATTTATTTTACATTATTCAATATTTTAATATTATAGTTGTGGTTGACTGATACTTTTGAAAGTTTAACAATATACTAAAATGATGTACAAGGTAGAAGGATAAGTTATATAATTGTACATCATGTTAGTATATTGTTAAACTTTCAAAAGTATCAGTTAACCATAACTGTAATATTAAAATATCGAATAATGTAAAATAAACAAATACTTTGCACAATCCTCCTTTGAATTACATTACAGTGAAACTCTTCTATAGCGTCAATTTTGGGGCTGACGGTGGGTGGGAACTAACTCATTGTAGCCCGCTCCGCTTTTGTTTGTTCATGCTTGAGTGCTCGTATGAGTGACAGCCGCATATCCCGCGCACCCTGCGCAGCTCCTGTTACACCTACATGCGGCGCGGACTCAATTCTCGGAAGGGCTATTGAAGAGTTTCACTGTATTTGAAAATAAAGGTAAACATGCTGAAATAAAATAATTAAAATTCTAGTCACCATTACAAACTTATATTGAAAAGTTAGTCGCCCCAAACACCCTAACAGATATTTCGTATCTGCGGTGCTGCTTGGGTCTGAATCTACCACCACTTCCGCTCTGCAGCCGAAATAGGGGTAAGCGCAAAACATGTGTGGCTGACGGGAATTTCTCCAGGTTGGGCATGTCTGGTGTATAACATTGAGATTATTCTCAAATGTCATATTCTTGTGTCACTATGTCAAAATCTTTACTGAAGTAAACAAATCAAGGTTTTGAAAAAAAATTAAGTAATATTGAAAATTATAAAGAACATTTTTTTGTAGAAATTTTTCCAAAGAACAATTTAGCCTTCGTGTTTGTTTATATCTCACTTCGTTTTCAAAAACACTGGGTATTTCAATTTTTTAAATGGATTATATTAAAAACATTCTTTAATCGTATAAAGACTTTAAATTTAAATGGTGAATAATGAAAATTTTGCAAATATTTACGTTTTGAGTTTGACACTTAATACAATACTTTATTACTTACTATTTTAATTTCAAAGTCTTCATATACGATTTAAGAATTTTAAGTTAAAAAACGAAATATTTGAGGCGGAGCCTCAACTGGCGAAGTGTCTTGCGCATGTCTCGGTGCGCATATCCGAACCTAACCAGACTGCTTGGACGGTAGAGATCACTAGCTCGGTTTCCCGAATACTCCCAATACTACTACTCGACTGCTAGCGGCTACTCAAAGAATTCTCAGAGATCGTTAGAAACTACCACTGAATCCCAGAAGGATTCTCTTGCTCGATTCGAGGTAGTAGTCAGGAGAATTACTCAGTGCACAGTCCCTCGGATGGGACGAGACTGCATACTAATATTTTTATGAGGAAGATTTTACTGTGGATGGTGAAAGCTGAGAGTGTTCTTAGCATGTGGGACATACAACAAATTTAGGAAAATCCGTGAATCGTCCTTGATTTCGTTTTTATTGTGCCTACCTTGTAACAGCGCAACGTTTTCCTGACTTTTAATTGAAATTCTTAAAAATTATTATAAAATTTTTTACAACAATTTTTAAATAAATTGTAATATTGCAATCAAGCAAATCACGCATGTCTCAACCCACTATTTATTGTATGTATGATTATATCGTAAGAGGACCTCACATTTTTAAGCGGGAATTGTCCGGAAATTTAATTGGAAAAATTTAGTGGACAACCTATCAGTATTATTATTGTATATTCTGGGTTGAGACCGTCACAGCCCCTGACGCTTGGGTGATCCCGTTGCGTCCCCTTATAAGCCTTAAGCGTGGCCCCAAAGTTCTCTCCATAGAGAGAGGACCGCGGCCACGCTATTCGCCGATATTTCAGACTCACTGATGCAGAAACTGCCTGTAAGTGTTCCACGTTTCCCCGCAATCGCGGGGCAGTGACAGGGGATATGAGTGGAAGTCTCATTGTCTTTTCCGCACAGACGACAGAGGGGACTTTCCTCAAGCCCTATCTTATGTGTGTGGTACCGGAGGTTTCCATGTCCTATAAACATTTCTGTTAGGATTTTGGCTTCCTTCCTCCCGAGCTTAAGAATTTCTTTCGCTCGATGAGGGCTTAGCTTTGAGCCCCAGAGTGTTTTAGCCAGTCTGCAGCCAGAGACCGCATCCCACTCATTCTGATGTTCCTCGACCAGCCAAATGTTAATATCTTCAGTGACCGACCTACTGGAAATGCCTACAATTGGGTCAGGTCCAGTAAAATTTTCCTTTGTTGCTAGCTTTGCTAACCTGTCCGATATTTTATTGCCACTGTGTCCAGGGATCCAGAGCAGAGTGACTCGGTTTTCTACCGCTAGCTTATTCAGTGCCTCAAAGCACTCCCATATTAGCAGCGACGTCATTCCATTCAGAGCTGTGATAGCAGCCCTGCTATCTGAGCAGATACCAATGTTTCTTTTCCCGCCGTACTCCATTGCCTTATATGCGCACTGGAGCAAGGCCATAATCTCAGATTTTAGAACTGTTGCGTAGGACCCCATCGCAATTGTGGAGCCTATTCCGCTCCTTCTACGGTATACACTTTCTCCAGCGTTCTCTTTGTTCCTGGAGCCATCTGTGAACCAGTTTTCTCCATTACTGGGCAGGTGTGTCACCGTTAACCCATTCCTCTTTTGTGGATAGGCTAACCCGGTATTTCTTGTCGGAAGAGGTAGTGGCAAGTGGACATTTTGTCCCTGGGTATGCTCAGTGTCGGCCTCTTCGTGATGTCGAATGGTATCCGCATAACTATTGAGATACTGTTATCGTTTACCATATTTAGTCTCAAGGCCGCCTTCGCAGCCGCGGCTTTTATGGTGAGATGGCGGGGCTCCAATCCTATTAGTGTCCCCAGGGCCATCGTGGGTGTCGACTTTGAGGCACCAGTGATACCTTTCAGAATCAGTCCCCTGATTCTTTCCAGTCGGGACTTCACAGTAGAAAGTTCGACCCTGGTCCACCAGAAGACTGCCGCATAGGTTACTCTGGGTTGCAGGATCGCTGTGTAGATCCATATAAGTGTCTCTGGTTTTAAGCCTCAGCTTTTTCCTATGGCTCTTCTACAGAGCCAAAGAGTCGCTACTAGCTTCTTGTACTTGTTTTCCAAGTGCTCGTTCCATGAGAGCTTCTTATCCGCGATGACTCGTAGATATTTGGCTTGCCCTTTGATTTCGAGTTTTTGTCCCTCCGTAGTTCCCCACTTGTACCTTCTGGTGAACACACCTGCATCCGTCTTACTCGGATTAACTGATCGGATTAACTGATAGTCCAGTCCCCTTACACCAGGAATCAACTATTCTTAGTGCTTGCTGCATTACTCCGAAGAGCGCATCTTGATGCTGGCCGCGCACCATAACTAGTATATCGTCTGCATAGCCCTGACTCGTGAGTAGATGAAGCAATTGATCCACTACCAGGCACCACAGCAAGAGAGATAGAACGCCCCCCTGCGTACATCCCGAGTCAACAGTTCCCCATAAAGTGGTGTCACCCTTGGTCGTGGTTAGATTCCTATTGGCCAACATGTGGCAGGTCCATTCCACGACTGCAATAGGCACTCCATGTGCGATCATAGCCGTTCTAATCACCTCTCCAGAGATGTAGTTACAGGCTCCTTCGATGTCCATGAAGGTTCCAATCACTAGACCTTTCTGCTTTAGTTATCCTTCAATTAGGTTAACTGCAGTGCTCAGGGCCGTCTTGGTCGAATGACGAGCCCTATAGGCGTGTTGTTGCTTGTGAAGAGGAGTACTTGACAAGACCTTATCGCGGATATATCTGTCCACGAATCTTTCCACAGTTTTTAGTAGGAAAGATGTCAGACTAATGGGCCGGAAATCCTTGGGTGAAGTATAACCGATCCTGCCAGTCTTCGGAACAAAGACTACTCTCGCACCCCTCCATGCCGCCGGAACATAACCTAACGTCAGACTAGCCCTAGCAAGTCTCACCAAAGGCCCAATGATGATCTCACCAGCTCTCTGTAAGAGGACTGGGTATATACCATCCGGGCCGGGAGACTTATAAGGACTGAAGGATTTCAGGGCCCACCTGACCCTGGCTGGGGTCACAATCTCGTTGGCTAGCCTTCGTTTCGGGCCCAATTGGGCCAAAGGCGGCTTTGATGGCCTCAGAGGTGCCCCCCCCCCCATCTCCTAACTTTTTGAAGCTCGGAAAATGTGCCTTGATCAGGTGAGCCAAGGTATCCCCGTCCGACTCTTTAAGTATCTCCTGTCGGGCAATTTTAGAGTCTCGAGAATAGCATCCGGATTTCGAGAAAGCAGCTCGTCCAGTTTCGCCGCCTCTGCTCTCTTCTCGATATCAGTACAAAAGTTGGTCCAGCTTTCATGCTTTGCCTTGCGTATTTTTGCATCCTTTCGTCCATATCTATACTCATGCAGACCGAGGTCCGTTTGACCCCTATGTCCCACACCCTTAAGCCTCCCCACCATCTACAAGGTCTTACAGCCCCTAGGGGAGGCCCTATCAGTAACGAATGAAATAAATGTTAAGTTTGAATATGTGAAATTCCCTAGATAAAGGACCACTCCTAGTGTAATCAGTCAATTGTGAGTGGGACCCCCCCCCCCCCATATCGCAACCATCCCCACTACGCCACGTCAATTCTCGGAAGAACAAACTCTGGGGATCCTATCTTTCGGGTTAACTGTAACTTAAAAAAAATTTAATCATTCATTTTATTAATTCTCTTATATAAAAATAAATCCCAGAGTAGTCCTTTCAAGGGCAAATGTTTTAAACCTGGCATGCTGAGTACAGTCTTAGCAATTTTGATCGATTCACGTAGAAAGAAAATCACACAAAAAATGATGACCAATGCCTATAATATCAAGGACAACTCATTTGATCGTACAAATGTGATCTCAGACGTTTTATTGAAAGGATCTCGCAAGTTTTTACATTCTCATTCATGAGAGTGTAATGTAATCGTCCAAATTTTCGATCTCTGATTTTTAACGCATCTTTACGTTTCCGCACTCACAGAATCCAAAAATCATAAAATTTTATCGGTGTCTATTTGTCTGTATGTATGGTTACCTGAATGTTCTAGTCTCGCTAACTTTTGAAGAATTTGTCCAATCATGTCAGCCTTTGATACACTTCTTACAGTTCCCAAAATGAAGGCTAAGTTCGTTAAGCAGATATTTCCAACCAAAATTAAAAGTGTTAGAGCATTTTCAAATTAAAATTTGTTTGTCAAAGTTTCTTATAGATGGGTAGAAGACTTGCAAATTATCCACATAAAATTTTATTTTAATGGAAATTAGAAAATTTATATACTTTTGAAATTTTTCAGAGAAACAAAAAATATTTTTTTTCTAAAAGATTAAAAAATTTCATTTCAATTCATCACTAGATATCAAATATATTTAAAAACTATGTCAATTACATTTTTCGATCCGACAAAAATTCAAAAAACTTGAGCTTTTTCAAAATTGGAATCAAATTTTTTTATGAGTTTTACAAATTTTTGTAAAATTTTCAGATGCTCGTCAAAAAGAATTGCAAATTATCCTAATGACATTTTTAAATTCAATAAAACATCAAAAAGTTATATGCTTGTCAACATTTTGAAAATTTTCTAAAAAAAAAAGGAAAAAAAATTGTTTAATAGGTTCAGAAATATCAATTAAAATTTCTACTAGATGTAAAATATATGTTTTTCTAAACTATTATCATGAAATTTTTTAATTAGACAAAAGTTCCAAAAGTTGCATCATATTCAAAAATATGCAATTTTGATTTTTTAAGAGATCTATAAGTTTCAAACATTATTTATAGTAGATTTTTACAAGATTTACAAATTATTTTGATGAAGTTTTTCAAGTGGACACGAATTATCGAGCGCGAAGCGCAAGTTTCGTAATTAGAATGTAATCGTCAAAGCCGTAGGTGCTTTGAGAACCTTCTTTAGAATCAAATCGAAAAAAATGCAGTTACAATTTATGGCTGTAATTTCTAGGAAGTTTAAATCACAGTTTTCGATTTAAGTTATAGTATTTACAATATTTAAAAAAATTTACTTAAAGTGTACGCATTAAACGTACGAAAACGAGCGCGAAGAGCCAGAGCATACACGCGCGCTCAAACTTGGCGCGAAACTCAATTTCCATAAGAAACGGTTGAACTTGAAAATTTCCAGTAAGAAAAAGGTCATTTAATAATTGAAGTTTATACATAAAGTTGAGCATCAATATTTAAAAAAGAGACTTATGTCTAATACAATTGAAATAAATCATTGTTATACCAAATAGACATATAAAAAGTTTTTTTACATAATTGTTGATATGATCTTCGTCTGCCATAATATTTTAAAAAATCTTAGTTAGTACACTCTTTATAGGTATTCGAACTCTTCATTAATATACGGCTTCCAGGCAATTCTGCCAATTAGTCCCTCATTTATAAGTTTTGTTATTATAAATTTTGCCCATAAAACTTCACTAAAGCCAGATTTATTAGAGATTACCCGTTCATATTTGAAAAGGGTAAACATTTTCGTGACTCATCTTGTCTTTTGGGCATTTGTTTTGAGTGACAGAGCAGACAATTTGTGCGTGAAATTAGTGCATATCAAAGGGACTATCACTTTATTGGTGAGTGACAACTATATGTATTATGTGCGTAATCTCATCTTATACTATACTAATAATGACACAAGAGAAGAGCCTACTCCCTTCCATCGCGATTCTGTTCAACGCGTGGCGCCAATGAAAGCGTTTGGGGGCGGGCGATAGACCACGTGCTTGAGGTTATGAGGAGAAAATCTCGAAGTTCGTAAATAGTAGAGTAAATTAGAGTATTTGAAGTATGTGGAGTTAGGACATGGATCAATTAATCTGTGACAGCAAGACGGATTCTGAATGAAAATATTAGCATAACTGCTGTAAAGCTAAATTTTTTTACCGCATAAAATTGTGTGAATACGGGCGGGAAATGTTTATTTTTGAAGAAGTATCTGCAGAAAGTATAAAGTTACATTCCGCACGTAGAAGTATAAAGTCCTTATTGACAAAGTTCTTTTTTACCAAGAATTGTGGGCACACACTGAAAAAAATGAATATTTGGGTCTTTTTATTCGTAAAGCATTCAGTGGTTCTTGAAACGTTAGTTAGTAACGCATACCATAGTCGGCCTAGGAAGCCGTTTGTAAGAATACTCGTGGCGTAACTATTTTATTTATTATCTTGGTTGGTATGACTGAGAATGTAACAAAGGTACCAACATAGCTGGGGAAAAATGAGGGAGAACGTTTAGATATGGCCGTCATTAATTTGCTGTTCACTTGATGTTTTCGTTGGATTAGAGTTCAGTATGTTTTACATAAATGATAGAATTATCAGCATTGCTAGAAATTCTAACCTATAGAGTCAGGGGCGGACCCAGAAAAATATTTCGGGTGGGGGGGGGGGATATCCCATGCATAGCTTAGCGGCATCGGCCTTTAAGGGTATGTGACACAGCTAAATACCTATATTACCGACCACAGTTTTTCAGTTCACTGAATGTTTTTTTGAACCTAAGAACTTTTTTTGTAAATGAAATATCGACCTGAAACTTTGGGAAATGTATTACAGTACAATAAAGTACGTTTAAATACTGCATTTTGGTAGGAACTTCACTGAAAATTATTTCATCTTTTTTCTGAACCTCAACATTTTTTGAACGCTCGAACTTTTTTTATACTTAAGATATCGGTCTCAAACTTTAAGAAACGCAAGAGCCGAAAGAAAACTACGTTTAAGTACAAAGCTCAATAATAAAAGATGTACAAAATATATTTCAACAATCAATTCCAACGGCATCAGCCGGTAACGTTGTACACGAAAATACGAAACCTGGCGGCCACTAGACGAGGCTCTAGAGGGTTCGTATTTTCGTGTACAACGTTACCGGCTGGTGCCATTGGAATTGATTGTTGAAATATTTTTTTTTACATCTTTTATTATTAAGCTTTGTACTTTAACGTAGTTTTCTTTCGGCTCTTGCATTTCTCAAAGTTTGAGATCGATATTTCATGTATAAAAAAAGTTCGAACGTTCAAAAAATGTTGTGGTTCAGAAAAAAGATGAAATAATTTTCCGTGAAGTTCCTACCAAAATACAGTACCTAAACGTACTTTATTGTACTCTAATACATTTCCGAAAGTTTCAGCTCGATATTTTATTCACAAAAAAAGTTCTTAGGTTTAGAAAAACATTCAGTGAACTGAAAAACTGTGGTCGGTAATATAGGTATTTAAATGTGTCACATGCCCTTAATACGAAAGGCCAAAAGTTTCGGGGGGGGGGGGGGGAAACCCACTTAACACCTCCCCTGGATCCGCCAATGTACAGAGTGCATGTTCAATTAGAAAGCATGGGGACATATTTTTTGAAACGTCTTATCAGCTGAACTGACATCAGAGTCCCTAAGACGCACAAAAAAAATTTGCTCGTATGCTCACTGGGATTTTTTAATTCTAATTTTAATAGTGTAGCGGCAGGTGTTTTAATTAGTCCCTGTAAAAAGGAGAATATATTCGTACCCGCGTTAGTAGTTCTGACTAACTTTATTAGTAAGTAAAACTACATACAGATAGTGGTTTTGACCATTGTACACTAACATAGTTGGCCGAACAATATTATTTTAATGGCTGGCGTCCAAAAGGGGATAACCTTCAAAATTTTCGATGTGCACTTTTTCACTTTTTTAAATTCTCTGACAAAATCCTCGCCTATAGCCCTTGAAAGTAATCCAAAATTTATTTGAGCTTTTTGAATAATAAGTCATAAAAATTAGCGATTGTGGTAACCCCTGTATACCTAGAGGCCAAAAGGTGGTAACCCCTCATTGACTCTTATGGGAGTTCTGGATTTTATTTATACTATTCTAAGGCTCTAAATGTAAAAAGTGCATCTGTTTGCTATATGGCTGTTTTAGACTAACTTATTAGTACTTGGACGTATACAAGCATCTATTTTATCGGTATCGCGTTTCACGTTCTCAACTGCGTATAAACAATTATCAAGTCAGGTGAGTACCGCTGAATTTCTTAGTTTCTACATATATTCATTAGCTATTTTTTGTTTCTTACAAGGAAGTTTGTTGTTAAGTAAAGTTTTCTAAACATTTTGGTGAAATTTTTACCTTTTTAACGTTAAAATTGGATGAGAAAAATGCGATCGCGTGAAAATCACCCCGTCCCGCGTCAAAATGATGGGAAGTACAAGAAACCGAAAGGCAAACGCGTGCATGCTAAAGACAAATCCGATTCCATGATATATTTTATCACTCTATTTTTGTATTTGTATTTTCTTATAAAAAAGTCGCTCAAATATCTTTAGAAAATAAAAATTAACATTAATTACCAATAATTTTCATTTATATTCTTCTATTTTGAAAGTTAATCACAGTTCCTCAAGTTGATTTCAACTAGTCTTTCCTTTTCCATGATTCAAAGATTTTTCATACTAATATTTGCATTTTGTACATATTGAAATGATGAAATTCTCGAACTGAAAATATAAATATATTATATTTCAGCAGTGAAATGCCATGGTAATATTATACTACCTTTCGTTTTGAATCGCACGATTTTTTCATTACAAAAAACGACTTCAACAAGTGTAATTACATTTTTGTTTGTTTATTGTTATGTTATTCTTAAATTAATATGAAAGTAAAGAATGCTCGATATGTGGGTTATCCTTTTTAGGCCGTCAGCTACCCCTGGGGTTACCCCACCAAGCTACGTAAATGCTTATTAAATACACAGTTTTGTAAATAATGAACGAAAATTTATAGACAGTGTGTGTAGAGTGGCCACCTAACATAAAATTACTTTTGTTGTTCAAAGCATAAAAATGGCAAGCTATGAACACTTTCCTGCCTCCTGTGAAAAAAAAATAAAAAAGTGGGTGACCCCTTTTTGGACGCCAGACATTCAGTTGTCCCAATCGTTACGTATTTTTTAAGCAATACCTAACTTTAAATTTTTAATAATGAAAATGGAAATATACTTTTATAATCAATGTTAAAAATGCAGTGTTTTTTATCACAAAGGCATTATTTTTGTAGGTATGTTAAGCTGGCACAAAACTATTGAGGTGTAGAAATGTAACCTAGTCGTGCGATATTTCCTTTTCCCTTTTTTCCCCTAATGGGAAATTAATTACTGTCGCAGTACTGCGGCAGCATAGACGCGATACTTATCGACAGTACTGGCGCATTGCTGGCATGGTCTTGGGATGATAACTATGTTCGGTACTGGTTTTGAGTACTGCGCCAATGCTGGCGGACAGAATTGGCAGCTAGTACTGGCGCAGTACTAGACATGAAGTTTAGACAGAGTTAAGCCGACGCTCGTTTAAATTTCTAACAAGAAGAGACCTGCATAAGATGTGTGAGCTATAATATCGCTTAAAGGATAGATGAGCTTTATTTTTCGTATGAATTTCGGTACGGTTATTACAAAAGTAACAGTTTGAGGTTATATTAAGGAATCGAGAGTCCTTAAGGCGCTTCAAACGGCTGTCAAAGTCGCAAGGGGCAATCTAAATGGTTGAGTTGTTGAACACCACATTTTAAGCACCTGATCTAAATGCAATAATACCGGACGGTTCAGCTTGCTTTTTCGCGAAAAGATCCTTTTTGTTGTTGTATTTTTTAATCGAAAATAAAAAGTTATTTCTCGCTTGAAAGTCGCGCGAGCTGTACAGTGAAACGGTAGTATAGTTTCGCGAGGGGCATGAGCGGAAGGCGGGGAACCCGACTATATTCTCACGTGATCCTCAAACGGCTCTCAATTTGGCTACATCAAAACTACATCGAAACGCATGAATTGTTGGCCACAATATTTTAATCACATAATCTAAAGACAATTATACCGAATCGTTCAACTCGCTTTTTCCCGAAAATGTTCTTGTTGTTGCTGTTTTTTGTAATTTAAAGTTGAGATTAGTTTTTCTCGCTTGAAACTGGCGCGTTGTGTACAGTACACGTGCGTATGCCAGCGGCAGGGTGCAAGAGCGGCAAGCGAGGGGCTTCACAGTCTGCCCAAGTTACTCACGAGGGGTCAGAATTTTTAAAATCGCATATCTAAAACAGGTTTATACGATCCAGTAAAGAAGTATAATATAATTTTTTTTGGTATCTTCACACAACTTTCTCTATGAAATGACTGTATTCATACGTGCATTCATTATCAATTGGCGAATTACCAAGATAAATGTTTTAACAACCAAACAGTTTTCAACTGTGAAACGCAAACAAATTATTAATGTAATAAGAAACACAAAAAATTATTATTCATAAATTAGCGAAGAAAAATTAGATATACTTTATTCATCACATTAAAATAAACTGAACTAATATGTTTAGCAGAAGGATAAAAATAAAATATTACTTACTAAAAGTTGGAAGACGTCAAACATCAATTTTATTATTTCTTTATAGAAGTTAAGTGTCTGTGTGTGTCTGTGTTTTGGAATTAAAAGGAGTGTCTACGA
>NC_046661.1:31041645-31045042 GCF_010883055.1 Belonocnema kinseyi | reverse complement strand
TCGCCCCAAACATGACCCAAAAATAAAAAATAAATTTTTTTACGTATTATTTTTAATTCTTAGAAGTTACTGTCGTCATTTTCCATTACGTTTTTAACAATGTTCAATTGTTTAAATAAATATAAATTATTTTAAAAATTATTTTTTCCCGAAACATGTAAATATAATCTATTTTCTTCTTGAATAGTAATAGTTAGTAATTACTTGAAGTATTACATTCTGTTTTAAAAATTATATAATTAGTTAAACAATTAATTCTTGTCTATTTACACAATTTCTAAAAATTGAGCCAGAGATGTTCAATTTTTCTCAAATACGTATGCTGAACTACTTTTTCTTATGAGTCTGAAGTTCCCAACGTTTACAAAAAACGAAAAATAAAATATTTGAAAAGTCAAAATGTTTTCATTGTTTATGACAGTATTATGTGCCAAACGTCCCATCTTAAAGTTCCAGCCCTCTAGCGTATGTGGAACCCACCCCAAATCAACCCCTAGATATAATAAAATTCGTTAAAAATACACAATTTCGAAAAGTCAAAATGTTTTTAATGATTATTGCTGCATTTAGTGCCGAAAATGCCACCAAAAAGATTCATCCCTCTAGTGAATGTGGAACACACCCCAAATCAACCCCTGCATACTATAAAATTCGTTAAAAATACACAATTTCGAAAAGTCAAAATGTTTTTAATGATTATCCCTGCATTTAGAGCCAAAAGTACCACAAAAAAGTTTCATCCCTCTAGTGCATGTGGAACACACCCCAAATAACCCCTGCACGCTATGAAATTCGTTAAAAATACACAATTTCGAAAAGTCAAAATGTTTTTAATGATTATTGCCGCATTTAGTGCCGAAAGTGCAACCAAAAAGTTTCATCCCTTCTAATGCATGTGAAACACACCCCAAATCAACCCCTGCACACTATAAAATTCGTAGTAATACACAATTTCGAAAATTCAAAATGTTTTTAATGATTATTGTTGCATTTGGTGCCGAAAATGCCACCAAAAAGTTTCATCCCTCTAGTACATGTGGAACACACCCCAAATCAACCCCTGCACACTATAAAATTCGTTTAAAAATACACAATTTCAAAAAGTCAAAATGTTTTTAATGATTATCGCTGCATTTGGAGCCAAAAGTACCACAAAAATGTTTCATCCCTCTAATGCGTATAGAACACACCCCAAATCAACCCCTGCATACTATAAATTTGACTTTTCGAAATTGTGTATTTTTAACGAATTTTATAGTGTGCAGGGGTTGATTTGGGGTGTGTTCCACATGCACTAGAGGGATGAAACTTTTTGGCGGCATTTTCGGCACTAAATGCAGCAATAATTATTTAAAACATTTTGACTTTTCGAAATTGTGTATTTTTAACGAATTTTATAGTGTGCAGGGGTTTATTTGGGATGTGTTCCACATGCACTAGAGGGATGAAACTTTTTGGTTGCACTTTCGGCACTAAATAAATGCAGCTATAGTCATTAAAAACATTTTGACTTTTCGAAATTGTGTATTTTTAACGAATTTTATAGTGTGCAGGTGTTGATGTGGGGTGTGTTCCACATGCACTAGAGGGATGAAACTTTTTTGTAGTACTTTTGGCTCCAAATGCAGCGATAATCATTAAAAACATTTTGACTTTTCGAAATTGTGTATTTTTAACGATTTTTATAGTGTGCAGGGGTTGATTTGGGGTGTGTTCCACATGCACTAGAGGGATGAAACTTTTTTGTAGTACTTTTGGCTCCAAATGCAGCGATAATCATTAAAAACATTTTGACTTTTCGAAATTGTGTATTTTTAACGAATTTAATAGTTTGCAAGGGTTGATTTGGGGTGTGTTCCACATGCACTAGAGGGATGAAACTTTTTTGTGGTACTTTTGGCTCTAAATGCAGGGATAATCATTTAAAACATTTCGACTTTTCGAAATTGTCTATTTTTAACGAATTTTTATAGTGTGCAGGGGTTGATTTGGGGTGTGTTCCACATGCACTAGAGGGATGAAACTTTTTTGTAGTACTTTTGGCTCTAAATGCAGCGATAATCATTAAAAACATTTTTACTTTTCATAATTGTGTATTTTTAACGAATTTTATAGTGTGCAGAGGTTGATTTGGGGTGTGTTCCACATGCACTAGAGGGATGAAACGTTTTTGTGGTATTTTTGGCTCTAAATGCAGAAATAATCATTTAAAAAATTTTGACTTTTCGAAATTGTGTATTTTTAACGAATTTTATAGTGTGCAGGGGTTTATTTGGGGTGTGTTCCACATGCACTAGAGGGATGAAACTTTTTGGTTGCACTTTCGGCACTAAATAAATGCAGCTATAGTCATTAAAAACATTACTTTTCGAAATTGTGTATTTTTAACGAATTTTATAGTGTGCAGGTGTTGATTTGGGGTGTGTTCTATACGCATTAGAGGGATGAAACATTTTTGTGGTACTTTTGGCTCCAAATGCAGCGATAATCATTAAAAACATTTTGACTTTTCGAAATTGTGTATTTTTAATGATTTTTATAGTGTGCAGGGGTTGATTTGGGGTGTGTTCCACATGCACTAGAGGGATGAAACTTTTTGGTGGCATTTTCGGCACCAAATGCAGCAATAATCATTAAAAACATTTTGACTTTTCGAAATTGTGTATTTTTAACGAATTTTATTATATCTAGGGGTTGATTTGGGGTGGGTTCCACATACGCTAGAGGGCTGAAACTTTAAGATGGGACTTTTGGCACATAATACTGTCATAAACAATTAAAACATTTTGACTTTTCAAATATTTTATTTTTCGTTTTTTTCGTTTTTTGTAAACGTTGGGAACTTCAGACTCATTTTTTCTTGAATAATTACATAATTTTGATAAATTCATTCTAATTTTTAACATATTTCTATTTTTGTAAACAATTTTCATTTGCTCTAGCAGTTTTTTTCAATAACTTAAAGAACAAGGAAATACAATATAACACGTCCAATTATTTTTCAGACTGTACAGCTTATACAAAAATATATTCACAATTTGTTCATTGTTTAAACAAATATAATTTGTTTAAAACAATTATGTTTCCAAAACATACTTTTTAAATCGTATCAAGAAATCACGAAAAAATGTGAATTCGCCGTGATGAATTGCTGAATTTCTTTGTCCAATAATTATTTCATGCTCTTCTGTTTCAAACCTTTGATATGAAAGTTACGAAAAGTAACTTTCAGTTTTTTCTTCAATTTAAAAATTGGCGTGTATTATGTTTTTATTATTCAAATGATTATAGATAAATTGTACTAATTGTGCGAAGTTAACTTAAGTCATGTTTTTATTATTTGAAATTGTCAGAAATCATCTAAAGTATAGCATTTCCTCACGGTAAATTTCTCGAC
>NC_046661.1:31029734-31041545 GCF_010883055.1 Belonocnema kinseyi | reverse complement strand
TGGGAATATCTTTGCAATATTTTGCAACAATATTATATAAAGCATGTTGACATTAAAATACTTTTTATTCCATTAGAATTACATGAAAATATTTAAAATTGATATACTGTTCTTTACTTCACAATAAAATGAAGTTGCGATATATAAATTATCAGAAAAAGTAGTTAAAAGCAAGTGGGTTTATTACCTACATAGCAAAAATTGATTTTAATTTAAAATTGAATTTAAATGGAATAATTGATTAATTTCCAATTCTTAATTTTAATTTTATTGTCAAAGAAAGAGCAAAATATAATGGCTCGAACAAAATAGCGAGATTATTTTTTCAATTTTTTAAAACTTCAAAGTCAATTAGAGATCTCTATAGTCTATAAGCTTGCACTCTATAATCTATATCTATAATGTCTATCTATAATGTCTACAGTCTATAGCTGTAGGTGATCGTATTTTCCCTCCACAAGACATTACGTACTTTTAACGGACTTAATAAAACTGACTGATGACAGCCACCGTTCATGTCATAATTTAACAAATCTAACGCACCTTAGGGAAATTCTATTTATTAATTTTTAACGAAATTTTCATTTTACTACGAAGCAAGCAATCGCGCCCGAACGACCGGCATCCAGTATCCCTCTTGGTTTCCAGTCCCTCCTCTCTAATTGACTTTGAAGTTTCAAAAAATTGAAAAAATAATATCGCTATTATATTCGAGCCATTATATTTTGCTCTTTCTTTGAAAATAAAATTAAAATTAAGAATTGGAAATTGATCAATTATTTAATTTAAATTCAATTTTAAATTAAAATCATTTTTTGCTATGTAGGAAATAAACCCACTTGCTTTTAACTATTTTTTCTGACAATTTATGTATCGCAACTTCATTTTATTGTAAAATAAAGAGCAATATATCAATTTTAAATATTTTCTTGTAATTCAGATGCAATAAAAAGTATTTTAATGTTAACATGTTTTATATATTATTGTTGCAAACTATTGCAAATATATATACTTACTTCTATAAAAAAAAAAAAAATTGATGTTTCACGTCTTCCAACTTTTACACGGAGAAAAATAGATATTGATAAGCAGATATTAAAATCTTTGATATTTAACCATAATATATAGATATTACGGCATGCTATCTAATATCTTCTATTCAACATAAAAAATATTTAAAGAGCAATATCTGTTTATATTGAAAGTATAAAATATGTGATATTAACAGTTAATATCAAAGATATTAAAAAAGCTAAATTTTATCGGAGCAAAGTCACTGACGTGTGGCGTGGCGACAAAAGATTATGTCTGTATCTTGAGTTTTCATCGTGTGTATTCTGTTTTTTCGGATATCTATTGCACTATCAGTTTTGATGGAAAATAGATTAAATGTTTTTGGATATGTTATAATTTTCTCAATAAAATGAGGACTCAGCTTAATGAGCTGAATGAAAAAGCATAATGAAAATGAGGAGTCATCTTTCATATTAGCCTTGAACAATGTGTTATCTGTTTAACACAAAAATCTTATAATTATGCAAAAAGGTGAATGCTTGAGGATTCGCATTTTCAAAACAGAGGACTACGATATTAACATTCTTTTGCATTTTACAGAAAATGGCATGCTTTACAGGTAATTTTTGCACAATGAAAAAATATTTCTTGACTATCTTAGATTCTGCCCTTTAATATCTTGGATATTGTCAGTTAAAATCTTCTTTTTAATATCTACGGATGCTCTGCTTCAGTATCTAGATTTCTGTCCCATAGTTAAATCGCTAAGATATTACCTATTAATATCTAGATAGTCTGTGCTCACATCTATTTTTCTCCGTGTAGTGAACAATATTTTATTTCTATCCTTCTAAACATATTAGTTCAGTTTATTTTAATGTGGTAATTAAAGTAGATCTAACTTTTGTTCGCTAATTTATGAATAAGAATTTTTTGTGTTTCTTATTACATTAATGATTTGTTTGCGTTTCACAGTTGAAAACTGTTTGGTTGCTAAAACATTTATCTTGGTAATTCGCCAATTGATAATGAATGCACGCATGAATACAGTCATTTCATAGCGAAAGTTGTGTGAAGATACCAAAAAATAATATATTATACTTCTTTACTGGATTGTACAAACCTGTTTTAGATATGCGATTCTAAAAATTCTGACCCCTGGTGAGTAACTTGGGCAGACTGTGAAGCCCCCTGCTTGCCGCTCTTGCACCCAGCCACTTGTATACGCACGTGGACTGTACAGTGTACACAACGCGCCAGTTTCAAGCGAGAAAACCTAATCTCAACTTTAAATTACAAAAAACAGCAACAACAAGAACATTTTCGGGAAAAAGCGAGCTGAATGATTCGGTATAATTGCCTTTAGATTATGTCATTAAAATATTGTGGCCAACAATTTATGCGTTTAGATGTAGTTTTGATGTAGCCAAATTGACAGCAGTTTGAGGGACACGTAAGAATACAGTCGAGTCCTCCGCTTTCCGCTCCTGCCCCTCGTTGCTACTATACTACCGTTTCACTGTATAGCTCGCGCGA
The DNA here is from genome assembly GCF_010883055.1 of Belonocnema kinseyi. Taxonomy (NCBI): domain Eukaryota; kingdom Metazoa; phylum Arthropoda; class Insecta; order Hymenoptera; family Cynipidae; genus Belonocnema; species Belonocnema kinseyi. The sequence goes on along the minus strand of NC_046661.1, from coordinate 31,038,995 downwards.
CTTTCAAGCGATAAATGACTTTTTGTTTTCGATTACAAAATACATCAACAGAAAGGATCTTTTCGGGAAAAAGCGAGCTGAACCGTCCGGTATTATTGCATTTAGATCAGGTGCTTAAAGTGTAGCGTTCAACAACTCATCACAGTAATACAAGATGATGAATTTTAAATGTAGATGAATTTCATTTTTGCATTAATTTAAGTAAGTCACTTAATTTCAACCAGAAATGGAACTTAAGTGCAGTGTCTTGTATCTGATGTACAAGTAATATAATAATTAACTGACAGGTGTGTTGAGTTTGGGATGATTTTCATTCGCGTGTTCCTAAATTCAATTTGTGCTCGCAGAAATGCGTACGCGAAATGCGATGCGGCGATTTTAGAAGAGAAGCACGCGTTGACGGAAAGTCAACAATCTTTCTGTCTTAAATTAACCTATAAAGTACATTTTACGTACATAAATCAGTTGACTTTCAACCAAACGCGTTATTGAAAGTCATGTTATCATCATCAGTTGACTTTCAACTAGCGAATGATCCTTTTAGTCACATCTGAAAGTCATATTCTTGTATTACTGTGATCCATTTAGATTTAGTTTGCCCCTTGCGAATTTGACAGCCGTTTGAAGCGCCTTAAGTTTAGCGCTTTATTTGACAAATTAACCCTATTTTTTATGAATACGAAAATCGTGATAAATTTCTTATGCTATAAAAAAATACTTGAAGGAAATCATAAACCCATTATTTTCCCTCGCATCATTTAGGGCTCATTCAGGATTAATTTGGGCTCGAAGTGTCAAATTTTAGTGTGTGTGTGTGTGTGTGTACATTGAAAATTGAAAAATTACATTTTTTTAACGGAACACTTCGTAAATTAAGAGTTAAATTATTATAATTTTAAATAGTTAAAATATCCTTAAAAAGCTTCAAAATTTTATTTCCAATCTTGAGAAATATAGAAGTTGTCCGAAATTTTTTCCAATTCAAAATTATTTTTGAAATTTTTTCTATACATATGCATATTGTAATAAGTAATAAAGGGTAAAAGATAATTGCTCATGTCTTCAAGTCTGCATTTTGAAATTCTTTAAATTAAAAATGTGAGCTTAAAAATAAAAATCTAAAGTGAAAAATTGGTAATTTGAACCATTTTCGAATTGCGCATTGTAAAGTGAATGGTATCATAATTGAAAAAAGTAACAATTCAACTCATTATTTTAAAAGCTGTTAAAATCGAAATTGGGCAGATTTTCCTTCTGAAGATTTCTAAAATTTCCAGGTCAAAAAATAAATTCTTTAAAATGAACTGGTTCGAAGCACCTGATTTCACTTCATCTAAAAGCCTATATGTATCTTCTGAAGATAAACGCATCCTCTTGTTTTCCTTCGTCATTTTTGTAATGTCTGGTTACGCCTGCTTACGTAACGCATAACCTAAACACTGGTTGACTGAAATCGAACTGAAGCGAATTTCCTGGGACATTTTGCCACTGACTGAAAATTACTGGAACAGACGACACGATTAACTGCCGAGGATACTATCCGCTTTTTTCGTACACTCTTCACTGAAAAAATGGTCTAGCTGTCCCAGCTAACCGTTTAGCTGGATTTCGTCTTCTAAGAAAATATAGATGCTCCACCTATATTTCTAACTGTTTTAGCTAAACTTGCCATCTAGAAAATATGTAGGTAAACTAGCTAGATAATTTCTAAATGGCAAATTTAGCTAAAACAGCTAGAAATCTAGATGACACAGCAACATCTTCTTGAAAGATGAAATCCAGCTAAACGGTTAGCTGGGACAGCTAGAACATTTTTTTCAGTGTTGCATTGTTGTGGAGTTACTCCGCTGACCTAGCAGCTTCATTCTCTCGCCCCTCTTGGGCCACCTTGTTCTCTATAACGGGAACTTTTCTTGCGGGACTGCAGTATAATTCTTGAGAGTGTATTATTTTTTGCAATTAATATTAACTAGAAAATTTCGTCTCGCAGACATTCTGCAATAATTACTGAGAGGTGGAGAACATTCTACTGTTTTCGAATCTCTTTTAATTTGATTGAAAAATAGAAAATACCAAGCTTTGTACAGTTTTGGGAAAGATCGTTGAACTCTAAGTAATATTTCTAAGACCCGAACATACATAACAAATTAATCTGAAATTATACAAGCCCGTGTGGAAAAATTGAGGGGGCTCAATAGCTACGCGTAGGTACCCGCATGGATTGCCCTCAAGCCTTGTGGAATCCATGAGGGCAATCCAGCCGAGGCCCCTCATGGCAACATAGGGGTCCAACATAGGTTTCCCTCATGGAATCCTCAGAGTTGTTATCATGAAGCCCTCCTGGTTTTTTTGCCTATGCTGGCACCTGTACTGGCATATCTCTGGGATGATAACGCTATTTTGTACTGGGCTGTCAGTGTTGGGCCAGCACTGGATATCGCTACTGGCGGAGTACTGTCCCAATATGAAATTCATCGTGTGTGTCAAATTAATAAATGCTGCGTCAGTGCTAGTACCGTACTGCTATACTCTAACAATATGACAAAAAGGTATTTAAAACATAAATATCAATTAATTGCGAGTATTTTGACTTCAAATATTAATAGTTGGGAGTGCTAACCACTGCGCTAAACCAACAAATCGAAACTGTGAAAAATTCATCCTCATAAGCTACAGTTCAGAAAAGTTAAAGTACCCAATTTTAAGCTCTCTTTTTCTAATTATTTATTATTATATGTCGTTATGTAAATGTAAAATACACGAACTTTTAACAGGAATAACAATAAAATAATTTTAAAATAAATCATTTAAATTTTTCTTCGCGTCATCTTTCGTTTTTTCCCGTTCTAGACTACTTTAAAACTTTTTAAAATGACAGGAAATGTAATTTTTTATGAACATTAAACATTTTTGACTACGGAACTCAGAAATTTGATCGTAAATTTGGACAATTTCTGAATAATACAATTTTTTTCAACTTTCGTGTAAGGTTTAGTTTTTAGGCGTTTCGTACTATTTTACCAAGTTTAAGATTGACAGAAAATGCAATTTTTTTCTGAAAATTTTTAAGTCTGAACTTACGATAGCCCTCGTAGAATTCCCACGCGTGGAACATTCCCAAGTGCGAAGTCACATACGGCCCAACATTGGCCCATAGTCGGCAAAAATATTGCCGAAGCTCGGCTGCCATTATCGCGCCAATGACGGAATGATAACTATGACCTGCACTTGGCAGCCAAGGTTTGGCTGCCATTGTCGGCCCAAGACTGGGTACCAGTATTGGACCAAACCTGGCTGTCATCGTCGCGCCATCGTCGCGCCATCGTCGGATACTGGCCTTCGCTTGGCAGCCATTGTCGGCCCAACACTGGCTACGTTCTATGGATATGACAAAAAACATTTAAAAAATAAATATTAATTGATTGCGAGTACTTTGAATATAAATATTAATGGCCCTGCTTAGATTGAATACATATATTTCATTTTGAACATTATATTACAAATAAAATTTTAACGCTACTGGGTATCGAACCTACATCTATATACTTAAATCTATTGCCTAGCAGTCGGACGTGCTAACTACTCCGCTAAACCAACAAGTTGAAACTCGTTGAAAAAGTCATCCTCATAAGCTGTAGTTCAGAAAAGTTAAAGAACCAAATTTTAAGCTCTCTTTTTCTAATTATTTATTATTATGCGACGAAATGTTAACAGGAATGTCAATACAATAATTTTTAAATAAATAATTTTAATCGATTACAATTTTTCTTCGCGTAATACTTCATTTTTTTCCATTGTAGCCTGCTTTACAATTTTTTGCAATGACAGGAAATGTAATTTTTCATAAACATTAAAAAATTTTAATGACAGAACTTTACAAATTTCATCGTGCCGATTCTGGGTCAAGCATCAGTGGAGAATCGGTAAATATAAATAGCCAATATAGGCTGCCAGCACTGGCTCAACACTGGGCCGATTAAAATGCCGATATTGGCCCAATAACTTTAGCCGACCTTTGGCTGCCAAAATTGGACCACTACTGGGCCGTGTATTCAGCTCTGGAAATTCGCACTTGGGTTCATGCGGGCCCCCCGCCGGGAGGCCCTCATCCTAAGAGAGCTCAGCGGGGCTTTTTCCACACTGGAGAGAAACGAAAAACATAAATTTTTGGTCAATTTGTGTAAACAATAATTGTTCAAATAATTTGTTTTAAAGTTAAAATATCATATTCCGGGAGCCCTAAATGAGCTTTAACGTAGAGTAAGAAATTAAATTTCCTTAATTAATTCTTACTAGGCTTGTATAAATATTTTTTCAATTTTTATTATCGTATTCCCAGAGCCCTACGAGCCCTAATTATTTTATAAGATGAATTTTCTGTAAAATCATTTTTAGTACATTTTAGAGCAATTTTCGGCCAGCTTATAACGTAAAGCTATCGCAAGCACTATTTAAAAAAAAAAAAAAAAATAGCCAAACGTTTCGGAATATGGGCCCAAATTAGCCCTGAATGAATCATAAATTATTAAACAGGTTACATCTCTATACCTAAATAGTGTTGTGACAGCTTAAAATACCTTATTTTTTGTATTAAATTGGTACTAATGTGATTGCGCTTTATTGAAATGAATTTTCGCGACCAGTGAAAAATTAACTAAGCTGCAAATATGTCTATTCTGGCGTACAAACTAAAAAGATACGTAAGTCCAATCTCGAATTTAAAAACCCGGGAAAACTGTTTTCTCACAGAACTCTAATATCTAATAAAATTTTGAATATTTAAGATACGCTATTTGGGTAAAAATGACGTTTTTTTCATATTTTGCAATAAAAAGTGGATTTTTTGATCAATTTCTATTAGAAAATGGATTTGCGATGTTTTACTAGGAGCGGAAACTAACAAATGCGAGGCAACAATAACAGAAAGTCACTTTCGGACGATGCCTTTGTCGAAGAGCTCGAGCGCAGCCTCAAAACACAACAAAATATACGTGAGGTACACTGCATTCAGCGGCTGGCTTGAACTTATCCGCTCGATTATATATTTATCTCGCGCTGCGCTCTTGGTCTTTGTATATTCCCTGCACTTGTGCACAGAATTTTTAAAACTAAAGGTTAAAACATCGACAACAGTAATTTGGTGTTTGTGAATTCTCTTTTGTCAAAGCTCATTCTGCTTTAACCAACACATTCTGATCGCGTATTTCGTGCTTTGCATTCGAGTTTGTCCCTGGAATTGAATATCATTTACACGAAGAAAATTATTACAATTCATAACGTGCATTGGTATTAAAACAGATGTGGTTGAATTGTCTTGTTTAAACAAAAATGCGCATTCTTTACAAAAAAATTGTTATTAAACATTTTATTGCAACTTGTGTTGTTTTTTCATAAACCTATTGCTTCATCTGCTAATAATTATCTAAGAGAGTGTCTCAAAGCGTCTAGTGTGGTCTACTCAAATTTGTACTTTCGATTTTTCAAGAAAATTCGAAAAGTTTAAAATTAATCTGTTATATCATTAGCGAATGGTACTTAACCGACAGTAGATATTCCTCCAAACCATGGAGGCAAAAAATCCACAATATCGATCAAGTTAAAAATCTTTAATCACAGAAAATGCTTAATCAGACTAGATGTAAAATAATGTTTTCAAATTGAAAATAAAAAAAAATTTCTTGAAACAATATCTTTTTCTTTCTGTCGTTCGATTCCCAGTGGAGCGAAAGAGAAAGATCTTTTTTTTTCAAGAAAAAATTTTTATTTAAAGTTCGAAAAGCTGTCATGATATTCTCACTTTTAAAACATTCATTTTCGTTTGTTGTTTAAAATTTTGGGTTAGATTGCAGAATAGGGGCGTCATCTGTCACCTCCGTTTTGGCTGAAAAAAAATTGTTTGGCAACAAACTATTAGAATCTTTAACTGAACGATTAATGAAGCGATTTGATTAGACAAAAGTTAAAAATTATTGTTACTTTTGTCACTATGATGTCTCAAATATTGGTCTATCGCGATATATCGAAGTTTTTCTGGCTGTTTGGATGTTTAAAAGCACCTAAACGGTGAGTTAAATATGATCATTCCGATATCCTGACATACCCATATTTAGGACATCGTAGTAAGAAAATTAAAAATAATTTTAAACTTCTGCCTGGTAAAATCCCTTCATTTATCGTTCAATTAAAAATTCGAATAGTTTGTTGCCAAAAAAACTGTTTTTCCAGCCAAAAAACCGGTGAAGCCCCTATTCTGCAATTGCATCGAATTTGGTATATAATATAACTCAAGTAATGTTTGGTTTCATGAAAAATGACAAGAGTTGGTCTTTTTGAATACTATAAACATCTGAATTTTTGAATTAAGAAAATGTGGTCTCAAAAATGTTCAAAATGCTCTCACTTTTTGACTTTTTATCCTGGCTAACGAACTTGACGTTTATAAAAACTTTATAACGTGGACATCTCACAAAAACTGGGGGGGGGGGTCAAATTTCATACAAATCTAAAAAAGTTCTTTAGGTTCTTTTTTATGTGTATGGTGATGACGTATTACATGCCTTGTACACATTTCAGGCCACCAAAAGTTCTTTGCGTTTCCTTTTATGTTGTATTTTTCAATCTATTCGACTTGCTTCATTTATAAATAATCTTTTTTTGCAATAAATATTATAATTAACTATTTTTATTAACACAGATGCAGCTTTCTGTTACGAATCCACTTTTAGTTTATGTTTAGAAACTGTCGTGTCAGCAGTTCGAGGGTTAGAATCCTGAGAGTTGCAAATTTATAAATAAATATAAATTATATGGCACAAATAAAAATTTTCCTTTTTTATATTTAAGTTCCGTGTATTTCTTTAATTGGATAAAAAATAATCTATATTATTAAATTTCAAGTTTGACTGTATCAAAAGCTATTTATTAGAATCAAATGCGAACAAAATATTCAGATTTTTTTCATAAATAATATTATTTATTTAGAAAATTTGGGATCTAATAACCCCATTTAATTGATAAAATCATTTGAATTGAAACATTAATTGGATTCTAAGAAATGGCAGCATGTTGAATTTCCGTTATGAAAAAGCAACACACAACCAACGCTATGATTTATTATAATTTCAATCTAGAGTGCATACATAGTTATAAGAAAATGAACACAACCCATTAAAATTACGCTTATCGGAGTACAAGCAAAAAATGCCTACGTTGCGAATTAGAACCAACAGGAAATATCATAATAGTCCAGGAAGTCACCATCAAAAAACAGCCGTAGTTTTTTTCATTGGCAAAATCTAAATAATATCTTGCGATTAGACTTGAAAAATATTGGCTTCTTAAACCTGCCTGCCTCCGAAATGTTAGATGACGCTAACTAAAGGACTATGGTTACTTTCATCATTTTTGGCCAAAATTTCTTCCCTGAATTCAAATAGACGGAATCCGGCTACTTATTTTCTATCAAATTGATCTTCGTGAAGGCCTTCTTGTATAATTCCTTTGGTTTCTTCTTGGTTAATTTTTCAATTTATATAGTACTTCTTGTGCAGCGTAGGATTTTCTTTCCTAAAACGTTAAGAGAAAACAAATTTAGCAGGTCAGGATGCATCCTGTAGTACACGTATCAAAAATAAAATAGGTCATGTCGAAAAGGAATCAAAGTTTGGCACTTGAAATCTTAAAATAATCCTTCCTCTTGATTGTCTGTATCGCATTTTCGCCAGAATTTAACACTCTGAGATTAGGCTGAGCAAAGGGACGTCCACAAATTCCTATTTCCCGCCCTCGTTGAATTGTCGTTATGCATGTGCAATATTTTGAGGTTAGGATCGTTTTTCAGCTCTGTTATATCGATGCTGTCAGTAGCACTCAAGAATAATTGTGGGAGCGAATTGTAACACACATAACCTTGAAACATACGCGCGCGCACACACACACACATCAAATTTAGAAAAAATTTTTTTTTTTTAATTAACCCACAAAACTGTGTGGGGACGTCCGTTAGCATGTTCGATATCATTCCACAGGTTTTGAAGATAAAATATTTATTATTGTAGAAAAAAATCCGAGGGAAACTGACACTAATAAAATCGATACTAATTCCTAAGTGCCACACAAAATAATAAAATTTACCAAAATTAATATTTTTTAATTAACCCACAAAAAAGGTGTGCGGGGATGTCCGTTAGCATGTTCGCGCTCATGTCCCAATTTTTTAAGACAAAATATTTATTTGTCTAGGAAAAAAAACCAGGGAAAACTAAAACTGGTTAAATCGGTAGTTTTCTAAGTATCACATACCCTTAAGTATAATAATGGTCAAATAAACATAAAACAACCAGGAAAGTAAATTTTAGAGTAGGTCCCATGATACTCTTCACTATGCCACCATACATTTTACTGTAATAGATTTAAATTAATATTTCTTAAGTCCCAGTATTATTGAAATCTAATAGTGGTGAAGTTGCTGGCACTGGGCCAATGACACACGTTTCGCTACAATGGAATTTAAATAAATTTCAACAAGTCCCGTTAGCATTAAAAGCCAATATCAGAATTGTTTCCGAAAAAAACTGTATTGAGCCTGACTTGGAAAGTATTATTTTAAATTTCTGGAAATTTCAGATAAATAATATAAGTTAGAATAGTAAATATAAATAATATATTTTTAGGTCTGACTAGTGTAAACATTACCATACCTTGATACATCTTTCTGACAATATGGGAATTTTGAACATATTTTAGAGAAATGTCAAACGGGGGTTAGGCAATATGCAAATTTCAACATTGTCAAAGCGCAGTACAAAATTTATCAGAACTGGATAAATTTTATTGAAGATTCTTAGATAAATAAAGCACGACGTTACAAATTATAGATATTTGTGATACGAGTGCGCAAATCGGATGATTGTTTACGAGTGTGAAATGTTCAAAACGCACTTGGAGTTTCTATTTATTGTTTACTGTACAACATTTGATGACTCGCCTTATTCCTCTTTGTGGGTGTCTACTGCGTGGGAATTTAAGGACATCTGGGATGTGAAAAAGTCCGGGAATTGTCATTGATTTATTTTTTGATGCGGGAATTGCATTTCATTTCCTTATCATTTATCTATTTATATTGTGACTGCCTTGCACCTGCGGTAATTTTTGTTACTTTAAATTAAAATTCCTAAAAAAACATTAAAAAAGTAAAAGAATACATTCTTTAAATAAATTATAATATTGTAATCGAGCAAATCCATGGTGTCCACGTGTCGG
>NC_046661.1:31018110-31029724 GCF_010883055.1 Belonocnema kinseyi | reverse complement strand
ATTGACATGTTTCGATGTTATTTTGGAAGTACTTAAGCAGTATAAATATTTTTGCAATATACATTCTTTAAAAATATAATTCGATTCTTAATGTTTTTATTTGTAGTTATTTATTTATTGATTGATAATTTGGATACATGTCCTTTACTTAATTAATCCATACGGCCATGTAAAGCGCATTTTTCTGGCACGTTTCACTATTTTGCTTGGCACATTATCGAAACCTTTTTAGTTTTTTTAAATAATTTTCTGTCATGGAAATTGGAAAATTCAATTTTGTGACCCCCTTATATTTATAAATGAGAAAAAACGGGAATTTCGTGGGCAAAATTTAGTAGAGACGTTGTCTTTGTAGTTGAGTTGAAATTTAAGGACCCAATTATTGAACTTACCAACTGGAGCGCTAACCACGACCACCGCAAGCATTTAGGAAGTCCTACTATCGTGAAGTCTACTACTATAGCTTACTTCGAAACGCGTCTGTGTATCAATGGACTCCGCGAGTGCCCCGACGCGACGCCTCGAGAGCGACCGAGTGTTTCCGCGGGCGACCGATATTCAAATCTAAGCCTAAGCGCAAGGATAACGCGTAAGTAGTACAAGGTCACGGTCGCCCTGGGTGGCCCTCTCTGTTGCCGAAGGGGGGAAGTAGAAGAGAACTGAAAGAGAGAGGGGTAAAAGTGGTGGTGGTGGTGGTAGTGGTGGTGGTGGTGGTGGTGGTAGTAGACGAGAGCTTCTCCTCAACAAGTGTGATCATTCTGTGCACAAGGCTTGCTGGGTTATATAGCTTGCTAACAAGCCGGCGTCGTGTTCAGAACTGCGCGGACGCGGAAGGAACGTTGTTGTCATTCGGACTCCACATGTAACTCGCGTATCTTTCTCAAAGAACTTCCATCTGCATCGTGAAAACTCGAACTTCTCCACCTGTCTCGAATCCAATTGGCATGTTCATGATCCCTGTGCAGTGTGAAATTAATATCATGTCATCTTTAAACTATTAGTAGTGGAGGCAGCGTAACCAAAAAAGTGTGTTATCTTACATTACTCGGTAAAAGCTCGGATTAAAATTATTTTTTCTAACTGATGCAAAGTGGAACTACTAGGTTTATTATTTTTAAACGTGCGCTTTAAATGCAAAATTTGAAAAAATACTTGAAATTTGAGGGGGAGGGGTTAACGTAAGGTATTTTTTTCTTATAATCTGAAAATAATTACTTCCAAGAGGTATTTGAGGTACAAAATTAGTAGTTTATGAACCCTCTGGGCACCGCCTGGTTCATTGTTGACCCGAAGCGATTTTAAAAGTCCAGTTTCTGAAAAGTGAAACATCGGACCGGCGAAGTAAATATGTTGATAATTAGGGGAAAAGTTTGGCCAATTTGAAGGGCATAGGGCTGTTCTCAGTTCGACGCTGGTTTTCGTACAGGACGGACGGAAAGTGGACGTCGGCTCAATTCTGACTCATGATGTTATGAATAAGTTGAAAAGTGAACAAAAAATTATAAGGGAATGTTTCCATTGAATATTGTTTATTCAGTTTATTTGAAAGTGTTTTAGTACAAAAAAAAATATTGATTGGAAAATAAGACTGCAGTCCTACTGAAAATTCCTATATAGGAAACTGTATGTTTCACTAATTGAAAATTGTATAGGACCCTATAAAGGTTTCTGTATAGGATCTTGTATATGTTCCTGTATGGCAGTGGTCGGCAAACTTTTTGCTTCATTTTGAGGTATGGTCAGGCTCCACCCGACTTAATTTTTTCTACTACTTTTCGGCCTATTCATGTACCTTAGTGTGAGTGAGCTTACTCCAGCAAGGGTCTTTTGTCCACAGGCATGCCAAAGTAAGGAAATTTTAAAACTTAATTTTTTAATTAGCGATTTGGAAATAGCATTATCAGCATCTACGAATTTTTCCGATTCCAATGATATATTACTTGCCTAGAAAAGTTAAAAATTTGAAGGAGTTTATAATCAAGAAACATCAGATTGACAGTCAATTTAATACTAAATACTTCTCAAATTTTCAACCTGTATAGACAAATTACATGTCTTTGGAATCGGAACAATACGTAGATGCCAAATATATTACTTTTATGTCACTGAACGTAAAGTTACGAATTTTTTAATTTCACATTATTTCCCATTTTATAACAAAGGACCCCTGAGGAAAGGGATGATCTAGCCAAGCACGCAGGCACTGCCCTGAGAGTAGGTCACAGGGCAGCCAGGATGCGCAGTAGTATTCTGTGGTACCTACGGTTGCGCAGAAATTTTTTTGGTCCTGTATAGCAGTGGTCGGCAAACTTTTTGCTCAGTTTTCAGGTATGGTCATGCCAGCCCCTACTTAATTTTTTCTACTACTTTTCGGTATATTCATGGACCTCACTGTGAGTGAGCGAGCTTACTCCAGGAGGGGTCTTTTGTCTACAGGCATGTCAAAGTAAGGAACTTTAAAAACTTTTAATTTTTCAGCTAGCGATTTGAAAATAGCATAGTCAGCATCTACGATTTTTATCGATTCCAATGATATATTACTTGCGTAAAAAGGTTCAATATTTGACGGAGTTTAATATCAAGAAAGTTCAGCTTAATATTCAATTTAATACTAAATACTTTTCAAATTTTGAACCTTCATAGACAAATTACATGTCTTTGGAATCGGAAAAATATGCAGATTCCAAATATATTACTGTCAAATCACTGATTGCAAAATTAAGAATCTTTTTATCTTAAATTTGTTCCCATTTTTCAACAAAGGACCCATGAAAAAAAGGACGGCCTGTCCAAGCTCGCAGGTACCTGACCAGAAAGTAGGTCGTTGGTCAGCCCGGTCAAGGTAACCTGACTTGGTCAGGAGCATGCCGACCACTGCTAGGAGCACCTGGAGACATACATACTATTAGGTACCATGAGTTACGTACCATTAAGTACCTTATTAGGGAGCGTCCTAAAAAAGCACCTATACAGGATCGTATGCCATTTGCTATACGTGACACCTATAGGTGAAGAATATAGGATCCTATGTAGTTTTCTTTATAGGAACCTGTATGGTCACCCAGTGACCAATTGCCAATTGCCAATTTTGAAGCAAGGAAGACGAATTTTCAACTAAAAAAATATTACTGTTCTAACAAATGCGGATTCTTACACCAAAAGGATTGATTTTCTGTCAAAAAATACAAGTTTTTAATCAATCAGTTGAAATTTTGATAAAAAAGATTATTTAAAAAAAAATAGGTGAATTTGGATTGATTATAAAATAAAAATATAATTTTTTTTCAAATAAAAATAATTAGCTTTCAATCAAAAAGGATCAATTTTGAATCAAAGATGATGACTTTTTAACAAAACAGTTGAATTTTCAACCAAATAGTAGAATTTTTAACTAAGATATTAATTTTTAGCCAAAAGTCAATTTTTTTAGCAAATAGTTGAATTTTCCACCCAAAAATAATATTTTTTAAGTAAAAGAGAATTTTAAATCCAAAAAGTATCAATTTTCGACAAAAACTATGACTTTAACAAAATAGTTGAATAGTTGAATTCCACTCCTTGGTGTGCACTAATTTTGTTCCTGGAACATCATCTTCCGGGATTTTTTCCGAATTTTTAAACATTTTTTTGAAGACGACAGATGTCAACAAATGTAAATAATGGGCTTGCTCGCCACACTTTTCGCACTTTTTTCGCAGTTTTTTTCTGAATATACTTAAAAATTTGCTGTCTTTAAGCTCTGATTTGTTTCCACATTTATTTTTCGTTGCTATTTTTATTGACAATATTTTCCATACATTTCGACACAAAACTGTTCGAAAAATACGGAAATTACGTAAAATCCTGGCACGTGCGTACTGTCGACGTCTTGAATAAAAAGGTCTATTCTGAAGCTGAGTTAATATTGAAGATTTCAGCTAATAATTTTTATAATTTCTAAGTCAAATATCACAACAAATGTATAATTTAACATTCTATAGTAGCGAAGACGAAATTTTCAAGGTCGCTGAACACCCAGTTTATAAGAATAATTCGCCGCTTCTTACCTCTCATCATTTGAATCTCAGATTCATCGTTGCAATTTTTATAATCATACGGATTACAATTTTCGTTGCAGTTAGTCAAAAGCGTTTGATTACTATATTTTATTCAATAAGTAAAACAACATATTTTATCACCAATTAATTGCGTACAACCTGCAGCTATTCACTTTATTTAATTAATTAAGATCGAAGTACAAAACGATTCTGACACTTGTCAAACGTCAAATATCACTCACGTACCGTTACATTGGTGAAAACCAACTCCAATTTTTAAGAAAGTACCTAATGCACGTCCCGAATGTATTTATGAAGGGAGATTTGGAAACCGAATTAAAATAGCCTCTATAGTACTTTTTTGCATTGCACAAATGCAAAACGGGTTGCATTGTATGCTAAAGTTTATATAATTATATTCCCTACGACTACATAGTACACCTCCTTACTGTATAAAACAGCCTAATTAACAAAATCCTGAAAATATCTTAAAGAAACAATTACCTCATATTTCAATCATATTACTAATTCATTAGTATTCATTAATAGTCTGTAAAAAAATCAAGCAAATCCGACCTTTTTCAGCTCAATGTAAGCTACATACCTAACGTGACTTCACTATAGCTACCTGCACAAAGAAAAAGATATCGCACAATGATATCGCAAAACCTCTGTATTGAAATAAAGCGCAATATGATAACGTACATGCAGGTTCCGGAGCTTTTTAGGATATTATAATGCACTAGCACCACAGTAATACAGGAATATAAATTTTAGTAAAAAAAGGCGGTTAACTTTCAGATGTAACCAAACGGATCATTCACCAGTTGAAAGTCAACTGATGATGATAACATGACTTTAAGTAACGCGCTTGGTTGAAAGTCAGCTGTTTTTTGTACGTAAAATGTACTTTATAGGTTAATTTAAGACAGAAAGATTGTTGACTTTGTGTCAACGCGTGCGTGTGAAATGAAACTTGAGGTTAATTTAAGTCAGCTGATTGTTGAAATCCATAAAATTTATGCACTGTCGTTCAGTTATTAGGAACATGAAATGAATATAAAATAAAAAATTGAATAATTTTAGGAAATAAATTTTGTTTAATGTGAGCATTGAATAAATTATTAATTTATGCCTAATAAATCAAGTTGTTTTATTCTCCAAGTCGATGAGATTAGTACAAGGAAAAAATAACTTAAAGACACTAAATAAGGCACTTATATCCATTTCAAGCTACCAGGTACGGAACGTCAATCTTCAAACCTTTTTCATATATTTTTTTATCACATTTGTACCATTATTATATTTATACTCAAAATCCGTTATAGATCTGAGTACATATATCAAAATAGGAAACGTTGACGAAACAACTATCATGAGCGCAGTGTTGATTGCTACTATCCAGCGCTATAGACGCCATATTGGCTACTCTCAGCTGATCTCTTGGCTCCTCTTCTAAAATCGCCGAAATCCGTTTAAGTGTTTGCGCATCGTCGCATCGCATTTCGCACACGCCTTTCTGCCAGCACAAATTGAATTTCAGAGCACGCGAGTGAAAATCATCCTAAACTCAACATACATATCAGTTAATTATCATATTACTCGTATATCAGACATGAGACACTGCACTTAAGTTCCATTTCTGGTTGAAAGTAAGTGACTTACTTAAGGGCATGTGATACTTAGAAAGTTGTCGATTTTAACAGTTTTAGGTTCCCCCGGCTATTTTTCTAGAATAATAAATATTTTGTCTTAAAAATTTGGGAAATGCTAGCGCACATGCTAACGAACGTACCCGCACACTTTTTTTGTGGACTAATTCAAAAAAGTTTAAATTTAGCAAAATTTGATTAATTTGCATAGCGCTTATGATTAGTATCGATTTTTTCAGTGTTAGATTCCCACAACTTTTTTCCTAGGATAAGAAATATTTTGTCGTAAAAATCTGGGGAATGATATCGAATATGCTAACGGATGTCCCCGCACACTTTTTTTGTGTTTATTTTTCAAAAAAATATTGATTTTGCTAACAACGTGTGTATATTTCGAGGTTATGTGTGTTACAATTCTCCCGATCGTTACTTCCAAACTACACAATATTTTTGGCCGAAAACGTTGAACTTACAAATAGACATAGTACACTGTGAAAAAAGATTTGTGTAAAATTACAAAGTTTCGGAAAATTAAATATTGTATCATTGTAAATATCACATACTCCACTGTGTGATTTTACAAAAGTATGTGAAATTACATCCTCTAGCGATGTAAATAAAAGGACCCTCGAACAGCAGTGTAATATTACACACTCGATAAAAATAAAATAACACATTCCCTCGTACGAACTTTACATTCATAAGGGAAAATTCAATCGCAGCGTGTAAAAATACCATGCGTTAGTAAAATCACTTTCCTGTGATTGAAAATTACATCGATATTTCTAATTTTATCAAAGATCTTTAATTTTACCCTGGCGGGTACTGTAAAATTTTTGATTTATAATTAATTTAAAATTTAGAATAATTAATCAAATAATATGTGAATACGAAAGCGTCTCTCTTGTTCGTTGTTCATCGATGCCTTCATCCTTCGATTTTGGAGCATTTTTATTTTTAATGCGAGGAAATTGACAGTTATGTTCAACTTTTTTGACAGCTTTCACACAAAGTAGACCGAATCCGAGCTATTCCTATTTTGCCTTTTACATTTTCTGCTATTGGAACGGAAAAAATGCGGTTATTCAAAACGTATAATTCATATTTTTTTTATGGAATATTTAAACATCAAAAAATACCCATAGTATCTTATGTGTTTTAGGTAAGTGGTAACGTGTCCGGCTTGTGTTTCTTTAATCTCCATGAAATTTTACGAAGTTTGAGCTTTCGAGTGTTCGAAACCTGTCGCCCTGATAAATTTTATTTTATTTTATTCTTTCACATAATGAATTTTACATTTTCGCATGTAAAATTATGGGCCGAATTGGAATATCAGAACAGATTCGTAAAGTTACTCCGATACACGAGGGTCCTTTTATTTACATCCACCAGAGATGTAAAATTCAAAAGATTTTTTTACAGTGTAACTAATCTCCTGGAACTAATCTTGTTTGCAGGCAATTAAAAAAGTTTATTTCATCAATAATTTTCAAATTATCGGAAAGACAGAGATGAAAAACGACGTAACCTCAAAATAATGCATAACATTTTTATTTAGCACAATATATTTTTTCATTATTATCCCTCAAAAAAGAGTCCGGGGATGTCCGTTATGATATTTTATAGCATCTCCGAATTCAGTTTTTAAAAAATTTCATTTTTGTATCAAAAAATCCGGGGGAACTGTACCCGATGGACCACACGACGAAGTATCACATGCCCTTAATTTAATGCAAAAATGAAATTCAGCTACATTTAAAATTCATCATCTTATATTACTGTGATTGCTTGGCCACTACTAGAATCTTCGTATATATAATATAATAAAATAATAATATAATGTAAAATCTTACAATGTACTATATCACGATTTTACACTATTATAATGTAATAATTAAGATATATAGCGCAGGAATTACGGTATATATTGCAATTCATGCGATATCATTTTCTACGTGTGAACAGAATATAGACATTGGATAAAGAATTTGTCTGTCATTGAATATAGGAGTACATATTTACATTAGGGAATTCGAATCTGACTGGCTTCGCGCCATTTCCAACCGCTGATTTGAATGTGGTTGGCAGGTTTTCAATTGTCTCAGAACTTTAAAAGATTTGAAACTGTCATTTCTAGATGGGAGAACACTGAGAATAATACGATTTTTAAAATATATTGAGATTATGTTATGCAAGTTCGATTTACACGTTTATCATTCGTGTACAGTGTATAATTAATGGCGATTTATAGTTAAACCTTTAGAGACGTTGAAAGAACAACATTGAATAGACCTACATTTGGTAAACAATTCGTTCAAAGTACTATTATTGCACGCTATTTTCAATAGCTAGATTTAAATGATAGCTGTCGATTTGATTAAAGCATCATTTTTTTACAAAACATGAAACAATTACTACACGGAGAGAAAACTCCGGGGTTTAGCGCAAGAGTTCAAGGTATTAACGCATGGACTGCTGATTCACGTTTAGAAAAAGTCTTATTCACTGTTTGAAAATATTGAGTGTGAAAAACTGATAATGGTCAATAACAAGTTTTGTAAAAAATATGGTCAAAAGTAAGAATTTTACGTAACATAAGTTGTAAGATATGTACGAAATTTTAGTATTCTTGAATAAGAATGTGTATTAAAATAAGTGCCGCTAGTAATATCTGTAACTGTGATTCGCGAGAATTCTAAAAGACTATACTAAAAACGCCCGAAGGCTTCCGAGCTTTTCCGTCTATAGCCGAGCTCACGACGATCACACCATCTGACAGAGGGGGTTTTCAATGTTAGCGCTCAGAGTGCACACAGAGGGTGAAGGGGTTCTCCACCGTTAAAAAAAATAGTTTCCTCTTATTGGATGAGAAATTGTAAGAATCTCATGAGTGTGATATGTCCCGTAGCTTTCGAAATCCGAAAATCATAAAATTTGATCGCTGTCTGTCTGTCTGTATGTATGGTTACCTGAATGTTGTAGCTGCGCTAACTTTTAAAGGATTTGTACAATCAAGTAAGCCTTTAATACTCTTCTTAACGTTCCCAAAATGAAAGTCAAGTTTGCTAAGCAGATATTTCCAATAAAAATAAAAAAAACTTAGAGCATTTTCAAAATTAAAAAAAAAAATGTCAAATTTTGGATCAAAGTTTCTTATAGATGAGTAGAAGACTTTGAAATTATCCGAATAAAATTTTGCATTTCGATAATAATTAGAAAATTAATATACTTTTGAAAATGTTTAGAAAAATAGAAAAAATATTTTTCTAAAAGATTAGGGAACTTCATTTAAATTCATCACTAGGTATCAAATGTACGAGGTGTTCCAAGAAGGCCGAGAGGATGTCGAAGACGAACCTCGCCCTGGACGTTCCAGCACGTCAACAAAAGATGAAAACGTTCAAGCAGTGGAAGAAATGGTGTTGAAAAATCGCCGAATTACCATCAGAGAAGTTGTTGAAGATGTTGGCATATCGGTTGGCTCATGCCATGCTATCTTTTCGGACGTTTTGGGCTTCAGACGTGTTTCAGCGAAATTTGTTCCAAAACTGCTTAATTTTGATCAAAAGATCCATCGCATGACCGTCGCTCAGGAGATGTTAAATGAAGTCAATAATGATATTCACCGGATTTGGCCCCCAGTGACTTTTTTCTTTTCCCAAAACTGAAGAGACCCATGAAAGGACATCGATTTTCAACGATTGAGGAGATAAAAACTGCATCGCTGAAAGAACTCAAGGCTATACCACAAAATGATTATCAAAAGTGCTTCGATGATTGGAAAAAGCGTCGGCACAAGTGTATTATATCTGAGGAGGATTATTTTGAAGGGGACAACATAAATATTGAGGAATAAATGAATATTTTTTGAGAAAACCACAAAGTCACCTTATTTTTTGAACACACCTCGTATTTAGAAACTATGTCAGTTACATTTTTCGATTGCACAAAAATTCCAAAAGTTTGAACTTTTTCAAAATTGGGATAAAAATTTTTTATGAGTTATAGAAATTTTTATAAAATTTCCTGATACGTGTCAGAAAGACTTGCAAATTATCCTAATGACATTTTTAAATTCGATAAAACTTCAAAAAGTTATATGCTTTTCAACATTTTGATAATTTTCTATAAAAGGAAAAAAATTGAATAGGTTAAGAAATATCAATAAAAATTTCTAATAGATGTAAAAAATATGAGTTTCGAAACTATTATCAAGAAATTTTATAATTAGACCAAATTTCCAAAAGTTAGATCATTTTCAAAAATATGCAATTTTGGTTTTTTAAGAGATCCATAAGTTTAAAACGTTATTTTCAGTAGATTTTAACAAGACTTGCAAATAATATTTATGACGTTTTTTAATTGGACGCGATTTATTGAGCGCGAAGCGCGAGTTTCGTAATGAGAATTTAATCATCAAAACCATAGGTGCTTTGAAAACCTTCTTTAAAAACAAAAAGAAAAAAATTCAGTTACAATTTATGGCTGTAATTCCTCAGGAGTTTAAATCACAGTTTTCGATTTAAGTTATAGCATTTACAATATTTGAAAAAATGTAGTTAAGGGCATGTGATACTTAGAAAATTGCCGATTTTACCAGTTTTATGTTCCCCCGGTTTTTTTTTTCTAGAATAATAAATATTTTGCCTTGCAACTTTGGAAAATGATAGCGAACATGCTAACGGACGTCCCCACACACTTTTTTTGTAGTTTAATTCAAAAAAGTTTTAATTTAGCAAAATGTGATTAATTTGCATAGTGCTCAGGAAGTAGTATCGACTTTTTCAGTGTTTAGATTCCCCCGGCTTTTCTCCTAGGATAAGAAATATTTTGCCTTCAAAATATGGCAAATGATAGCGAACATGCTAACGGACGTCCCCACACATTTTTTTGTGTTTTTTCATCAAAAAATTTTTTATATTGCTAACAACGTCCGTGTATATGTCGAGGTTATGTGTGTTACAATTCACCCGAGCGTTACTTCCAAACTACACAATATTTTTGGCCGAAAATTTTGGACTTACAAATAAACATAGTAACTAATCTCCCGGAACTAACTTTGTTTGCAGGCAATCAAAAAAGTATATTTCATAAATAATTTCCAGATTATCGGAAAGGTAGAGATGAAAAACGACGTAACCTCAAAATAATGCATATGCATAAAATTTTTATTTAGCACAATAAATTTTTTTTGTTATTATCCCTCAAAAAAAAAGCCTCGGGACGTCAGTTATGATATTTTATAGCATCTCCGAATACAGTTTTAAAAAATTTAAATTTTTGTGGGAAAAAAGTCGGGGAAACTGTAAGTATCACATGCCCTTAAAGTGTACGCATTAAACGTACGAAAACGAGCGCGAGAGCGTACCCGCGCGCTCAAACTTGGCGCGGCGCGCAATGAGAATGTGCCCGCGCTGTTTGGAATAGTTGCATCAATTATGCCTTGGGTTGAAAAAATTACCAAAAACCAAAAATTGGTTTTGCGAAGGGTGTTCATAAAGAACATTGTATTTTTCCATAACAAACAATTATGATTTGTTCTCTTCCTTTTAAAAATCTATAAAAGTTGAAGAATATCATTTATTCCAGAACTTGTATTGTCCTCATCAAGAACTACTCCTTGGACATTCATAATTAAAACGTTGATACCACTTTATATTCACGTAAGTGCACAAAATACAACCTGTTATCCCGCTACGGGACGACTACAAGGGCTGTCAGCTGATCACCAGTAAACCGCAAAATAGATTAATCCGCATTCTGGTCGAAAAGTTTTGCAATGCAGGATAAAATAGTTGAGCACCCCTTCGCACTCAGAGCACGCTCAGTTTTTGGAATTTTTGAATAAAATTTTCAGAAAATATACCTTAGGGTATCCTTCGATTCATAGAGGAACAGGAATTCAAAATAAAAAATTTGAAAAAT
>NC_046661.1:31012159-31018010 GCF_010883055.1 Belonocnema kinseyi | reverse complement strand
TTTTGAAAATTAAAATTCGAAAATTTTTTCTAAAGCCTCCAGGGGACTTCGTTTTCGCACGAAAAAATTTGATGTGCCCTTATTGCATCCGGACCCACAATTGTTACCATCCATGGCTTTCTATTTCAAACGATTCAGTTTCAAATTGTTTACTTTTGAATATTTGATGTATAATTGCTCATTCAGACATTTTATTAATTTATCATTTTCGAACAGAATGGGTTAAAAATTTAATATTTTCAATTGAAACAATATTTGAATAGGATTTTAAATAAAATAAAATCGTTTAATTAATGAATATATTAATTTTGAGTTATTTTCATATTAAAATGAGTTTATAAAGTTTGAATCAGACATTTCAATTTGCTTAATTATTAAGGATTCCGTATTAAAAAAAGTGAATTTTCAACGTCAAAATCTGTAAATTGTTTAATTAAAACCGATTTAGAATCATATTGTTAAATAATTATTGTGCAATTGTTAAAACTCGAAATACACTTTAGTTTTAAAAACCATTAATTAATTTATATAGTTTTATTATTAAATTCTTTCAATTAAACATTTACGTTCAAAAATGACGACATAAAACGAAAAATTGTAAACTAAAATATTTTTCAATTAAGCGTTGTAAATTAAAGGTTGTAATTAAAACAGTTAGCAACTAAACTTAATATTAAAAAAAAGTTGAAATGGAATTTATTGTTTATTAAATTATGTTGTGTGATATGATATTTGTGATATTCCAAGTGATTTGATAGATGGCTCTTCTAAAAATTTGTGAAACTCCTTGTGAATAAATAAATTCACTATCATCCTCATTTCTCGTCTTTTTCCGGTCTTAAAAAATTCCCGTTCATTTCCCGGTTTTCGGTTCAGCGTCTACCCCACAAATGATAAGTTAACAAAGCTCCAGATATAGATTATTAGAAAGATGAAATTCAGTAAATGTTAGCTAGTGTTATTTGACGAAAAATGTTGTTATATGATTATTTCCTTCAAAACTAAGACACTAGAAAAGTCGTGGTACCTAATAAAAAATTTAATTACATTCCACGTCTGCTCTAAGAGTAAGTAAAATATTGAAAATTTAAAATTGCTCTCAAAATTCAGAATTTAGTAAGTTCACATTGCCATATTTAGCATTTTATTTTAATTACAGAATATCAGAATTGCTTTCTGAATATATTTGACTGCAAATATGAATATGTTAAATATGCTCCGAATTTTAAGCAACTATTAAAAAACAATTTATAACAAATAATCAGGAAGCTCATTTTTCTCGTAGCCTCAAGCAGGTTAGAGTTTAATATACACGGTAAAAAAAATTGAGCTGTGACAGGGATATTATTCCTGATTATAGCCAAACATTTAGCTGAAAACGAACGAAGGAATTTAGAAAGATCCCTGGATCAGCGAAAATGAATATCCTTGACCATTTTCCATATACCAGGGATAATGCATAGTCAAACCCCTAATAAGTATAGCTATAATAGGGATATTAAGAATAGGTGTCTGAAACAATTATCGGAAGAGTGCTGGTGCATTATGGGTGTAGCGAAATAAAATGGCGACGGTCTAATCGGGAGCAGTGACAGTTGAGATTTACTTTGCACAATTAAATGCTTTTTACCACTTAAAATGTGCGCGATTGTTAATATTAAATGGAGTTTATGATGCAGTAATAATAATTTACATTTGTTTCGATTGTAGGCGATAACTATATTGAAATATCAAGAAACGCGATAAAAACAACAAACTTTACCTCCAAATGCATTACACGGATTTCAGGGAAATTCATTTTCGCGATGCCAGACAAAAAATTGGCTACTGTAAGTTAATACATTTCTATAACAACTAAATTTTTTTCTAATCTTAAGATAATACAATTATACATAATCTGTCGAAAATAATAAACTTTCGAACTTAGCAATTTTGTCCAAATTCCTGATTTACGAGAACAATTTACATAAAGTAACTAAATGTGTAACTCTTCTAACTAAACGTTTTACCTAATCCAAGCGTACACTTTCTTTGAGTTTAATATATTCGCGATTTACTCGTTCGCATCAAGAATTTTTTTTCCGTGTATTAAAGGCATTTTTCGTTAAGAGTTGGATTTTTTTAGCGGTAATTATAACTTTCCTAAAAGCCTGTACCATTAGGAGATTTCTTGTCCTTCTATAAAGTTACAGAATTACAAAAAATGCAGGTATCTCTTTAGCCCATAATTTGCAAAAAATTGTTTATGTTATTTTAGTTTCCGCTGTTAATGTTTTTTTTTTTTACTTTAGAATAGAAAAACGATAAAATGCATATGTACTGAAGTAAAATTATAAATTAATAGTGGAAATTAAAAAAAAAATTTGTGCAAAAATAGACTTGAGAGATCCCTAAATATTTTTTTTATACATAATGACAATATTCAGGGGACATTTCGACACCAAAAGGAACATATTTTAGGGCAGATATTTTTGAAAAAAAGACAACAACCTAGAATTGTTAGTGAATTTTTTTACAGAATTTGAGTAGACGCTCTGAGATAATTCTAAGGATATTTTCTAATATTTGTTTTGATATCTTTCAACGTATAAAATATCTACAGAATAAACCGATCATTAGTATAAATTTCCGCGATTCTTTCTTAAATGAGCTAATAATTACTTTTACATTTTATAAAATAAAAAAACTGACACTCCAGAACCGTTGCTTAATACAGAAAAATATATTTTTTTTATTATTCTGTCTGTCTGCTAGCCTGTAGGTTTTTAGTTTGTTAGCACAATAACTTGTGAAAGAGTTTACGGGTGGGCTTGGCCTTTGGTATATTTTTGAGTGTTATAAACTAAATGTCATGTTCTTTAACCAGCCATTTTAGATAAAATATCAAAAAGTGAGCGCTGTTTCAAAAAAAGAAATTTTTTATGCATAGAAAAAAGCAAATCAGACATTTCACAGCATTTTAAAGATTCTTAAATAACTACATGTATTTTCAGAGAGAGAGAGAGAGAGAGAGAGCGCGCGCGTGTGATGAATAGTTAATTAAGTCTGAACCGCGCAACTCTACTAACTAAGCTATCGAAGCAATTGGATCTCGGTGACAAAATCTCGGGTGAGAAGTTCAAGGCAGGATCGTACCAAGTCGTATGGTGAGCCTCAACCAACTTCAAAATAAAAGTTGTTCAACTCTACTTTAATATACCATTTTTTATTTAGAAAATTTTTAGAATTGAATTTTACTTATTTCAATAAAGGCTCCATACTTTTTTTTCTCAATATAGTTAAAAATGTTATAAAATATCTAAAAGTAATGAACAATACACAAAAATTCTCCATAAAATGCGCAATTTTCAATTTATCCAACTCTTTTATTGTATATAATACTCTCTTACTCAATTGTTAATACAAAATAACATTTCTTAAACAATAATTTAAAATACATGAAAAAGCGAAGCAAGTTTCACTTTATTTAACAAGGCATTTAATACTTGTTGTTTTCAAACATTTAAAACGCTTAAAAACGACCTAAAGGTAATAAATGATAAAGAAAAGTTGCAAGTACAAAAATGCTTTAATAACATCAATGACAAAAAATAATGTTCTATTATACGAAAATTTCCATAAACCGCACAGTTTTCAATTAATTGAATTCTTTACTCATACGTTCATAACAAAGATTTAAATATGGAATTGCTTTCCTAAAACAACAATTGAAAAATATGCAACAAATAATTTAACTTCACTTATTTTACAAAGGGCTCAATACTTTTTTCTATAAAAATGTAATCCGCTTAAAATCTATCTAAAGCATATAAAAAGTAAAGAACTTTTGATTTGAAAAACGCTTTAATAGCCTCAGTGACAAATAAATATTTTCTGATATTTAAAAATCTTTGTAAAATTCATAGTTTTCGATTTATTTAATTATTGTATAATACTTTTTAACTCAGTTTTTAATTTAAAATAACAATTTCAAAAAATAATTTAAGGTATGTAGAAAAAATTGATCGCTAGTTTAAATATTACCTATTTAAAAAAGTGCTCAATACTTTATTTTTCTTTCAAATATAAAATACTTCGAAATCAGAAGAAACAAGAATTCTGTAATCGGATGAAAAATATTTGTTTGCTTTCTCCTTGCACTCTCAATTATTTTATTTAAAAAATGTTTAATTGTCAATTTTTTATTTTATAAAATAAATTTCATTCTTAATAAGCTTTAAAAAAGTGTTATTGAATTGTTTTTCTCAAATACTTTGCTTTTAAACGAAAATAATTTTTTTAAATTATCAAGAAAATGTACTAATTTTATTTTTAAGCATTCTTTAAAGACTTAATTATTTAAAACAGCAACATTATATGCGCGTTACCGTACGCGGGAAGAATTGTATTGCCAATTAATAACATAAAAATATATAACAAGATATTAACTATTTCAGATATCAAGTAAGAATATAAAATAAAAATTTATTTTTAAAATTCCTGCTTAATAAAGGAATTTGTTTTTTATCAGGGCAAAATTAATTTAAAGTTGAAAAATCTGTTGCCTAAAACTTATTTAGTTTAAATTAAAATAACACATGATCATTTTATATTTTCAAAACTATTTTTTTTACTTATAACTTTCATGAATTTGGCCATTTTTGTAATCTTCAAACTGCTATTATCGAACACGAAAATTGTGTGTAAACAAGATACAACTATGTCTTCCAACTCTAATTTAAATTAAATAAGGTTCACATAACAAAATTTTTAACTTTTTCAAAATCAATTTTATTCTAGCCGAAGCCAAAAAAAATTATATTTTTTCTATTGAATGAAGAATTCCTGTATTTAGCAGGAATATTTATTGTTATTTTCAAGTTTAGATGATTTTTGGTTCATCAAATTCGAAATGGTTTAATTTTATGTAAATTAATACATACAAATAATCAGCGAAAAAATTATAGATGCAGTACATGCATAACCTTATAATAATTTTAGGAATGAAATGATTTGAGTCTTGCATAATTATTTCAAAATTAAAAACACATTTTTCAAATCTATTTAGAAGTTTTTAATTCTTACCACCAAAATTCACCGACGCAATAAACTTATAATTTTTTAAATAGTTTTATGAGTGATTTGATTTGTGTGTCAGCCTAAAGTTAGAAGTTTATCAAAGTTGCAAATTCCTATCTACATTTGCATAAATAAAATTGATCATGTCCACCAATGTTTTGAATTTTATTAATAGTATTGAATTTCAAAATAATTGTTAGCGGCGAAGAGAACCAACCTCATACCATGACAACATGTCGATTATTATATTTAATAAGATACATGTACAGTAAGAGGTAAATTAATTTAGACCAATGTATTAATTTTCATAGTATGTGTGTGATTTCTATTGTATCAAGTCTACAGTTCTTATGTTGAAAAAACTGATGTGTTTCTATCTTAATAACATAGGTATCTTCTAAGTAAATCTGGAATTCGTTTCAAATTAATAATTATTGGAAGGAAAATATTCAAGCATTATTCTAAGAGAAATTATTTCTTCGCTGAATACATTAATTTTCTCGTCTCAAGAACATGGACATTGTTTCAATTAAAATAGTGGTCAAAATAAATATATGAATTTACTTGGATGAAGAAATATTTTGTTAGAGTTTTAGTTACTTCTCATGAGAATTTAATATTCTTAATTCAATATTTTATTAAACTTCATGCAAATGAGTATAATGGAACAAATTGACTCAATAATTTTTTGCTTAGAATACGAGGGTGGATTGATAAGTTTCCGGCCTGACCAAGAGATGGCGCCACTAGGCCTACCTTGAGGTGGCGTTCTATAGTACCATCCTTAGATAGC
>NC_046661.1:31007130-31012059 GCF_010883055.1 Belonocnema kinseyi | reverse complement strand
GCCTTGGAGGAGATTATGTTGAGAAATAAAAAAAAAAAATTCTTAAAAACGTTGTTTTTCTTGGTCAGGCCGGAAACTTATCAATCCACCCTCGTAAATATATTCTTGATTCAAATAGTTGTCCTGATTCTATTATTTTCTTGATTCAAGTAGAATCAGCCAAGTAAATTAGCCTACTTGATTTAATGCAAATTTTTTTCAGTGTGTATATATAAAGAAGTATATGAAGTCCATGTAATAGTGTACGTTCATACACTTCTCTCCGTCTTTCTTTTTGACATGCGCCAGCGTGAAACCCAACATCACG
This sequence comes from Belonocnema kinseyi, assembly GCF_010883055.1. Lineage (NCBI taxonomy): Eukaryota > Metazoa > Arthropoda > Insecta > Hymenoptera > Cynipidae > Belonocnema > Belonocnema kinseyi. The sequence goes on along the minus strand of NC_046661.1, from coordinate 31,011,752 downwards.
TGGACCCCATTTTTCATATAGTGCACGGAGAAAAATGGATGTTTAAATGTAGATGTTATTCAAAGGGTAAGATTGTAGCACCTAATATCTAGATATTCATGTCAAACATTTACTATCTTTTTGAGATGTTAGGCATAAATTTTTTGTTATGTTAAATTGAAACAGATTCAGAGGTTAAAACCGTTCGAGCGCATGCGCATAGCGCATTGGAATTTCACGACTATATTTGACCACTATATATTTTCGATATTACAATTATGGAGTATTACAATTTTGGAACATTTCCAAATAATCAAAATTAACTATCCTTCATAAAATTGGATCACGATTTTTTTCTGTCCATAGGAGGGAGCAATGATTTTAAGGGCATGTGACACAGCTAAATACCTATATTACCGACCTCACTTTTTCAGTTCACTGAATGGTTTTTTTGAACCTAAGAATTTTTTTGTGAATAAAATATCGAGCTGAAACTTTGGAAAATGTATTAGAGTACAATAAAGTACGTTTAGGTACTGCATTTTGGTAGGGACTTCACTGAAAATTATTTCATCTTTTTTCTGAACCTCGACATTTTTTGAACGTTCGAACTTTTTTTATACATAAATTATCGGTCTCAAACTTTGAAAAATGCAAGAGAAGAAAGAAAACTACGTTTAAGTACAAAGCTTAAGAATAAAAGATGTAAAAAAAGAATTTCAACTATCAATTCCATCGGCATCATCCGGTAACGCTGTACACGAAAATACGAACCCTCTAGAGCCTCGTCTAGTGGCCGCCAGGGTTCGAATTTTTGTGTACAACGTTGCCGGCTGATTCCGATGGAATTGATAGTTGAAATATATTTTTTTACATCTTTTATTATTAAGATTTGTACTTAAACGTAGTTTTCTTTGGGCTCTTGCATTTCTCAAAGTTTGAGACCGATATTTTAAGTATAAAAAAAGTTCGAACGTTCAAAAAATGTTGAGGTTCAGAAAAAAGATGAAATAATTTGCAGTGAAGTTCCTACAAAAATGCAGTACTTCAACGTACTTTATTGTACTCTAATACATTTCCCAAAGTTTCAGCTCGATATTTTATTTACAAACAAAAGTTCTTAGGTTCAAAAAAACATTCAGTGAGCTGATAAAGTGAGGTCGGTAATATAGGTATTTAGCTGTGTCACATGCCCTTAAGTTGCAGGTTTATTGACTTAACACATTTGACAAAATGTTAATGAATTTAAAATAAAATGTTAGTTTAAGTAACTTAAAATAGATATAATTTTACATTCAGATTACAGATTATTCGTTCTTTGATTACTTACCCCTTTTTTATTTTGAATTTAAAAGATTGAACATAACCTCAATTTGACTGAATCTATCATCTGAGCGACATTTCATACCTTTATCTGTTTTCCTTTGTGTACGAACATTACATTTTTATTTTAAATTCACAAATAATTTATCAATCAATTCCTTAAATTACCATAAATAAGTAATCTCCTCAAATATTTACAGGCGCTATTTGACATAACCATACATGTAATATCCCGGACTTTTTAAGATCTACAGATGCTAGCTTTGAACATATAGGTTGTTGTCCTATAGCTAAACATAAAATATGTTAACGCTGAACGTCTAGATGTTACGTTTGAACATCCATTTTTCTCCGTGTGGTTTAGAAAGATTGCAAGGCGTTCATAACGAAATGTACAACATTCTAACCGAACCTCGATTATCCCTAAATTCGTACACTTTATTTGAATTATGGATATGCGATAAAAGAAATATTAATATCAAAAGTCTCTCCGTGCACGGACTTTTTCCGTGAGTCTCCTTGCAATTTGCCTTGAGGTCACGCCTTCTGTCAACAGGCAGGAGGCATGGCCTACCTACCCCATACAGGCAAATCGCAAGGAGACTCACTGAAAAAATCCGTGGAGGCACTTGGAAATTTCGCTCGGATATACTAGTAAGTTCACGGTATTAGAGCACAGCAGCGCTTGCTATTAATAGTCCAGGCATCTGGTAGTGTTGTTCCATAAAAAATCCTGCTTGCAATGTTTTTAATGAGAAAGTTTCGTTTTGGGGTCATTTTGACATATAAAAAACATATACAAAAATCTGAACAAATTTGGTTTTAAAATTTCTTATTTTCAGCGAAGAATCATTTAGTTTTAAAAAAGACTGAATCTTTGCAAACAATTACTGCACGGAAAAGTGCTCCACAAGTGAGTAAAACTAGACTCAATTTGCTGTAATTGCAGAAAAAAAACAATATCCTACCCGTCATAGGTCATGAGTGACCCCCCCCCCCTCAAATTGGGCCATTTTAGCCTGTTTTTACGGACAAAAAAGTGGACTTTAGTTTTTTTTTTCAAATAAATCCTACCAAGTTCAGTTCAAGTTCATTGTGCCAAAGCATGAAATAGAGTCTACAAAAATCTGCGTATATCTAAAAAAAAGTCTTTGAGACCTATTATTTTGGAAATTGTAAGATTTTAAAAATTTCATTTTTTTGCATTTTTGACTAAAATCGAAGAAGTTGTGTTTTTGCCGAATACCTCATTTCCTGCGAAAATTTCGGAATTTTTGTAACAAATAAGTATATCTGATTCATTTATCATGTATAATACGTCTTTTGACATTAATAAATAAATAATTGTTGATAATAAAAGCTTGCTATCACTACTTATGTTTACTTTTTGGCCATTTTTTTAGCATTTTTGTGGCAAAAAAGTCACCGTAATTGATTAAAAATGTCTAATATGTTTTTTATCTATAAGCAAATATTTTTATTTATGATTGTTTATAACAAAATATTGCTATAACCACTGTCGAGTACTTTTTGACTACTTTTTTGGCAAAAATGTACTTATCATTGATTAAAATTGTGATATATTTTTTATTAATAAACAAATAGTTTTTTAATAATAAACAAATACTTTTTTAATAATTATTTATTATCATGCCAATATGAATTTATTCCAACCTCATACACTGAAAAAAATGGTTAGTTGCAACAAGAAGCTCCTTATTAGTAGAGTTGGTATTAGCTACAACACTACTTCGATGTAATCGTAACTAATCAGTTTTGTATGGCAACAAGTCGCCGTTAGTCCTTCTATGAAGGTTATATTAGTGACGATAGTAATTGAACCGCTGGCGACCAAAAGGAGACACGGCCGGATTCAGCCTGAGAAGTATTGTCCTGAGTGTCAATTTTAAAAATCTTTTTAATTTCAATTTTAAAGACTGATACTTGTAGAGAATTTCAACGGGCATCTTTTTTTCCTCTTGCAAAAATGTATAGGTTTTGTAGTTTTTGAGATAATTGGTAAAAAATGGATTTTTTGAAAACGAAAAATTCCCATCTTTTTTCACTGCAACTCGCGCTAATTTAGCCAATTTTCATGATTTCTCGATTTCCCTAATACAAAGTACGTGTTTAAGTCTTCTGAAACTATCTAAGAAAGAAAAACGAGAATATTGTAATAATCAAAAAAGTTATTAATTTTTTTTTGGGGCAATACAAAAATCATGAATTTTAACCTTCAAGCGCCTCGTTTAGCGAACGAATTTTAAGCTACGGAAAGCTTTTAGTGAGAAAGTTGTTCATTAAGGTTCAAAGAAGTTTTCTGGAAAGTTTTATATCAATTGGATTAATAGTTCAAAAATTATTAATGTTTTAAAATCCAAGCGGTAATCTTGACGCTGCCCAAAAACGTGACTGGCCGGCTACGTACGCGCTGCAGCGAACGGCGTGAAGGTCAGGTTAAGCTTACCAAAACAAATGCACAACAGTAACTCCAGATATTATCATTAAAATAATCTATTTATTAAACATTTAACATAATATTATGCATATTATTGAACAAGAATAAATTTAACAATATTTTATTAGAAACTACTTTTAGTCATTTTCTTCACTCTCTTCAGTTTCTTCGGCATCTGGATTCTGAGTTTGTACTTTTAAAAAATATGATTCGAAAAATTCTTTTCCTTTAGCGCTTAAACACTGAATGAGATTTTTTACATCATTTATTTTGGCAGCTTTTAATCCAATTCGGGACGGAGGACTTTTCGAAAGATTTTCTAGTTTAAGCGTAGGTTTAAAGAAAAAAGTGGTTGGATTGTGCAACTTATAGTTGTCAAAAACATCCACTTTTCCATCAGGAAAAACATGCAAAATGAACGCTTTGCTGATTTGGAAATTTTTTGGCTTTCGCATTTTGCCTTTGAAACATTTTTCAAAATCCTGCAGAAGATCTTCACACTTCTCCACCATTGTGAATGAAGGTGAACGAGCAATGCGAATCATTTCTACATATTCTGCTTCAGTTTCAATTCGTTCTAATTTTTTCAGCTTTTGCGAATATGTGCCAAAATTCCTATCGCACTGGCAATAGGAATGGCCTCGAACTGGAAACACATATTTAATCTAGCTTTGCAAATAAATGGACAATAAAACCAAAAAATGAAACACTGTGTAGTTTTTATTTTGTCCCGGACATGAGTCTAAAAATAATGTTATGGTGTTGAACTTGTCTTTAGCAAATTCTTTTAATACCGCGTATTTGATAAAACTGCAAACAGAGTTAGCACCCTTCTTTACAATTCCCTCAAGAATAGGGAACA
>NC_046661.1:31003013-31007030 GCF_010883055.1 Belonocnema kinseyi | reverse complement strand
AATCAAATTCACAGCATAGACTATTATTTTCAGAGAGTATTTGCTTTTTTAACTTCAAATAAATTTCAGCATTGTTTTTGTGATTAATTACTTCTTCGTTTATCTCTCAATTTGTCACGTTTCTGAAGCAAGTATTGCACACCTCCACCTGCCAAATTTTTTAAAGGCTGCTTATTTAAAATCTTTTTTTGAACATTTTCAACTCTTCTTTTGCCCAAACATAGAAAAGCACAAAAAAATTTCTTACAAATCGGAACATTTTCTTCGTCAGTAGGAGATAAATATATCCAGTGAATTAACCGTCCTAGTTTTTCACCTGCATTCGTTTGGATAGGATCCTTTCATTTTAACAATCCTCTGAGAAACACATTTTGTTCATTATAGTTCCCGAGATTCCAAAAAATTTGTATGTACTTTTTCTTTTTGCACATTTGAAAACTTTTGGTAACATTTTTCTCCACAGCAGGATTCAATAGGTTTGAAAGATCTCTCTGGGATTAGAACATCTTTAGCAATACCGCCTTTTTTAGTTTTAGACTTTGTAATGTATTCGTTTCCCTAAAGAAATAACAAATAATGCTATTAACTTTGTCATTAAAAATTTAAAATAATTACTTTAGACTATCTTCATATTATCGTACCTGATTTCTGGAACATTTTTTCTTATTTTTAATCCACGAATCTTCATTTCTAGTTCTTTTTCTACCTTGTTTCATTTTAATATCTTTTTCTTTTTAATTAATATTCTCTAAAATATCTCAAGAATCTCAATAATCTCAAAAAAAAATGCTTTTCCAAATATTATAAGAAACAATCACTTCGCTGATTCTATGCTTTATTTGTAGAATTTCAAAGAAGATGACAAAAAAAGTTACTGTTGTGCATTTGTTTTGTTCAGCTTGACTTAACCTTCACGTCGTTCGCTGCAGCGCGTACGTAGCCGGCCAGGCACGTTTTTGGGCAGCGTCAAGATTACCGCTTGGATTTTCAAACATTCATAATTTTTGAACTATTGATCCAATTGATCTAAATCTTTCCAGAAAACTTCTTTGAACCTTAATGAACAACTTTCTCACAGAAAGCTTTCCGTAGCTTAAAATTCGTTCGCTAAACGAGGCGCTTGAAGGTTAAAATTCATGATTTTTGTATTGCCCCAAAAAAAAATTAATAACTTTTTTGATTATTACAATATTCTCGTTTTTCTTTCTTAGATAGTTTCAGAAGACTTAAACACGTACTTTGTATTAGGGAAATCGAGAAATCATGAAAATTGGCTAAATTAGCGCGAGTTGAAGTGAAAAAAGATTGGAATTTTTCGTTTTCAAAATATCCACTTTTGACCAATTATCTCAAAAACTACAAAACCTATAAATTTTTGCAGAGGAAAAAAAGATGCGCCTTGAGATTCTCTACAAGTATCAGTCTTTAAAATTGAAATTAGAAAGCTTTTTAAAATTGACACTCAGGACAATACCTCTCAGGCTGAATCCGGCCGTGTCCCCTTTTGGTCGCCAGCGGTTCAATTGTAGTCACAGCAAATAAATTAGTTACATTTACCAGCAATTTATTTTCCAAGCAATAAAAGTAGTAGAGGTTACAATCTTTGTAGCTTGGAGATATTGGCAGAAATGAAATCTGAGCAGTGCTGCCAACAATCGCATCGAAATATCGCGTCATGTTTTCGATGATCGCCATTTTTGTCTGAACCTTTACGTATAATGTGTAAACACGTGGAAAATAGTGAAGACCATCGTATAGATCTTTAGGGCGTCCTCTCTCTAAGGCCTACGCTTAGGGCACCTTCTCACGGAGGCCTGTTTTGAAATAATCGTGGAATTAATATTTTTCGTAGGATTTCTTTCTAGTTATTTTGTTGGTTTATGGCAAATTTGATTGATTGATAACCTAGATGCGAACTCGATGTGTCAAATAAATTCAACGAATACTTCCAAACAGGCCTCCGTGAAAAGGTTCCCTAATTTGTATAAATACATCATCGTGACAATTCAGCTTGCCAGCGGGATGACTATAATTATATGAATAGTAAAAAATATAATATTAAATAGTAATATTACATAAGATTATATAATAGTAAGGATTACTTATTTAATAGTAAGACTTATAATTTAAGCAGTAACGCTTACTATTTAAAGTAGTAAACACACTTACTGAATGGATTATCTACCATCTAAACTTGTAGCGAGAACAAATAAAGTAGTAAGGACAACTGCTACCAATCTTGCGAATAAAAGTATTAGTCTCAACCACTTTAATAGCAGCGGCATATATTACAAACTAAAATAGTTGGGCCTACTACTTTGTCAGTTGCCCCAACCAACTAGTTTTTTAAGTGTATTGACGGAACGGATGCAAAACTTAAAATATATTACATTTTATACATAAAACAGACGACCGCGTTGTTGTGTTTCCGAGTGACACCCGCCCGCCAATATATTTTTCTCTGCAGTGGAATTACAAAATTCTGGTAAAATCTCCATTCTTCTGAATTTTCTTTGGACTTTCCATGTGAATTAGATTACAGTACATTTTGAGATTATAAAGAAACCTGCTAAAAGTACATGATAATATCGGTTATAATATGGTTAAAATTTACCACGTTAATCACTAGTATCTTTATGTCCACTGATTCCTGTGTTAATATTACACCTTTACGGTAAAATTGATACAAATATTGTGAAATTGCACTGGTAATCGCTGCAAGTTCACAATATACTTGTAGAATTAACGCATGATTCATAGTAAAACGTTTACAAACCGACTTGCAATTTTCAACCACTTTTTTTACAGTGTGGTCAATATTTGTTTGAGGGGGATATCTCTAAAACTTTTCATTTAGCAATATTCGAGCTTTGTACGATATTATAATGCACTAATATCACAGAAAAAATGAAGTTAAATTTTGTTGCTGTCGTCTGCTTTGGCATCCTTAGCAGCAAATGGAAAAGGGCAAAGTAAACGGAAAAAAAAATTCTTGAGGCGAACGAGTGAATCAAGAATATATTAAACTCAAAGAAAGTGTCCCCTTAGATTAGGTAAAATGTTTAGTTAGAAGAGTTAAACATTCAGTTACTTTATGTGAATTGTTCTCGTAAATCAGTTATTTGGACAAAATTGCTAAGTTCGAGAGTTTATTATTTTCGACAGATTATGTATAATTGTATTATCTTCAGATTAGAAAAAAATTTAGTTGTTATAGAAATATATTAACTTACAGTAGCCAATCTTTCGTCTGGTATCGCGAAAATGAATTTCCCTGAAATCCATATAATGCATTTGGAGGTCAAGTTTGTTGTTTTTACCGCGTTTTTTGATATTTCAATATAGTTATCGCCTACAATCGAAAAAAATGTAAGCTATTATTACCACATCAAGAACTCTATTTAATATTAACATTCGCGCACATTTTAAGTGGTAAAAATCGTTTAATTGTCCAAAGTAAATCTGAACTGTCACTGCTCCCGATTAGGCCTTACGCCATTTTATTTCGCTGCTCCCATAATGCACCGGCGCTCTTCTGATAATTCCTTCAGACACATATTCTTAATATCCCTATTATAGCTGTACTTATTAGAAGTTTGACTATACGATATTCCCTATATGGGGCATTATTCCTCAACTGCCCCAACTCAAAAAGTCATATTTTTCGATTGTCTCTAAATTCTGGGAATATGTTCGCCTACCCAACAGTAGATAATCCACAAACTTATAGACCAGGATTACCAACCCTCCCCAAGTGAGGGGGGGTTGAATTTTCAACCCCAATGCCTGCAGGGGTAGTTTCAAACGCCTGTAACTTCCTTTCTGATTACGCGATTTAAAATTTTTATGAGGGTTTTGGAAAGTGATTTTTACACGCTTTCATCCTATTTTATTATTTATAACAAAAAAAATTGATTAAAAATTTTTTTCAATAAATCAATTGTTTATTTAACTTTTTTCGCAATTTAGGCATCTACGATTTTTTTTAAATAGTCTCAAAAGAAAGCTTGACTTTTT
>NC_046661.1:30996635-31002913 GCF_010883055.1 Belonocnema kinseyi | reverse complement strand
CGCGGTATGCTGCCGCATAACGCCCGAGTGCGAGCGCGAGGACTCCCTCTACAACCGGCTCTATAACTCAATGAATTTCAATTTGTCCATTTTCTTATTAGATATTTTTCATAGTAATAAAGTCAAGCTTTCTTTTGAGACTATTTAAAAAAATCGTAGATGCCTAAATTGCGAAAAAAGTTAAATAAACAATTGATTTATTGAAAAAAAATTTTAATCAATTTTTTTTGTTATAAATAATAAAATAGGATGAAAGCGTGTAAAAAGCACTTTCCAAAACCCTCATAAAAATTTTAAATCGCTTAATTAGAAAGGAAGTTACAGGCGTTTGAAACTACCCCTGCAGGCATTGGGGTTGAAAATTCAACCCCCCCTCACTTGGGGAGGGTTGGTAATCCTGGTCTATAAGTTTGTAGATTAACTACTGTTGGGTAGGCGAACATATTCCCAGAGTTTAGAGACAATCTAAAAACATGACTTTTTGAGTTGGGGCAGTTGAGGAATAATGCCCCATATATGGAAAATGGTGAAGGATATTCATTTTCGCTGATCCAAGGATATTTCTAAATTCTGTCGTTCATTTTCAGCTAAATGTTTAGCTATAATAAGGAATAATATCCCTATCACCACTCAATTTCTTTTACCGTGTATGAGTGAATTCGAGCTATAAATCGAAACACCAGATTTAAAACAATCACAGGAAAAAGTTAAAATTTGCTGCAGGTAAGACTTGCAACGGTTAAAAATTAAACATATTCTCCGAAAATTTCACCGAGTTTACGAGAATAATTCTGATCTCGTCTACGGCCATTCCAAAGTAACCGATGGAACATTTGCTTGCATAAAAACTTGAAAAATCCGTATTTAAAACAACTATATCTTGTTGAAGCTACGCTACCTGTACAAAGATGCATGAACTTGTAATTTTCCAGATTCTAAAACTCTATTAAAGTAGATAATTTTCATGTTATAAAACGAAAAAGAGGGTAACGCATGGGACTCGTACGGGTCTCACTTCCAGACTTACTTTTCCTTTCAATCAGAACTCTGCAAATTGAGAATAGTTATAACACCAATTTTTTTTTTATAATGGATTTGTCTTTTGAAATTTTCTTTTTCTACATGTCAATTTCGAAAATATGTGAATTAGAATTTTGGATAAAATTCTTCTTTTAGGTAACGGATGGGACATAGCAAGGTAACGGATGGGGCATGTACGATCAGGAAGTTAGTTTGGAGGCTTTACAGATAACATATCTTCAATATGAACTAAGAATTGAAAGGAGTAGGATTTAAATAAGTTATGAAAGTTTTAAATCACTGGAAAAATGAATTTTATTGCCAAAAACTCAGGGTTAAAACGTTTATTCTACGTACATTCTTATCCACATCTATATCTATCAAATTAATACTCAGGTGGAAATGTCGGTAGTGTGCCGGAGTTCACCACCGACGCAGTACTGGCCCAGTACTGCCCACCAGTACAGACAGCTGGTGGTTCGCCCAGTACTGGCAGAACGTTGGCTGCACAACCGGGGTGAGACTATGCCAGCAATACAAAAATAGACTTTAAAAAAAAACACATCTACAAATGTTGTCAGGGTGTTTTGAAATGTCGAGAAATTGACTATACAATTAAGGTGAAAACATTTTTTTTCTATTACTTATTTTAAGGAAAATATTTTAAGTTCCACCTCCATGAAAAATTTTAAATGTTCAGAAAAAATTACATTGGATATATGCCTTAATCGTTGTAAAATAGTCTAAAACACCTAAAAACCAAAACTTTACACGAAGGTTTAAAGAAAATTGTTAACCATTAGCGTTACAAATTTTATTTGTAATATAATGTTCAAAAATGTAATGCATGTATTCATTCTGAGCAGTGCCATTAACAAGTATTGACAAAATACTCGCAGTCAATTATTATTTATTTTTTAAATACCTTTTTTGTTATATCTTTAGATTATAGAAATAGTGGGTGTTAAAATTAAACAAATAATTTCAAAATTATATTTTTGTAATTATAAATAATATTTGGACGATATGCAGTCGTATGATGATGAATGAATGGTCTTTAAAACAATTAAGTCATTTTTTATCATTTTTAAAATTAACTCCGGCATTTTCGTACGCCAGCGGTTTGCTAGTATTGCGTCAGTGCTGGCACGCTAGTACCGCCAAGAATTACAAGCCAGTACTGGCACAGTACAGTCAGCCAGTACTGGAACTCCGGCAGGCTGTACTGGGCCGGTGGTGTATTTCCACCTGGGATAATATCACCCTATTTCTTTATTTAATCTTCAAAATCACTTTCGGAGTACACATCGCTGTATTTTAAACCTATATGTGTTGTAAGGTGCTTAAAATATACTTCGGGTCCGCAAGGGAAAATGGTGAGTTCATGCAGCGTAGACTTTGAAGTTTGCCCAACAAGAATACGATAATTGTTAAATTTTTTGAAATGATGGAATGGGCTTAAGTCTAAGACAGTCCTGCATTCTTTTAGCGTCACTTGCACTTTTAAAACATTATTCCACCTCGCATCAAGGAATTTTTTATTCTCTAAGGTATCTTCAGTCGTTACATAAAAAACGGCCGTTTTTACAACATTTGTTCGCAACAAGATAATAATCTTTGGCGGATTTGGTCATCTGCTCTTTTTTAGGAACTGATGCCATTATCTGTAAAAAAGTCCAAAAATTACATTAATGTGAATCATGGTATGATAAATGTGTTTATAACTTACCAAAATATGGGTGAAATAAGGTCAGAACGACGAACAATAATAATTTCACAACTTCAATGAGTTCAAAAAGAAACTAGAAAGTTTTTATCAGCTCACTAACAGAGTTATGGCATTCGTAAACTTAAGATGTCAAACGAAAGGCTTTGAAATGTCGAATGTCCCACCCGTTACCACCCCCCTGTGTCCCATCCGTTACCACTTTTTTAATATTCTCCAAGTATTATAAACATTTTTTAATTAACTATGATGGGTATTATCTTAAACTAACTTTAGGTCTCAAATTTTGTATCTCTTAGTACATACTAAAGAAAATAAAATAAACTTTTCTATTATTTTGGTAACGGATGGGACCACTCATACCGAATCTTAGAAGTTCATAAAAAAGAAATTGCAAACCAAATAATTTTTCTGTAATCTATATGAATAAGCAAACAAATAATTGTACACTTCATTGAATATTTTACATTAATAATCCAGTACTTTTACTAGTTACGACAAGTCCACAAAAATACCATAAAAACCATAGGTACTTTGGGTCACTTGATGCCCTGAACATATATTGCTGAAAAATAACCTAAAAACAAATATTTTGACAAAAAATGTTCTGTTCCACAAGTAATGAACTTTACAGGGTGGACACGCTGGGACTTACATACATGGGGAGTTGAATGCTACCCGAATTGCACAACAGCAGGGGAAAAGCCATTATACAGGGGTATTTTCATATTTCGCGCCTTTGAAGTTTTATTCGAATCGGCCATTCCGTCAAGTCCGTGCATCTTCGGATCAAGTTTATGATAGTTTCCATAGTTGCGTTCGAAACTTCAAACGGATACAAGTGTCAAAACAATATAGGTTATGTTATATTGTAATTACAAGTAATAAAAGTGTTTAAATAATAATGTGGTGAGATATGTGAACTGATAAGTAAACACCATTTTTTTCTGTGCCAATAACATTATAGAATGGCTGCTGAGTGACAAATACTATAAAATAGTAATAATATTCTGCGCTTGCAGTAGGGAAAGAGTGAATGGTGTTTAACGCTTATTTTTACTGCATAAAAATGTATGTTATGAACAAACAGGATATGTTTCAAATAAAGTGAATGAAATATTACATGCGTAAATTTTAAATTGACATTGCCTACATTTACTAACGGCGATTAGGGCAGACCACGGACATAGGAAACACGGGACTAGGCATGTCATTGAGGGGTTGATGCAATGACGGGGGAGGTCCGCCATCGTTTGATATCCCGCGACAAACATGGCAGCGCCCACATGTTTATATTTTCATGCACAGTTTGTTGGCAAAAATGCTGGTGCGCATAATCAAGTGGCACATCGTAAGATGGCAGCTCTCCCCACTCATGGAATTCTCCCCCCTCCCGTGGATTCAACCCCGCTCGCCCAAGTTAGGATGGCATGCCTATCTCGTGTTTTCTATGTCCATGGGGCAAACAGCTGAATCTGAACGTAACCGTTTGAAGTTTCGAACCATGGACATAGGAAACACGGGACTAGGCATGCCATTCTAACTTTGGCGAACGGGGTTGAATCCACGGCAGGGGGGAGAATTCCATGAGTGGGGAGAGCCGCCATCTTACGATGTGCCATTTGATTATGCGCACGAGCATTTTTGCCGACAAACTGTGCATGAAAATATAAACATGTGGGCGCTGCCATGTTTCGCCGGACATTAAAAGGTGGCGGACCTCCCCCCTCATTGCATCACCCCCGCAATAGCATGCTTAGTCCCTTGTTTCCTATGTCCATGTTTCGAACGCAACCATGGAAACTATCATAAACTTGATCCGAAGATGCACGGACTTGGCCGAATGGCCGATCCGAATGCAACTTTAAACGCGCTAAATATGAAAATACCCCTGTATAATGGCTTCTCCCCTGCTGTTGTGCAATTCGGGTAGCATTCAACTCGCCACGTATGTAAGCCCCAGCGTGTCCACCCTGTATATGGAATATCTGAATTGTTAAATATTGCAATTTTTAACATTTTTATTTTAACAGTTTGGGTTATCTTATTTTGGAATGGCCGTCGACTGCATCACGTTGAAGTGAGCAAATTTCGGTAAAAAATGTAGAATCAGTTTGAGATCGCACGAACAAAAATTCTCTTACTGATATATCTGAACTTATAAATCTGAAGTTATGCTGAATAGCGCTGGCATCGTAATTGTCGCTACACTTCCAATAAAAATGGAGTGATTATAAAATTATGAATAAAGATGTTTTTAAAGAGAAGAAAAAAGAGAAAAGATTATCCAGGCTTGTAATGCTTGGCGGTACTGGCTTGCCAGTACTGGGGCAGTACTGGCAAACCGCTGGCGTACGAAAATACCGGAGTTAATTTTAAAAATGGTAAAAAATTATTTAATTGTTTTAAAGACCATCTATTTATCAACATACAACTGCATATCGTCCGAATATTATTTATAATTAAAAAATATAATTATGAAACTATTTGTTTAATTTTAACACCCATTATTTCTATAATGTAAAGATCTAAGAAAAAAGGTATTTAAAAAATATGTAATAATTGACTTTGAGTATTTTGTCAATACATGTTCATGTCACTGCTTAGAATGAATACTTATATTAAATGTTTAAACATTATATTAATTAATTGTTTCTGTGATCACTTGTTCACTACTCGAACCCTCGCTAGATCAAAAAAGAAGAAATACAATGTGAGAGCGTAATAAATAATATTTGCAATTTTAGTGTACATGGGTATATTAAATTTCGTATATGTTTACTAAATTCATTACCTTTTGTAATTTTAGTGTACTTACGTATACTAAATTTATTAAGTGTGCACTAAGTTTCTTTTACGTATATGAATTTTATAGTTTCTGTATACTAAAATTCATATACGTGTTTAATATATTGGGCTGCGCAAGCGCGTTTCGATTTACGCGGTCGTGCAACCTGGCCGTCAGCAGGCTCGCTTTGAGGTTGCTTGTGCTGGTATACACTGTTAGAAAAATCTGTACGAGGTTTAATATACATGTGTGTGAAGCAAATATGCACTACTGCTACTGAAATTTAGCATACATTAATGTAGTGAATTTAACATACATGTGTATTAAATTTAATATACAGGTCAATATAGCAATCTGCGTGAAAACTCAACGTGTTTTGATTACTTTAAATCTTTTCAAATATTCTCAATTAAATTAATAATCTAGAATTTGTCGACTGAATTGTTATTTATTATGAAAGTGCAATGTACGGGTAAAACTTTTTCCTAATTTCGCTTTAAATAGCCAAAATTTTAGGCGAAGGCAGCTAATTGTAGGTTAGGTCTGTTATTTATTTGCTTAATTGAACTTTTTGACTGGAAATCCAATTTTATTTCTGGTTAACATGAAGAAGGTATTATGTTTTATTATTTACAATCAAACATTACTGCTAAACTTATTTTGAATTTGTGAAAAATGGAATTATCTGATTTTTCTTGTAAGTGATTAACATGAATGTATATGAAATTTATTATAGTCGCCCTT
>NC_046661.1:30992921-30996535 GCF_010883055.1 Belonocnema kinseyi | reverse complement strand
GTATAGAGCTCCAAGGAGATTATGTTGAAAAATAAAAAAAAATTTACCCAAAAAAAATTGTTTTTATACTTTATTCTAAGGATTTATTGAACTACCCTCGTAACTTAGGTAGGCTGATGATATACATTGCATATTACTATTCGAACATATCAACGTAGTAGGCCCAAACTCACTTTCGAATATTATATTTAATACATATAATATTTATTAGAACATGTCTGAGTTTATTGATACCGAATAGGATTAAGATTTTATCATTATATTTCATTTCTGCAGCGTTCCTTTTTACCTTGTGCACCATGTTAATAAATTTTTATACTGCAAAAAGTATCACCCAAAATTTATGTACATTATACACACAATGTAAAAAATGGTGATACTGAAATACTGAATAATGTTGATTTGTACAACAAAGAAAACTGGGTACATTTCTAATTTTAATTACATTTATCGTCAATAAATGTAGAAATATTTAAATAAAATAATTAAAACTTTAGTGACTATTGGAAATTTATATTGAAAAGTTAGTCGCCCCAAGCACCCTGACAGATATTTCGTATCTGCAGTGCTGCTTGGGTCGGAGAGGAGAGCATCAAGTACGCGTCTACCACCACCCTCGCTCTCCAGCCGAAATATTGGTACACGCTAAACATGTGTTCCTGGCGGGAATTTCCTCTGGATGGGCATGTCTGACTCAAGTTCCCTTAGTCGACACGTCGCACTGCAGGCTGACTGTCCAGTGGCTAGACTGGAATGTAACGCTCGGATTGACTAGTTTCTAGACAGATCATCTAATCTAATTTGATACAAAAATTAATAATTAAATAATATAATAATTTTTTATTACCTAAAACTTTAATATATAGATTTTGAAGATAATTGAAAATACAAAAAAAGTTTGTGCACACAAAAAAATTGAGTTTCCGCAAATCTTGTACATATGCCGGGAGTCGAACTTGTGATGTGTAATTTCATATTATTTTGCTGTGACTTTGCCGCGTAGCCTTATTACACTCAGCCATATAAAAGTTTTTAAAAAAAGTCACTTTTGTGGGATATGAATTTCCATTCATCGCATCGTATTATTTATTTCAATATAACATGAACGATTTTTAACATTCAAAGTGTTTTATAAGTAAATAAATCATTGAAAATAATGAGGATTTTTTTTAGTATACTTGCGATTCAGTTACGAAATCATTATTGCTTATTATTTTAAACAATTAATACGTTATGCTTAATTTTAATTTAACCAATCAATAAATAATTACGATAGATTATTTATGTTGAAATTTGATTTTCTTGAATATTCTAAATATAATACGTAGCATTATGTATATTAAAATTATTAAAAATTTAATATAAATTTATCACAACACCTTTGCAGCTTCAGTTTCTCAAAACCTGCCGAAGGGCGCACCTCGAAAGTTTCCCTTCGGGCAATTTACACCCAGCGTGTATACGGCGTCACAAAATCCGGAGAAACAGAACAATCTAAATGTGAATAAATGTTATTTTATTTTAATAATTGTGAAGTTCATAGCGTACGCTTTGCATGTGCTGACTGATTTAAACTCACGTGCGTCTTACTGCGCTATGCTATTCATTATTAGTTCCAAATATTAATAAAAATTTTTATTTTTTACATATACTTGATGAAAAATGTTGACACATGCGAAAATTCAACGTGCTCGGAACATAGAAGCTCTCTACAAGAAAACTGCGGAACATAACGCCGAAGACGCAGAGAGCGACACGGGTGATGACGAGCACGAACGCAGCCCAAATAATTCATAGACAAATTCTAAAGAAAGGGAAGATACCGAAACTTAATTATGATATTTGTGTGAACAAATTGTTTTCCAGTTTTTCAATAATACTTTGATTCTGAATAAAAAGTGACATTGAAAAATTCTGAAATTTTATATATCATTTTATCGCAAAACCCGAAAAATGTAGTATTTTTACAAACATTTACACTTTTCTAATAACTTCATTAATTTTAAACCATTTTTTTGATTATGTTGGAAGTTCAAGTAAATAACGGCTTTTTAGAAAAAACATGATTTTTCCAAAAAACTTGTACAGATACTTTTGTTTATTTGGAAATATGTATATGTTTTTTTATAATTACCACTTTTAAACTGGTACCATTCAACTCTTAAGGATTTTTTCTATAAAATCTTTATAAAGAGTGAAAATTGATCGATTAGGAACAAATATATGAACTGTCAAAGTTTGCCGGGTGCACCTAACCCAGCGGTGTATACCTCGTTAGTAAACTATATTGTTTATACCACGGGTTAAATATGTAATAGTGTCCATTTAATTATTACCTGAGTATTGATGCAATTATGTATTGTAATTTTATAAATCTTCCATTTAAAAATTATTGCTTTTTTAATTCACCCGTGTAATTTCTTAAAAGTTCAAACCGCGATTCTATCTAAACCTACACTGTTAGAAAAATCTGCGCTAGATTTAGTATACATGTAATGGAAGCAAGAATGCACAACACGAAATTAAATTTAGTATACCAGCGTACATTAGATATAGTTTATGTATACTGAATTTAGTATACACGCATATGAAATTTTGTATACGCATATACTAAAGTCAGTATACATGTATACGAAATTGAGTATACGCATATACCAAATTTAGGACACGCGTATACTAAATTGAGCACAGGCTTATAGTAAGTTTATTGCACGTGTATACAAATTTTAGTAAATGTAAACTAATGGCAGAGACCTGGTAAAAAATTTTTCATCCTTTCGAAAAAAGTTTGCATAAAATTGTTTGACTCCAAATATAAGAAAAACAATTAATATCAATGAAAATTTGTATTATTTGTTTTCCTTGTAAGATGAAAATCAAATATTTTTCTAAAACTTTTTCCGAAAGGATATAAATGTGCATATAAAAATTAAAGGATAGTAAAGTAATTCGTGACGTTTTTTTTTACAAATATTAAATATTAATAGAATTATAGGTATTATAGGTATTATAATAAATATTATTTATTAAGAATTACAATTTCACCGACACACAAAAAAATTGTTTGATCCAAGACGAGACTTATCTTTTACGATGCATTTTGACGTGCTGAATCGAAATAAAAGAAATAAATCAAAGTATATATGAACGAAAAGATTTTTCGAATTTTAAAATATTGTGTACAGTTTTTCACGAACTCTATTGAAAGTAATTGAATTTTGCAATGAAATACTGAGATAAGGGAAGTTTTTCATCCTTAATTTAATGTCAGTAATTTTAAAACATTCAGTCTATTTTCCTATCCAAATTCTTTTTTTAGCGAATTCTTCAGTATTTTCCGGTTTTAAGAGTGATTCCCGGAGGTATTGTGGATCCATTTATATCCTTTTCTACTCCGATTGCGTAGACACTGAGTTTTTTATCATCGAATTGTAAACAAAATAGTTGAAATGACACAGCATTATTTAAATCATTTACCTGAATTGGAGGCTCGTTTTCGTTCTGGATTAGGTCATGCCTCGTTAACCAACAGGTGAATTGGCTGGTACAATGATCTATTCCAACTATTCAATACATTCTTAAAAATAATATTAAATTTAATATACGCATGTGTA
>NC_046661.1:30989200-30992821 GCF_010883055.1 Belonocnema kinseyi | reverse complement strand
ATTCATTTACAGCGTCTCCAACTATATTCACACGAACATAGCCCTGTCATAGCATTGGACCGCATCTCGTTTCAGATCTGGGATCACTGGACTCCATCGCCGAGTCCACTGGGATTCCTTGCTCCCTTGCACCTACATTTACTCAATAACGTTTGACCGATCCAGCAGACCTAGACAAGACCACGAAACAAAGTCGTCGCAAATCGAGACGCTATCTGCGGCCTGAGCTAAGCTATAATATCAACTAGATTCTAATAGAGAGAACCATGTTCTTGCGTGGCCTTGGAATGTTGCGAATCCGACCCTAATTCAGCTAAAATTGGATACTTCATTAATCGTATCTCCCTATCCCTTTGTCTTAACCTAAGAGTAACACGATCCCAATTGTTAGCTTTTAAATTATATATGCTAGATACCTTACAACTTATAGATTTCACTTTCCTTTATTCCAAACTTTTGAGAAAAATACGATCATTCGTTTGAAGTCCTATATGTATGTAACTTTATTACATAATCCAAAATAAGGCATTATAGCCTTATGAACAGGGAGGAGGGGCTATGTAATTCAAAAAATTACCCTTAGATAAATTATAGATACCTCCTAAATAATCTCTCTTTTTTCCTTTTTGGATTATTCTCGACGCGTATAGCGATTATACCGTACGCTGCACGGAGAAACCTTTTGCTGCAATATTTGCTAAAAATCAGACTAGATTTTACTATTTTCAGTTTGCAATGGAGGGATATAGCTGAACTTTTGTAATGTTTACTACTCCGAGTAGTAACTAGTAACTATATGTCGAACTACAAAATTCATTGGAATAAAATTTTAAAATATTACATTTATTTTTACAGAGGATTGCAATATTTGCAAAAGACTACAGTAACGTCGAGAGAGACCGGCGCACTGATTTAGCAGGCGACTTAGTGAAAATTGGCGCAGTCAGATTAGCAGACGAAAAAAATATACCCAACATGTTCCGCGTCGCTTTGAAGATTATGATACGTATTAGTTTACACGAGCATACCATGTAAATGCATACTTATTTATTATGGGATTTTGAACTCTTTCGTACTATTATATTTAATTAAAATGCAATTGTACAGTACACATGATTATATATAGTTTATACATCATTATATACATGCAGGAATATTATATTACAAGCTGAAACAGAAAAATGTGATTAAAGTAAAGCTGGTGGGAATCGAACACGGGTCTCCAACGCGGCAGCAAGGCGATATTCCATTCGGCTAAGCTAGATAATGAGATCCAGAAATGTATCGCCCTTATGAAGTAAATGCTAGCACTCAAATTGATTTCCATTAAATTATTCATTAATTGTTCACAGTGATGGCATTTTTTAAATTCTAAGCACTATATCTTAACGTAATCACATATCCTAATATCGAGGTTGAAAAATAATTTTTTGCTCTCTGTGGAAAATTTGTTTTTCAATTGTAACTTTTCGAATTATCCTAATTTATTATAATAAGGATCTTTGCATCAAAGCAAGTTGAGTGATTGATAAATTTAAGAAATTTCAGTAGAGCGTTGGTCAGCTGACATCGTTTACGCTCGGCTGCGCTCGGTTCAACGCTGGGCTCGCTTACTAAGTCACTTACTAATACTCGAGAGTGATCTTCCGAATTTGTCTTACTCCATAATACAAAAAAGAGAAAGTGTTATAGTATAATTCATATTCCTACAGACAATAGCAATTCTTCTTACAAACTTAGTCTTTTATGTTATTTTAGGTTCTTATTACTTCTACTCTTTTTATATAATTTAATTATGTGTCTACTGAATTAGCCTATCTAGAATTTTACTATAAAAAATACGAAGACTTCGTATCATCAATAAGAAAATTTCATGTAAAAATAGCATATCTTACAATTATTGTATTAAAATATAAGAATTATCGCCTTGGTCCCTCGATTATAATCTAATTGTCATTTTTCCAGTACAAAGTTTCTCACTGTGTATCTAGCATATGACACGAAACTTCAAGTGAGAAACCGCGAGTTGCGCATGCGCTCTTACACCAAGTTAAATATCTGGATATTTTAGTTTAACTTGTTAGATATAGGAAAAAAAAATTTATATACACCTAACGTCAAAACAAAAGTCGAGTTAATATCTGTATCTTAGTTAGATCGTATAGGGACCTAATCTATCTTTCCAAAACTGCTGCCGCCACCGAAAATTGCGGCGTCCTTGGCAAAAATATGGTGAGCAAAGCTCGAAATCGATTGGAAACAACACAAAATATGTTAAAATTATAAATGCTGGCATAAGTCATACGCATTTTTAAATCATTTTATGCGATTTAGAACAAATTTATGCATGGTAAAGGAATGGTTCAAAATGTATACGACTATAGAAGCATTTTATAATTTTACACTTTACTTTGCATTGTTTTCAATGGATTTCGAGCTTCGCTCACCATACTTTTGCCACGGTCACCGCAATTTTTCGGCTAATCAGCGCCATTGAAAGATGATTAGGTCCCTATTATCTGATAATTTTATATCTAGCCTTTGACATCCATTTTTCTCGGTGTTTCTATGCAATTATTTTTAATTTAACAGTTTTTTGGCTTCTAAAATTCATTTTTACTAAATAAATAAGAGCAATGGCTTTTAAAATAAATTCGTTATACTTTAAGGACTCTTACTTACGGACAGTTCCTGAAAGTATGGGAAATGAAAAGGGACATACCGGAAATGGCTACAAAAAATAGCGCTGACCGAAACGTCACCTCGCTTAAAATACTGTGACAAACAAAAGGCTGTTCACTCTTGAGTTGAGACTCGAGTGATCTAAATACTCCTAGCTTTACTCTATGGCGACTCTAACATGAGCGTCCGCAGCCCATGTGGAAAAATTTCGTGTCGCTGTACACCTTCTGTCTAGTCCAGACATGCCCAGCTAGTGGAAATTCCCGCCAGGAACACATGTTTAGCGTGTACCAATATTTCGGCTGGAGAGCGAGGGTGGTGGTAGACGCATACTTGATGCTCTCCTCTCCGACCCAAGTAGCACTGCAGATACGAAATATCTGTCAGGGTGCTTGGGGCGACTAAATTTTCAATATAAATTTCCAAAAGTCACTAAAGTTTTAATTATTTTATTTCAGTATTTCTACATTTATGGACGATAAATGTAATTAAAATTTGAATTGTAAAAAGTTTTTCTTTGTTGTACAAATCTACATTATTCAGTATTTCAGTATCACCATTTTTTACATTGTGTGTATAATGTACATAAATTTTGGGTGATACTTTTTGCAGTATAACAGTTTATTAACATCATGCACAAGGTAAAAAGGAACACTGCAGAAATGAAATATAATGATAAAATCTTAATCCTATTCAGTATCAATAAATTCAGACACGTTCTACTAAATACTATATGTATTAAATATAATATTCGGAACTGAGTTTGAGACTACTACGCTGATATGTTCGAATAGTAATATATAATGTATATCATCAGTCTACCTAAGTTATATCCCAATACATACGAGGGTAGTTCAATAAGTCCTTAGAATGACCAACAGATGGCGCGCGAATCGCTCCAAATCATCTGTTTTCAGTCAGCACCACTCCCGACTAGAT
>NC_046661.1:30979665-30989100 GCF_010883055.1 Belonocnema kinseyi | reverse complement strand
TCAGTCATTTACATCGTCTCCTACTATATTCACACGGACATAGCCCTGTCATAGTATTAGACCGCATCTCGTTTCAGATCTGGGATCACTGGCTGAGTCAGGTGCCACGGCGCTTACATCAACCATGCCCGATTCTTCAAGCGAGGGCCGTTTTGCTGCGGTCGATACGGCAACAACGCACCCCATCGGACACACTTTCGCATACTACCAACTGCAGTACAACACATAGTTACTGATATCCTAGCTCGTTCCGTCCGTGGTGCGATCTGGCAACGTCGCACGATCAGTCGCTCGCTCGAAAGGAAAGAGCTGCGCACTCACTCACACACTGCGGAGGTGGGAAAGGAACAAAACTGCTCTTTCTTATTTCCCTTGATTTATGCACATGTAGCATGGAAGGCGCCGAAATTGGAATATTACGAGCGATGAGGCGGCGCTAAATGACTGACGACATCAGTTATGAACGATGGAATGTTCCATGCTAAATTGCTAAGTCTATATAACATACTATAGTGGACTAAGAGTTCAGTTAAGTACTATATAGTGGATAGAGCGCGGTTATTTTGAATGATTATATTAGTATGTATAAATTATCTTAGTATATGATTATATTATATCATTAGTAATTATTATGTAGCTTTTGGAGAATCCCTTTTCAATGACGCAAATTAATCGAGAGTTAAAAGTTTAGAACTCAACGTACTTTTGCGTAACGAACCAAGTTTAAAAATTGAAGTAATAATTCTATGTGCAACTTACCAAGAATGCATTCATTGTAAGATAGGTGTCAAAGCAAAAGAGAAAATATTTGCAGTGTATAGCGTGCTTTCCATGCTTCAATCATAAACGATTAAACGGATGTCCTTGAAAGTACAATTACGTAACCTGAAGGAAAATGTGTATAAAATATTGGCCAGTAAAGCTCAACATTCAATTACTATATGCTAAATAACAATCAGATGTTATCAAATTGAAGTCCAAGCAGGAACGAGTTTGATCAATTGAAGAACAATTAGGGCCGATTTCACTAACTCTCATTAAATCGTTAATCATTGATTAACCTGATTTAGTGAATACTTTGCGTTCCATCATTATTTTAATCATGATTAGGGGAAGATAATGACGGGTTCACTTAACCGCCCAATAATGGCTGGTTATGGAGTTTAATCACTGATTAAAGTAACATAACCCCGAAATTAAAGTGCAAGTGCAGTATACAGGAAGGAAATATGGCTCTGTTTTATGATGATATTTTATCCTCATATGATGATTATGAAATGCTTAACCACGTTCAGAGAAGGCCACGAATATTTAGACACAATTGCCACTTCTCTTCTATTACACTTGCCACTGAAACACTCGTAACCTCAAACTTTGGGAATATTATCATATACTAATATGGCGCCGAGTTTTCATGAAGAATTTCGTTCTAATCAATCAGTGTCGCCGTTACTACAGAAAGACCTAGAAATTAGACCTTATTACGAACAAAGTATATGATTAGATAACCAGAGGTTGTAAATGTTTGGTAGAACGCATCGCTGGTTAACACTGATTTAATCATTGATTGCAAAATAATCAGAGTTAGTGAAATTGGTCCTTAATCAATCAAACTCGAACACGGCCTATGATGTGTGAAAGTGAGAATCATTTTTCCATGAAGAATAGATAGGAGACCAATCTGTAATGCATGGACTTCACCAAAAACGGTCACTTTTCTTTTACCAGAAGTACGCACACACATGTGCAAAATCACACTTACGTATAGTTCAAAACTTCCGAGCGTGACGTGCCAACCGCGCTTGAAAAACATGTGACAGCCTCCATTGTTTTGTTTTCACAGATCGCTTGAACAAATAAATAATTAATAATCAGACAGGAGTTTGTGAAATGTTTGTGGAATAAAAAATTATTCGCTATGGAAGAGGTCAAATTACTTTTACCAACACTATGCGTGCGACAGGTATTCGACGCGTTCGGGTTGTAAAGATAACCTTGAGTAAATATGAAAAAAATATTTTTTAAATTAACGTGTAAATTATTTACCATATCATGATTTTAAATAGAATTATAAGCATTCAATAACGACGCGTCGGCAATGTGCAAAATGCATGTGCACTCCTTACCAAATGGGGAAAGAAAATAAAGGACGACGATTTTTTAAAGTGCCTAAGGTAAGAAATAGTGATGCCGTCCCAGACGAGAAATATCGAGTCTGGCTCGCTGAGCCAATTCCTCGGTTCGCCTCGTCAATTTCTTCCTCGTCCCGTCTAGTCCTTACTCGGTCTCGCCTCGCTTTTTCCGAGGAATGGAACAGATGTGCGCTGGTGGAGCGGGCAGCTCGCAGGAGCATTCTTTTGCCAGTCTGTCGCGCTAATACTAATTAGCGTTCTTTAATGAATAGTTAAAGTCTAAATATGCTTACAAATCATATTTTTTTGTCCGTTACTGATTAATTTCATATCAAAAACGACTATTTTTGGATAATTTCACAGATTTCACTTTACTGTATCAGTATATCTTTTTTTCCAATGAAACCTTTATTCTGCCAATTATAAGAATAGAATATATGAAATAAAAAGGTAAAAATATAGATATATTATCAAGTCATGTGGAGTTTAGAGAATTCAAAACTAATTTTATTTTTTATTTTTCGAAGTACAATTTCAAAAATATTTGTCGGGACATTTCTAAATTCGAATGTGCGTAACTACTTGCACAAAGTCTTAAGTTTTTAACTAACAGTCGATTTTATAATTCACTCTTGTGAAATTCATGTATCTTTATTTTGTATATTCATATATGTAAAATTGTATATTCATGTATACAAAAAATTTTATAATTTGCAAACGCATCATCACTGACAATTTTTCTTTGGAGACCCTTATTACGTTCATATCTGAAAGTACGGCTAAGTCGGAATAAAATAAAAAAAAGTTTAATCGCAGAATTTTGGAAAAATCGTAAATGTTGTTTTTGTTTATTATTTACCGTAATGAGACGACAAATTTTTCAAAGAATTGATCGGGTTTTGTAAATTAAAAAGATCTATCATAGAATAGACACGCTTTAAAAAATTTCAAGAAATTCACAATGATTTCAATCTACGTATAGCAGAGCTGGCCACTTCAAGCAGGTGCTGGCTGCCACGACAACTGTATGACTGCCACCAAGTTTTTCTGTTATTTTTTTCTTCATTTTCCAGGAATCGAGCGAAGGGTTACGATCACGGTAAATTACGTCTCGCCGTCATTCACGACGGGGCGTCTGAAATTTTGTACTTGAATTTACAATACAATTCATTTCCAATTTCAATTTAATTTTTAATTTACAAAGTGAATCAAATTTTTCTGCAATTTAAACCTCGAATTAAAGCTTTAAAAAGGTGGAAAAATTTTAAGAGTTTTGAATTAAAATTCAGAAAGAATAAAGAAAAACGAGGGCCGCCGAAATCCCTTCTTCTTTATTTTGAAGAGTAGCTTTACTCTATAATGAGCTTGAAGGGCTAGGAACCAGTTGAACAAGATTTATTTGGGCCAGTTTGACCTAGTCTCTTGGCTGCCTTCTGGTGAACCCTGATGTATAGGACTGCACTAATATTTAAGATATTTTCGTGTTTTATAATTATTACAACAGATTTCTAAAATATTTCACAAATACTTCAAAGAATTGATCAAACTTTTTTAATATATCTAAAAACTTCACAAAGAACTCAATTTTTCTCCAATCTTAAAACATTAAACAAGGTTTAATATAAATTTCAAAAGCTAACATAGACTTTACACGCTTTAAAAGATTTTAAGAAATTCACAGATTTTAATCTGTTTGAAGGATTGCACAAAGATTAAAAACATTTTCATGTTTTTAAATTATTACAACAGATTTTTAAAAGATTTCACAAATATTTCAAAGAATTAATCGGGTTTTGTAAATATCTCTAAAAGTTTCACAAAGAATTCAATTTTGATACAATTTTAAAAAATTAAAAAAGATTTCACATAAATTTTAAGATCTATCATAGAATTTACACGCTTTAAAAGGTTTCAAGATATTCACAAAAATTTTAATCTATTTATAGGATTGCACAAATATTAAAAATATTTTCATATTTTAAAATTATTACAACAGATTTCTAAAATATTTCACAAAGATTTCAAAGAGTTGATCAGGCTTTTTAAATATATCTAAAAATTTCACCAATAATTCACTTTTAGTACAATTTGAAAGGATTAAAAAAGGTTTCACATAAATCTCAAAATCTAACGTAGACTTTACACGCTTTAAAATATTTCAAGCAATTCGCAGATTTTAATCTATTTAAAGGAATAGATTTCAAAAAATTTATCAAGTTTTGTAAATATCTCTAGAAGTTTCACAAATAATTCAATTTTGCTACAATTTTCCAAACGTGTTTACAGATAAAAAAATATCGTGTTTTATATAAAATGTATTAGGATGGAACATATAATCTGAAAATATATAATTCAAAAAATCTACTGGTTTATTAAATAAAAATTTCTCTTGTTTCAACGTCTCGGGAACAAAATGGTCTATAACGAAGGGTCTTTCGTTCTGAGCTGAGGTGTTTCCGATTTATAAAATATATTATCTTCATACAGGAATATACAAATATACATACATGAATTTCGTAGGGGTGAATTATAAAACCCATTCTGTGATCATCGTATGAGTTTATGAGTATTATTACTGACTTATTTGTTACTTAGTACTTATTATACATTCAAATTAGGCATCACAACATTTTAAAATTCTAATTTAAAATATAAAAGATTAAATTGGTGGTAAATTCGTTAAACTTCAAAGGACTTAAAAATATGAATATCTTTTCAACTTTCTTTTTCATATATTCTGTTATATTGGCAGAATATATTAAAAACATAGCATACTAATAGAGTGAAATTTAATCTTTGAAAAAGTCAAAGCATGTTCGTATTTGATATCAAATTAATCAATAATGGCCAAAAAATTATATATATATAATTAGATTTTGACTTTAAGTATAGATTAAAGAACGATAATATTAGCATTAGCAGCGTGTCAGGGTGGCAAACGAATGCTGCGAATGCTTCCGCAAGCAGTTCTCTCTGATAGCGCGCATCTGTCGCATTCCTCGGAAAACCCGAGGCGAGAAACGAGGAAGGACACCACGGACGGGGAAGAATGAGACGAGGCAAAACGATACGAGAAATACCGAAACAAGCAGGTATGTTTCGTCCCGACTCGTCTCGTTCCTCGGGATTTCTCGCTCGGCGGCAGCACTAGTAAGAAAATAGTTTGCATATACATCGGCATTTTTCAATAGATATCTACTCTGAATATTGGGATTAGTCAGCATTACGGTGAAGTAATGAGAAGTCGAAAGGTGTTTGGAAATCCAGATCTTCAGTTTCCTAATTTGTAACTGTCACAGACTTGTTTATAGTTTCGTTAATTGATTCATTAAATTTATATTATTCAGAAAGAAGCATTTATATTATTCAGAAAGATAGTGTGCCACACATGTATATTTGATGTTACCTAGGATGATGTTCTATTTTGTGAGACTTGTCGACACTTAAAAGTCCTAAATCCGTGTGCTCAACTGGAGAAGTCAGAAGCCTACGCAAGACCTTCTATTCCCTATACCTTTTTTATTTCTGTTTCGACATATTTTTTATTTTCGTAACGGCGGCGCCAATATTTTCCCTACGAATATCTCTCCTAAAGCCGTAAAATGCGGATCAGGGAGGACGCAAAAGGACAAGAAGCTCTCCTTTCGTCCCCAAATACAGCCAGACAACTACAAGGAACGTTGATAGCCGTTTCTCCCTATGGCGACCGCATGCGGGATGAAGAAGTGAGGGAGTGAGATAGAGGAATATATGATTAGAGTGTAGGAGAGCAAGAGTCGCTACGTTGCCGAGAGCACAAGAGGGAGAGAGAGAGCAACTTCCGTGAGCGAATGCAGAGCCGAGGTGCTCGTGAGCCGGCAACGCTGCCGTTGATAAATGCAGACGAGACCCGTCCATGCCCTGAGGAGAGATAGACGAACCGTTAGTCGGGTAGATGCAAGCGAGACGGATAAAGGTTGTTGAGTCGAGGAACCAAACCACTTCTTTTCGCCTCGACACGTACGTCGCCTGAACGGGCCGCATGGCAGCTGCGTATAAAGGCAAGCCATTATTTACTATCTTCCACCGGTCCCACCATACGAGCTCGTGAGACACGTAACCGTGTTTGGCGTGTTTTTATCATGAACCAAACAACGAGTAACCAACCTCCACATGTGGCCAGATATTTTTGCTCGATAACGTGCGTAAGAGCGAGAAACTAATGCGAGAGTGAAATAAGACAGCGAAGTGAAGAGCAGAACAGCAATCCAACTTTCCTCGGGTTTTTAATCACATAATTGGCATTCATATTCCTTCAGCTTAATTCATCAGAAATGGATGTAAACTAATAGCGTGTTCAAAACTCCTGCTGTGGTGCACTCCGATCTGCACCGACGCTGGTCGAAGTGAGAAGGAAAAAGTAAGACGGAGCGATCGGAGTGCTCTTGCTCTACGCCAGTGCAGGATAAACGAATGCGTTAAAAGTTAGGATCGAAACTACGGGTGAAAACACCCTTAAACCAACCGCAACTCCTCCAAAAATGGTTTTTTGACGTTTATTTAGGAAATTGTGCATCGAAGAAACTTTAATTTTTATACGGAGCATTTTTGTGTTAAATTTTATATAACCTTGAGGCGTTCTGCGTTAGGCCAATCAACGTCTCTAAGACGTCCAATGTCCTAAAGACGTCTCGAAGGCATGGACGTCCTCGGGACATCTTTCATACTGGCATTAGGCGGTTTAAGAGCATCCCTAGGATGACCAAAAGATATGTTATAAAAGACGTCTTAGTAGGAATGTCCCAAAGACTTCTCTAGGACATCCTTAATTTTTTTGCCAACTGGGTAGGGTAATATTTGATATGAAAATATAAATTCCTTATAATTTAATACGCGATTCAGTAAGAAATAAGAAAACTAGATAATGAAGATTACCTGACAGTTGGGTAAAATGAGATTTCGATTACCTACCAGTTAGGTAAAATGATCCGAACTGTTAGGTGCAGTTTCAATTAAAGAAAACAAAATCTACACTGAAAAAAAAATGTTCTTGAATCAAGAAAATATTACTTGATTCAAGTCAATCGCAGATACGAATGGGAACGATCGAATATTAGTGTGTTCCAAATAAATAAGTACTTGCTACCGTATGCTTGGAACAAGCGTACATTTTCTTAATCTGAGAAAATGTATTCTTAGATAGAATGTCGCATTTTATTATTTTAAAACTTTATTGTGTTACTTCATATAGAGATGTATTCAAATGCAGAACATAGTTTACTTCCAAGAAATCATTTCTGATACACTTCAAGAATATATTCTCTTAATATAAGAATATGTAGTATCGGAGCAATACACTACTATCGACTAGAAAAATATAGGCATCTGCCTTCGAAGCTTAACAACTCAGTCAAAAAAAAATGCTGGCGCAACAAAGAAACAGTCATTTAAAACCTGAAAGTGTTCTACGTTCATAAGCTTGAAGACGTTTATGTAAAAAAATTGTTGTGCTCAGCAGACTGAAAAATATAAAAAAAAGTAAGGATTTTTGGGTGCATTTAAGAACAGTCAAGTTTAGAGCATTATTTAGTATACAAGGGGCGATGGAAAACTTTTGAAAAAATTCATGAGTATGAGAAAATCTGTTGTGAACCAGTAGTCTGTATTTATTTTCAATCACCCGAAAGTATGTGTTAGTCTTTTTTTTGGTGAAAATCGCGATATTTTTAGACATTTTTTTTGTTGGAAAACAAGTGACAGAAATCGGAGGGGGGGGGCTTTTTGTTTTACTGCCGACCGCTGGTGCTATTCTTCGACCCCTGATTCTGAATGCTTGGATGGCACCTGGCCGTAGGTCGAAGAAAGGGACCGGTCCTTTTCTTCTGTTCACCCCTTTCTTTCTTTCTTTCAATCGAGCGATTGAAAATAAATACAGAGTCTATCCATTACAGTTTGCTGTTTGAATCGCTTTAATATCTGTATTAGAACTGAAGACAACATAGTTGCGCATTTTTGTACTTTTAAACAACAATTTTTATTATTTTTTAAATTTCTCAGTCACAACTGGTTCACAACAGTTTTCCTCATACTCGAATTTTTTCAGAATTTTTCCATAGCCCCTTGTATAAGAAATATTACTCTAAACTTGACTGTTCTTAAATGTACCCGAAAATCCTTACTTTTTTTTTACATTTTTCAGTCTGCTAAGCACAACAATTTTTGACTTACTTACGTCTAAACGAAATGAGGCATCACTTTGAAAGTTTGGGAAATGAAAGAGGAGGTAATAAAGTCCAGGTGTCTGCTTTGTTCCGGTGAAAATTTTTAGAAAAAAATTTTTTTGAAGAAAATACCAGTGGAAGTTCTCTTTCCCAACTTACGTCCACACGGAATGAGATATCGAGTTAAAAATTTGGCACGATAAATAGAAGGCATGCAAGAATCTGTCTCTGGTCCTAAATAATTAGAATAGTGAAAAAAGTTTTTTTTTTATAACTATTTTGGAGAGATACCGACCGTGCTGTCGTCAAACCCTGCAAGCAATTTGCAATGTTGCGAATGGGATAGTTATGAGGTTTATATTGACAAAAATGGGGCAAAACAACAAAAATCGCTCTCGAACATTATGCACAAATAATTCAAAAACTAATGTTTGCACTTAAAATGCAAATAAACATGTTTGGTCTGACATACGTATCAGTCTGGTATCAGCTGTGTCAAAGCACCACTAGCGCAGCGAGTAGACAACTTCGAGCTTCTAGAGGTCTGTAGGTAAAGCAGATTGCATGATTACCGTCAGAGAAAGATAAAAGTCAAACTTTTGCTGTAAAACCTAAATGTATCCGTCGAAAATCATTATTTGCATAAATAAACTTTTTCCTTCCTCCGGCTCTTTGCAAGACCACAAACGATCCTTTAATGTTTATTAACATTTTCCGAAAAAAAATTTCCGCGTTATTTAAGCCTTTATTTTTCAATATGGGTGAAAAAATATTGATCTTAGGACTGACTTGATCAGCTGTTATACTCATCACATGGCCTTAATCTCATTTACGTAGAACACTTTCAGCTTTTATATGACTGTTTTTTTGTTGCGCAGGCATTTTTTTTACTGAGTTATGCCTCAAAGGCAGACGACTATAGTTTTTTCGCCGACAGTAGTGCCTCAACTGAACACTATTTATAAAAAAAATTGTTTTCGAAATTATTGTTATATAATCTTCATTTTCTAAATTATTAAAGTACGTAATTCACGCACACTGTTATTTACACGTGTAATCGTACGCCCAGACGCTTTGAAAATTCGCACTCGCCAAGGATTGAC
>NC_046661.1:30973038-30979655 GCF_010883055.1 Belonocnema kinseyi | reverse complement strand
AACTACCTAAACTAGTGTGTCATAACCGCGCGCTCTACCGACTTCGCTATCGAAGCACTTGGATCTCGGTGACAAAAGTTTGGGTAAGAATTTCAAGGCAGGGTCGAACCAAGTCAAATGGTGAGCCTCAACCAACTTCAAACTAAAAGTTGTTGAACCCAACTTCAATTTACCATTTTTTATTTAGAAAATTCTTAGAATTCCATTTTACTTATTTCAAAAAAGGCTCGATACTTTTTTTTTCTTAATATATTTAAAAATGTTTTAAAATATCTAAAAGTAATGAACAATAAATAACGATTCTCCGTAAAATGCGCAATTGTCAATTTATCCAACTCTTTTATTGTATAATAATACTCTCTTACTCAATTTTTAATGCAAAATAACATTTCTCAAACAGTCATTTAAAATATTTGAAAAAGCGAAGTAAGTTTCACTTATTTAACGAGGCATTTAATACTTTTTGTTTTTAAATATTTAAAACGCTTAAAAACGACCCAAAGGTAATAAATAATAAAGAAAAGTTGCAAGTACAAAATGCTTTAATAATATCAATGACAAAAAATTATGTTCTGCTATACGAAAATTTTCATAAACCGCACAGTTTTCAATTTATCGAATTTTTTTATCATACCATTTTTTACAAGGATTTGAATATGGAATTGCTTTCCTAAAACAACAATTTAAAATATGAAAAAAAAATTGAACTTTACTTATTTTACAAAGGGAATATAAAAAATAACTATTTTTTAATTTCAAAAACGCTTTAATAACCACAGTGATAAATAAATATTTTCTGATTCTTAAAAACCTTTGTACAACGCACAGTTTTCGATTTATTTAATTCTTTTACAGCACTTTTTAACTCAATTTTTAATTTGAAATAACAATTCCTAAAAAATAATTTAAAATATGTCGAGGAGTCCTAACGATAGGATGCCAACGCACGCGATCGACTAGATGATACTTAACCACAAATATAAACAATAAAAAGCTAACCAAGAAGTAAGAACTAGAAAGTTTTAGATCGCGGAATTGAACAATATGAAGCTAGAAGTTGGCCAAAACTAGAAGATGCTCGCTCGCTCCATCAAAACATTAAAGTGCTATCTCGGGCAACCTTCATGCTTTGGTCGCCCGAGATAGAACTTTCATGATTTGATGAAGCGAGTGAGCACCTTTTAGTTTTGGCCAACTTCTAGCCTCATCTTGCTCAATTACGCGAGCAAGACTTTCTAGCGCAAACTTCTCGGTTAGTTTTTTATTGCCTTTATGTTTGGTTAAGTACCGTCAAGTCGTGTCGCGTGCGTTGGCACTTTACCGTTAGGACGCCTCGATGTGGAAAAAATTGATCGCTCGTTTAAATATTACCTATTTAAAAAAATGCTCGATACTTTATTTTTCTTTTAAATAGAAAATACTTCGAAATCAGAAGAAACAAGAATTCTGTAAAGAAACTTTTAGTGCAAGAACTTGCAGGTTAAAAGCGATCTCACGGTGATCGGCTGAAAAATATTTGTTTGCTTCATCCTTGCATTCTCAATTATTTTATTTGAAAAAATAAAGAGAAAAATCTAGAGCCTCGTCTAGTGGCCTCCAGGGTTCGTATTTTCGTGTACAACGTTACCGGCTGATGCCGATGGAATTGATAGTTGAAATATTTTTTTTTTACATCTTTTATTGTTAAGCTTTGTACTTAAACGCAGTTTTCTTTCGGCTCTTGCATTTTTCAAAGTTTGAGACCGATATGCCCTTAAAGAAACTTTAAACCGACATGCCCTTAAAGAAACTTAAAAAATTTCTTTCGTCTTCCGTGTCCTTTTTCCAAAAATTTATTCTAAAAATTAAATTTTTTTATTTTCAATCTTATTTTTTACGATTAAAAGAAAATCTACTCGTCCTATTTAAAAATGATTAATAACAAATTTATAAATCTTCTTGGGTGAACAACTTTTGTCTTTTAATTTTAGTACATACCATGTGTCGTTTTACAAAAAATATTTATTTAAAAAAATGTATTAAAATAATTTAATTTTTTTACTTTAAAGGTTATATCTTACGATTAAAGAAAAAACTAAGTGTCCTCTAAAAAATTATTCATGAAAAGCTTGAATGAGTGTATTTATTTTTTTCATAGCTTGCGTTGTTTGTCAAAAAATTAATCGTTTTAGTTTGTATCATTTACGAATAAAAAAAAACTGCGTATCCTATGAAACAGTAATAATAAAAATTTGTAGCCTTTTTTTGGATAAACAAGTTTTTTTTGTAGCTTATGTCGTTAGTCCAAAAATTTAATTTATTTTTAATTTTTAATACTCTTTTTTATGGCTAAAAACGAAAACTACGCGTCCTATCGAAAAGTGATTGTTAAAAAATTTGTAGATCTTTTTAGGGCGCGTAATTTTAGTTTATTCAACTTTTTCGTATCTTGCATAGTTTAACCAAAAAATGGACCAAAAAGTTGTTTTCAAAAATTGCTTGCTTCGCGATCGAACAGTTTAACTGGGCGTAATATAAAATATCAACAATCTCAATTCTAATTTCTAAATCTGCCTGAGTCAAAGCCGATATCATGTTGTGTGCGTGCGATATATCTACGATGGCCACGCAACGCACACATGTAAAGGGTTGAGGGCCACTTTCATTTATCTCATGTCGGTCATTGTCGGTGGTACAGAACTTTGCACACCGACCGAGTCCTGGAATCACTCGTGGATTTAAAACCTATATATATATATATAAACTTGACATATATAAAAACTTGACATATATAAAAAGAAAACGTCAACAGACAATTCATTACAAAAAAATTGGTGTTCCAACTATTCTCAATTCGCAGAGTTCTGATTGGAAGGAAAAGTAAGTCCGAAAGTGAGTCTCGTACGAGTCCCATCCGTTACCCTCGTTTTCGTTTTATAACATGAAAATGATCCAATTTAATAAAATTTTAGAATCTGAAAACTAACAAGTTCATGTAGCTTTGTACAGATAGCGTAGCTTAAACAACATACAGTTGTTTTGAATAAGGATTTTTCAAGTTTTTATGCGTACAAATGTCCCATCCGTTACTTTGGAATGGCCGTAATGTATATGTGGATATATTAATAAATGGCGATAGATACAACACTCGAAGAAAAAACAGTATAATGTTGATGCATTCTGTTTCTGGAACTATTCTTTAAGATTGTTTATTGTTTTTTTCGAAAATACTTTTTCAAAGACACCTAAAAAGTATGTGCTTAGTTAACGTTTCAACATAATTATTTATGCTTACCCAAGGGCGAAGTCACATATGGCCCAGCATTGGCCCATAATCGGCAAAAATATTGCCGAAGCTCGGCTGCCATTGTCGCGCCAACACTGGGTACCAGTATAGGACCACACCTATCTGCCATCGTCGCGCCATTGCCGCATTAATAACTATGGCCTTGACTTGGCAGCCAATATTTGGCTGACATTGTCGGCTCAAGACTGGGAACCAATACCAGACTAACCTGGATGCCGGAGTTAATTCAAAAACTTATAAAAAATCAAGCGTAGTGAAGCTAGCCGTCCGCCAGCCGGAAATATTGAACATTCTGGTCAATCTTGCAGTTATTATTTATAACAATTCTCAAGTTTAAGGTATAATAAAATGTTTGCAGCTGTGCTAGTGGCAATTCGGTTTTAAATAAATCCTACTGTCCGTTAAATAACTATGATTCTTAACTTTTTCTACGAGCTTCACGCGTCGGTAACACTGATAAATATAATTTCAGCGGCTATTGTCTGCAAGCGGACGGGTGGGAATGCTGACTATTGTTAATAAATAATTGTAACTTTTTGCAGTTGTATGTTGTTAAGGGAACACTACGGAACATTTTGCATAGATTTATTTATTGCTCGCGAATGTTTAAACATTTATTTAACCATGTTAAAGTCGAAAAATTCTACTTTTCAACAAATTTGAAACACAACAATTTGTTTACAACAAATGTATAGCGTAAACAACATTTATTTAAGTTTTAAACATTTTATACTTCCTAAATGTTTCTGTTGTTTATAAAATCCATTTAAGAATTTTTGCTCAAGTTTTCATGTCAGCGGCTATTGTCTGCTAGCGGTCGGGTGGGGATGCTGGCTATTGTTAATAAATAATTGTAACTTACTGCAGTTAGATTTTATCAAGCGAACCCTACGCAATATTTTGTACGTATTTATTTATTGCTCGCGAATGTTTAAACATTCATTTGACCATGGTAAAGTCGAAAAATATTGCTTTTCAACAAATTTGAGTTACAACAATTTTTTTACAACAAATGTATAGCGTAAACAACATTTATTTAAGTTTCAAACATATGTTATGCTTCCTAGATGTGTCTGTTGTTTATAAAATCCATTTAAGAATTTTTGTTCAAATTTTCATGTCAGCGTCTATTGTCTGCTAGCGGGCGGGTGGGGATGCTGGCTATTGTTAATAAATAATTGTAACTTTTTGCGGTTTGATTTTGTTAAGGGAAACCCTACGGAGTATGTATTTTGCGCCAGTTTACTTCGCAACATGACCGAATTTCGAAGTCACATACGGCCCAGCATTGGCCCATAGTCGGTAAAAATATTTCCGAAGCGCGGCTGCCATTATCACGACAATGGCGGAATAATAATTATAGTCTGCACCTGGCAGCCAAGGTTAGACTGACATTGTGGGCCTAACACGGGGTACAATATGGACTAAACCTACCTGCCATCGTCGCGCCATTTCCGGATTGATAACTATGGCCCTGATTTGGCAGCCAAGGCTTGGCTGCCATTGTGAGCCCAACACTGGGTACCAATATCGGATCAACCTGGATGCCGGAGTTAATTCAAAAACTGATAAAAAAATCATTGAATTGTTCTGAGAGCGCATCTGCTTTATCCATCCATCATTATACGACTGCATATCGTTCGAATATTATTTATAATTTCAAAAATTGAAATTTCATTTAAACATTTTGGCTAATTTTAACGACTGCTGGTATAGTCTAAGGATATGACAAAAAAGGTATTTAAAAAATAAATATTAATTGATTGCAAGTACTTTGAATATAAATATTAATGGTCCTGTTTAGATTTAATACATATATTACATTTTGAACATTATATTACAAATAAAATTTCTAACGCTGCGAGGTATCGAAACTACATCTACATACCTAACTCTATCGCCTAGCAGCAGGAGTGCTAACCATTGCGTTAAACCGACAAGTTGAAATTCTGAAAAAGCCATTCTCATAAGCTACAGTTCAGAAAAGTTAATGTACCAAATTTTAAGCTCTCTTTTTCTAATCATTTATTATTTTGCAACGTTATGTGAATGTAAAATAAACGAACTGTTAACCGGAATATCAATATTATAATTTTTAAATTAATAATTTTAATAGATTACAATTTTTCAGTGCGTAATATTTTGTTTTTTTTTCCGTTGTAGACTACTTTACAACCTTTTGCAATTACAGGAAAAGCATCGGTGGAGGATCGGCAAATATAAATAGCTAATATGGGCTGCCAGCACTGGCTCAACATTGGGCCGATTTAAATAAAAAACGGTTTGCCGTGGTAAAAGTGACACTTGGCCCAGTAATCTGCCGCCACTGTGGCAGGCTTTGGTTGATCCTCGTGAAACATGGTTCCCCGTACTAAAAGTGAGACTTGGCGCAAATAAGTGTCGATACTGAGCCAAGAATCGATAGAGGATCGGCAAATTTAAATAGCCACTATAGGCTACCAGCACTGGCCCAAATTTGGGCCGATTTTAATCAAACATGGTTTGCCGTGTTAAAAGTGTCACTTGGCCCAGTAATGTGCTGTTACTGAGCCAGACTTTGGCTGAAAACATGGTTCCCTGTGATAAAAATGAGACTTGGCGCAATAAAGTGCCGATATTAAGCCAAGTATCGGTGAAGGATCGACAAATATAATGTACCTCAAGTTCCGAACGTTCAAATGAAAGAAATATTTTTACCCATAAATATGATTCCAACAGCAATTTAAAATATGCATGATAATTTTGTTTCAATACTAAATTATTTCCAATATAAATTAACAAAAATTTAAGCACTTTTTCTAGTTTTCAAAGTTGGCAGTAAAAAATTTTGTTCATTTGAACGTTCAGAACTTTTGGTACATGCAAATATAAATAGCCAATATAGGCTGCCAGCACTGGCTGAACATTGGACCGATTAAAATAAAAAATGATTTGCCGTGCTAAAAGTGTCCTTTGCCCAGTAATATGTCGTCACTGGGCCTGACTTTGGCTGATCCTCGTGAAATTGGTTCCCCGTACTAAAAGTGAGACTGGGCGCAATAAAGTGCCGATACTGAGCCAAGAATCGATAGAGGATCGGAAAATATAAATAGCCAATATAGGCTGCCAGCACCATAATTTTGTATTAAAATAACTAGAAAGTTTTTAACCAGGCGCGTCTAGTAACTTTAGCTAGATCTTTTTTTTAGTGTAAGTACCAGGTGTATACATATGAAACCGGTATTTTTTTAAGAAAAAAACACATTTATTTCAAGAAAATGATAACAAATATTTTATTCAAAGTATACGCCCTCGCTGGCTACACATTTTGTCCACCTCTCAGGCAATTTAT